>NC_056754.1:46233334-46560209 GCF_018687715.1 Carya illinoinensis
GGGAATCCACGCCTGATCTTGAAGATGCATGCATCTACTGAATAAGAATGTCCATCCAGGAATGTCCCATTCAGCCCATTTTTATTCTTAACTCAAACACTATGAAGTCAAGACATAATAAATCGAATTATGCCTCCCCCCTGTTAACCAGAAACTTATACAAGTGACAATTATTTTTCTCGGAGATAAGTTTGCATAGAACACTAACCTTCTGAGCAACAGAGTCATCGGCATTGACAAAATACTGCCTGAAAATTTTAAAGAAAAAAGTCTAATGAATCTTTAATTCCAACCAATATTACAAAAGGCCGAATTTCATTGATAAAGAATCAAAAATGAAATAAGCGCATACTCACTTCACAACTGAGTATGAAGGATTGTCTTGCAACGGATTTGTATAGGTCTGCCAGGAGAGGGGGAAAAAATAAAATAAAAATCCGAAATGCTCATAAGAAAACAATTGCATCGAAATAACCAATTGACCGGACTATAGCTTCAACTTGATCACCCTAAAACATAAATAGTTTATTTTGGAAAGGAAGCTTAACGCTACAATTGTACAGCGGAACATTTGATATTATCAACAGAGCCCAAAAACAAAAACAAAAAAACAAAACACTTTGAAACAGAAAATTTTCTAGAAGCGCAAATTCAAAAAAAAAAAAAAAAACGCTCGTCGGATTCAAAACTAACAGAGGTGTCAGCCTTGTGTACAAGAAAGTTGGAAAAGTTTGACTTTTCCAATAGTTTAATAAAAGCATTAATGAACATCTTCAGAAATGAAAACTTGATCAAAATACGCAGTATTATTACTCCTCGGAACTCCAAAGTTACTTGTTTACTTTCTTTTCCGCTTTCTCAGCAACCAAACGAAGACTCAAATGATAATATAAGATATTAATAAATCAACCGAGTGAATGTGATAAATTAATCTCAAGCAAAAATAGAGAAAGAGACGGAGATAGGCAGGGAACGACAACGTACAGGAAGATCAGGAATATAATCAATCAAATGGGGCACGTCCTCGAGGACATAACCAGCCGAACCGGTCACGGTTTTGGGCTTATAACTGTCGGAGGTTCCCATCAGGGCCCACGAAAAACGATTTCTCGAAGCTGGACCGGAACGGAGACTCACGCAGCGGCTACCAGAACTTGACGTGGAAGAAGAAGAAGAAGTAGTCGAGGAAGAAGAATAACCGAGAGGTGGAAGGCTCAGTGGAGAAGGAATTGAAGAAGCTCGGACAAAGTCGATACAATCGCAACGGTTTCAATTTCTGAGCGATCAACGAAGAAGAGATGGCCTATATATAAGGGAAAACACCCGAGTTTACCACACGGAGACAGTCCAAAAGGTCCGTGGACGTCAAAGGTAGATTCCACAAACAACTGCCGAGTGTACGTCCTGGTTTTCGGAGGTTGTTTTTAAAGGTTGAAGGAAGGAGCCAGGTGGGGCTGGCTGTACTTTCCTTTTTGTTCGCCTTTTGGTAAAAGCGAATAGATACCAATTAAAAAACCAAAAAAAATAATAGAAGTTGAAGCTCTCGGGCTTTCTTTCACAGGTACTTGCAAGGGACGCAAGTTGCCCTTTTTGCGAACAGCGTGGGTTGACAAGATCACAATTTTTCTAGAAAATAATAAAGACTGCGGAGTCGGTTGTTTCTTGACATCCAAACAAGGTCCGGTTTGGTCATTTTAGTATAGATGAAAATATTTTAGTTCTCAAAATTAATGTTTCACCTCTTAAGTTTGAAAAATATTTACTTAAATAAACAGTATAAAATAATAAAAATTGACATAAATAATGCTAAACTCATGTAAATACTATATAAATAATACGCAATTCGGATATTTTATAAAACAGTAAGACACACATATTTTTTAAATCTCAAAATTTAAAAATAATCTAATTTTATCTCACTATTCAAATATATATTTTTTTTATAAATTATTTTATCTCATATTAATTCAAAATATTATTACTATTTAAAATATATCAAATCATTTAATCTGTATATCCAAACAAGTCCTTAGCTTTGTTCCAAATTTACGGCACTCATGCCTTTACATTTCCTTTATTACTTCTTTCTTATTTTGTTATTTTTTTTCCTTTGCTTTCTAAATTTAGATTAAAAATTTTAAAACATGACCTTTTTACATAATCTAAATCTAAAAGAAAATAAATTCAATTAAAACTTTATCTTCTTTATAAAACTTGACATTTTTTTGGTCTTGAGTTTTAAAAACACTGTCAGAAAAAAAGAGGCCATTTTTCGTAGCACTTAAGTGTGATATACATATTGTAAATTACATGATTATATTGATTAATTGAATTTATTTATTTTTAGTCATGTAATAAGATACTCATATTAAAATGAAAATCTAAATATTGACATTAACTAATTAATAATTAATAGTTATTTATAAATAAAAAACGAGAGATCGATAAATAAAATAAGTTGTATAGTATTTATTGTTTAATATTATTCAAAACATTTAAGGTTGCTGTTTACCGTTGATGACGGAAAATATCGAGGTGATAGAATTGACTAGAAATGGAGAAACCTGGAATATTCTTTTATAACCAAAGAGTCATAGGGATAACGTGAAGCACGTAAATCACGTAAATAGAAAAGAAGAAAATAGTTAGTAAAAGACACGAGTTTCGTGGAAGGAAGCGAGGAGGACTGGACCATGATGAGGTGGGTGACAGACAACATGGACTTTACTGCCGTCTTCGTTCTAGATTTCTTTTTTATTTTTACTTTTTTTTTTTATGGTTTTACATTTCAAAGCCCATTTTCAACATGGGCTTTGCTACACGCAGTCGGGAAACGCAGTCGGCGTGCAGTCGGCTGTACGGAATGAATAAAAAAAAATTATAAAAAAATTATTTTATATTCAGGGGGACCTGCATGAATTATAAAAAGCTATAAAAATAATTTTTTCTTTTCATGTAGGTCCTGTATTAATTTTTTTTTTACAGCCGACTGCACGCCGACTGCATTTCCCGACTGCACAAATCATTTCTGTTTCAACATTTAATATTAAATAATTTTTTTTTTTTTTTTTTTTTATGTTTGACTTGTAAAATGCGTATACGTCATGTCACATCGTTTTTCTTTTAACTTTCGGCCCCTAGCTAGTCGTAAAGCGAAGCACGTTTTGTAGGCATTGCATTAATTCTTCTGTCGGAGTTTCTCAACGTTGGAGTCAAATGAATTGTTTTTGAGTTTTCTTGTCTTCAACAAAGGAGGATCAAACTCAAAGACATGTTTTTTTTTTTTTAATATTATTAATTATTATTATTATAAATATCAATTACGTGAAAAGATGATCTAGAAGCACTTTGATCAACACGGTTCGAGGAATATTCATTGTCTTTCTAAAACCACTGCAGATAGAAGGCTGTGTTTGAACATCGTATTAATAATAGAAGCTTCTGATCAACCCATAATATTAAGAATATTAAGAATAATACTACGTGTAGTTATAAAATATGTAAGTGTCGTATAGTCATTTTAAAAAAATATAGATTTTATTATTAAAAATTAATTTTTTTAAAATTAATTTCGTATTTATTTTTTTATTTTTCAAAATGATTGCACAATACTCATGACTGCAACTTTCATTTATCTAATATTAATGTTTTGAAGCATCGTTATTGTTAAGGTAGTAAAGGTAAGACAAATTGCCGTCCAATTTTGAGGCCAGTTGATGTGCTGTGAAACCTCTGTACCTATCTTCAGATGCTGCAATGCCTATGTCTATCACTTTCTTTGTCATGTGGTCCTCTTCGTAAAATGGCTGTCCTATTACTTCATCGATTGGCATCCACTGATGAAACACACACCACCCAACATCACCATTCAATTCAAACAACTCAGGATTGTAAACAAGAATATATAAAAAAAGGGAAATGCTGGTCCCATCATGTTAATTTGAAGTTTTATATCTACCTTGGCAGCTTGTATTTCCTTCTCATCGATTGTGATTTCATGGGACAGTGGCTTAAGCATGCAAACAAAGAGCAAATCCGACTTCTCAAAAGCCACAAGGTGGGCATGTCTTTCAGGTTGCATCCAAAGTAAAAATTATTAGACAGACAAGAGCAACAAGCAGCAGCCATTTCCAGTAAAATTTATATATAGTGCCAAATGAAAGCTTTACCTGAAAGCAACCATTTCCAGGAAAATTGTGTCAACCTGTGAATAGAAAGGATGACCCATATCAGCAATAAACCATATATATATATATATATATATATCTGTAACATTTATAACGATCATATATTCAGAAATTTGAATGTATAATTACCCCAGTTTCTTCTTTCACTTCCCTGATAACCCCATCGAATATGTCTTCAGACTGTGCAGACAAACCAAAATAGTATTCATTATTATTTTCCCTACAAGGAAATTAATATTTCAACCGCAGATTAAGTACTTCAAACAAGCAACAGAACTGTTTTAAGAGCAGTCATAAGAGTGGTATCATGTACAGAATCCAACAGAAATATGTTGGAAAATGGAAGACAACATTGCTTAATTTTATTGAGAAATAAAAGAGCAGCAAGAATTTCACCTTGTTGATATAACCAGTAGGCAACTTCCAGACGCCCGAGCAACTACAAGGACATTTTTCTTTCACCACAAGAACCTATATGCATTTATCATATAATAGGAATTAGTATATATTAATATATGCAGGATTGAAAAAGTTTTATGATATATATTAAAATATTACTACTTTTTTTTGTTTTTATCCTTGTGAAGGGTTTCAGTACCTGTTTTTTGTCATTAATCACGAATCCTGCAACGCCTATTTGATGCGAAGGGCTAGCAGGAAGCGTGCAGGGTTCATTTGGAATCCAATATACTAACATAACATATCCTGATTCAGCATGGTGGTAATCGAATCCCTCCTGAAAAGTGAAAGCCAAGAAATTGAATCATTTCCTGCACTGTACTTACAAATCAATTTCCCTGATCCCCCCCACCTTAAAAAAATGATCAGAGAAAACTAACATGGGAAAGAAAGTCATAATGGGGTATTGGAACATTACCTGAATTGCAATTGGAACAAGATCCGCTTGCCCTTGTAGTATTTTGAGCCATACCCCCCTTTTCCCCTGCATTGCACAGTATGCATGTGAAAAGCAACTTCAGCTGCAATGAGTTCTCATCTTAAACGCTTAAGTTGTTTCCATGCGGAAATGTCAACTTAAAACTTATGAAATAAATAGTGATTTAAAATGGTATTAGAGTAGAGATCTTGAGACTCTTACTTCACACTTCACCCCATTAATTAAATATTTTACGTGTTGGGCAGACTTATTAATGGGGAGTTCAGTTTTTAGGATAAGTGATAGTTACAAGGGTGCAAATAATGTCAAATTAAGTACATGCCAATCTTTCAAGAACAGAAAATATATACTTTTTAGTTCTACTAGTGGCCTTTAGGTTAACAAATATCCCACCTTCAACTTCCAGTTGGACAAAGAGGCTCGAAGGGCACATGCAAAGGCATTTGCACTCAGAGCCGCTAAGCTCTCTGGATTAATAACAATCCCATCATATTCATCGTCCCAAGCATCAATTAACTCCACTACCGTGCTAGTTGCTGATGATATATTGGGAGATAAAACATGAAAGCCCGCCTTTTTGTGCACATGGCTGCCCCCATGAAAGGACAAGGGAGAGGACTTGAGTTGAGAACTTGAGCTATTTAAGAGCATGGACTTCTTCACGAAACCTGGTACAAAAATGAAGAAAATGTTGACACTATTTTGTCCTTTCTATCTTAGAAACTCATTTTCCACAACTCAGACAAGTTATAATCACCCTTTAATGGCCATTGGAAGCTGCAATCTTTTGCCTTGGTGCTTCTAGGCCCCTTTAGGTGCTGAAAGTTAAAGAATGACTGTCGACAGGCATCCATTGCTGCTGCCATCATCACCTCCCTTGCAAAGTATTGTGACTGCAGTTTCTACTGCCCTTATGGATTTATAGCTGTTGCAGAGATATGCACTTGTGTCAGCAGGATAACAAAAGTAAAAAGAATATTAGGGGGAATATCATCCGGTAGACAAATAGGAGGAAAGAGATGACGATACAATTTGGCATTGAAAATTAGCAATACTGCATAACTTAGTCCTTTTTACTGCATGGCAACTCAAATATGCAAGCCAAAAGTGCAGCCTGTGTCTATTTTTGTTATCATTAACAGAAACAATACTCAATCACTTAGATGGTATGGTAGCCACTACATCTTCCACTAGCTCTACTTGTATATGGTTTAGTGTCCTCTTCTTATGCAAAAAGGACACAGCCAGATGCTGTGGCAGCTGTGCTATGTCTTCTTGTTGAGCATATGCCTTGCAACAGCATGAGTTTTTCTACTTACAAATCGACGTGTAAAGTCATCGCTTGTCGTGAGACCCATTACGAATTTATAAAAAGTCTCAACACAACACTTTTTTATTCTAACGAAGGCTTCTACATTACCGGTATGTTAAGTATGTTGGTCTTTCAAATAGATTTTTTCTAACAGCATTAGACTGCATGTTATCTAACTAATTTCAAAAGATGCAAGCCATAACGTTCTACTCACCTATATTCACTAGTCAGAAAAGGATGAGAATAATTCCCTCCATTTCAGCAATTTATGGACTTGTTCTGCATCATACTGTGTACAAAATCCATTGGCAACCTTTCTGTTTCTTGAAGAATAATGATCATTTTGTGACACCAAATTTCTCTCGAACACATCATGATTCTGATATAATTTAGAGGCTTATAACTTTTCACTAGTCGCATCATATATGGAACTGTGTTCTTATTCCTTCCTCCTATCCCTCAATGACAAATTGTAGCAATTTGCCATTGTAGCAAATTGTTGTTCTCTACCTCTGGCTCTGGCTTAACTTTCTGGGAATCAGAATCAGCTTCATTCGATCAAAGCTGAGTAGTTCGGATAGAACTTATATTATTCCTGCAGAAGCAGAAAAGGAATAATGCCGGTCAATATCCTAGCAGAACCACTTGAACATGTCTCATTCTATATCAGCAGCAACTGCATGCATTGGCTAAAAGGAACCAAGTAAAAAGTATATTTTTCTTTATTCAATTAATAATGAGAAATTTTAGAACTCTTTTTGCTAAAGGGGGGGTTTTTTTTTTAATGTAATTTTTATATCAAACACAATTCATGAAGTAATTAATCTTTGAATTCATATTGATAAGGGGTGAGCACGGTCTGGTCCAATCAGGACCAGTCAGGGCCCGGGGGGAGGGGGTGTGATGGACTGAAAATATTTTTCCCGGACCAAACATCCCTAGGGACTGGGCCAGATCGATAGGTCTATTCGGTTCAACCTTTTTTTTAATCAATTAATAAAAAAATTATTTAAAATACTAAATTAAAATTAAGTGACTTATTAAATCAAAATTACATAATAAATTGTAAAATTATTAACAAACTAGTACTATATATTATAGTTATACATTAAAGAATATAATAATACATTGATTTAAATATATATAGTTATATATTTAGTACCAATACTATAACTATTAACTATACTAGTAGTATTACTAATATACTATATGTTAGTGATAAATTGCTAATACTATATTAAATAATACTTTACGTAGTTATATTGATTTAGTACTAATATATTAAGTTAACTATATTAATACTATTATAAATTTTTATATATACCATAATTTATACTATAACTCTTATAATATGTCAATATATTAATATATACTAGTACTATATATTATAGTTATACATTAAAAAATATAATACTTATGTAATATTGTGATATATTAATAATTAATTATATACAATTATTTATATAAATAATAAAATATATATTTTTTCATTCGGTTCGGTCTGGGGTAAAAAACCTCTAGACCAGGACTAAATCGAATTCATTCGGTCTTATAAAAATTGGACCGGACCAGACTGGACGCAATTTGGTCCGGTCCAATCCGGTCTAAAAAAGACCAGTCCAGTCAATTTTTCTAGTCCAGACCGACAGAATCTCACCCCTAATCACAATGTTTTCTTTCTTTCTTTATTTCAAAGAGACATTTATTTTTAGTACGTAAAATTTTTTTATAGTTTTGAGAATTTTTTAAAAACCTTTTGAAATAATTAATAATCACCTTATAACAATTTTAAAATACTAATTTTATCAGATATAAAATTGAAATTAAACCACCCTTGATTAAATTGTAAATTTTAACAATTCATGGCATTCTTTCTCATTTTTCCCCTAGATAAATCAGCTTGAAAAATCATAACTAGGTAAGTACTAATTCAATAGCGATGTAATAAATTGAAATAGGTGATTCAAGACAATTTTAAATTTGTTGTTTCAATGTTGATAAAAAGAATTAAAATAAAATTCAAGCATTTAATATCATTTATAAAATAGTATAAAATATAAATTCATTGACTAGTTTCAATAAAAATGTTATATGAATCTAAAAAGTTTCAATAAAGATGTAATTTATATATTTAACCTCAATTGAAGATGTTTGTTTGCCTAATATACGAAGAATATAAAGATCACTAAGTTATAAGCATATAGAAAATGTTATATTTTACACACAACTACAAATTTAATATAGAATACTCATTCAAATTTAAAATGGAAAATTTAGTATTTTTTTGTTCAGATAAAAAAAATAAAGAACTTCATGTTTTATCTTTCAATTCTCTTGCGATTATTATTGAATACAATGATTAAAAGTTTGATATATGTTTAGTTCTATCATATTTTTATACAAGAAATTAAAAAAAAAAATCTCAGTTGTTAGATAACTTAAAAATAAATACAGTGCAATTTTTTTGGATAGCATCTAAGGGTGTAACTAGTCCGGTTCAGTTCAGTTTTGGACAAAATTTAGGACCGAACCAGTATACACGGGTTTTTATATTTTTCAAGATCGATTATGTACCGATTACCCTCCTAAACTAGTATTCCGGTTTCACCCGTTTTCAGTTTAGTTCAATCTGGTTTTAATATAATACATTATATATTTATAATATATATATATATATAACATAGTATATTATAGTATATAATACTATAGTAATAATATATTGTAGCATATTATAATATATAGTGATATAGTATTAGTATAACTATTAATATAATAAACTATAGTGATATAAGATTTTAAAATTTAAAATTTTATTAATTATTAATTTATCATATAATATAAAACTATTTTAAATATAATTATATATTATATATAAAAATTATATACAATATAAAAATTTAAAATATATATCAACTAGTCGAATCCGGTTTTAGAAAAAGAAAAATCAGAACTGGATCGATTTTGACTGGTTTTAAGAAAAATAAAACCAGTACCAGACCAAACCAACTAGTTCAGTTCGATTTGCTAGGTCACCTTTTTTTTTTTACACCCCTAGTAGCATCCCTCTCTCAGTAATGCGTTCCGGCGATTTGGGTGATTTATGCAATCTTTGGGGCGTTTACTTGAGAGTTTCCATCTTGTTATTTGATACAAGTTTTAATTGTGGTGTGGCCTATAGTGGGCTTTGTTCTGTCTATGATGGCGGACAAATTAATATATAATGTTGATAAGATCCACTTATCGGTGGTAGAGACTGGGGAGGTTATGGTTGTTGATTCTATCCTAGATTTAACATTGAAGTAGACTGATTGTTGTTTAATATTTAAACCGTTGACAAGAAAGTTCATGAATAAGGAGGATTTTAAGAATATGATGAAGATGGTGTGGAATCCTAAGGGTGTAAAATTCTTTGATCTCAATAATGGATTATTCTTGGCATAGTGTACGGATGTGGTAGATAAATCTCGTGTTATTTTGAATGGACCATGGTTTTTTTATAAAGGTCTTGTATTGATGCGGGATTATGATGGGAATAATCAACTCTCTACGCTTTGTTTAAATTATGCATCCTTCTAAATTAGGCTATTTGATCTACCACTAAATTGCATGAACTCTGTGTTGCCTTGCCTGATCAGTAATTCTTTTGGAGAAGTGGAAGATATATATGTACCAGAGGTAGTGCCGAGTTAAACTGGATGTCCAACTGCCTCTTCCACGGGTTAAACGTTTAAATTTACGAGGTTTTGAATCTTGTTAGATCCATTTGAAGTATGAGAAGCTTCAAACATTTTGCTAATATTGTGGTATTTTGGGCCACTCAGACTGTGAATGTGATCTATGGGAATCTAACAAGGTTCAATTTGAGACTGAAGGTTATCCTTTTGGGCCATGGTTAAGAGCAAATGGAAATTTTCTACAGATTCAGGGACATCTATCACGTCGATCAAATGGAAAAATTCATATGAAGGATTTAGTGAAAGGAAATTCTTCTTCTACGGGTTGATCTTTACCGATTGTGGCTAAATCTATGGATTCTTCTTGTGAGGATGGTACCAATGACAAAACGGAGGACCAATCTATGTAGAGAACCGTTATTAATGACGATTATGATGAAGATGCACGGAATAGGAATTTGGGAAAGCGGTTGGTGGGGATGACCATTACTGATTACGGTTATGGAGGGATGACAGTTATTTCTTCAAATGCTAGAAAGGAGATGAAGGGAGTGTCATCTGATTAGAGGTGTGGGCCTAGAATGGGTTGTTTTAATGGGCCATAAAGGATTTGCTTGAACAGAGGGGATAGCATGGATGGGCCAAATTGTTTGAGTAATCCAATATTGTTATCTGCTAGGGCAAGTCTCAAGTCTAATGGTATTTCGTTCAGTTTTCCTGAGAAGCAATTGCACGCCATGTTAACGGCTATTGAAGGGAGATCTAGCAGGATTAAAAATTTTGGATTTATTACTAACCCTTCGGCTGAGTGTTTAAATGTGGATGGAATTCAAGTTACAAAGAATATCAGAGTTAGGGAAGAGATGATATATGCTATGGTGGAGGAGCCGAATGATAAGGAAGAAACAGTTTTTCCATTGCCTAAATGCCCTATTTGGGTAAAAGATGTTCAGCAAGGTGCAATGAGAGGTCGAGCTGCTGGAATTATAGTTTCTGAGAAGGGTGGAAAGAGACAAGCATTTGTCAAGCTGAGGGCTTTTGGTTTTAAACCAATTAAAAATAAGTCTTCTTCTTCTTCTATAACATTAAAACGGTTGACTGAGTTGGTAGGATATGGTGAAAGTGAAGGCTCAAATGAGTCTAAGAGGCTTTGGTATTTTGATGATAGTTGTTTGGTGGATGTTAAAATTTCCTCAATGGAGGTTGATGTTTAGCCCCACTGATCACCTTGAAGTTGCTGAGTTGGAAGACTCGTGCGATTGGGACCCCACTGGTTGTTTGTGTTCTTCGTGATGTTGTGCAAAGAGAAGATCCTGAAATACTGTTTGTGATGGAGACAAAATGTGTGAGTAGAAAAATGAAAATTTTGAAGTTTGTATTGGGATTTAATGATCTCTTAGCTGTGAATTGTGAAGGATGAAGTGGGGGTATTGCACTTTTTTGGCAAAGGAGTGTTAGTTTGAATCTTGTTTCATTTTCTAAAAGCTATTTTGATGCTTCGGTTACTGATTTGGCCTTGAATTTCCGTTGGTGTTTAACTGCTGTTTATGGTCATCCAGATGCTATTGGTCGAGAGGGTATTTGGCAGTTGATTAAATCTATTTCGGGTCCTCCAATTATTCCATGGGTTTGCTTTGGGGATTTTAATGACATGGTGTCTAAATTTAAAAAAATAGATGGTAGATTACATCCTGAAGGTCAGATGAAGGACTTCAGGGATGTTATTGATTCTTATCATTTTCAAAGTTTACATTTGGTTGATGATTTTGCACATGGTCTAATATGCGAGAATAGGAGGCTTTCATTCACAAGAAACTTGATAGATTTTTTGCCAATCCTAAGTGGATGTATATCCTTCTAAGAAGGTTAACAACTTTGCTCTTAGTCATTCGGATCATAATTGTTTACTTCTTGATACTTGTAGAGTAGAATCGAGAATATGTAGAAAGAGGAAGTTGTTTTGTTTTGAGGCTTTATGGATAGGAGCTTAGGGGTGTGAGAATGTTATTTCTATACTTGACCCCATGACAATGTGATAGAGATGCATGAACAATGCCATTATGAGGGCAAGGCGTGCCTAGGCTAGGATGTTGGCTTTGGATTGCTTGCATGGTTTGGATGGGGAAGCTTTGGGCGCGCAAGGCACGGCCACGAAGGACCAACCACTTGCCACCTAGATATTGATCGAGTGGGCAAACAAATCCCTTGATTTTAGGGACTGATGCGATTTAGAGGAAGTTGGGCATTTGAAGGCTTTTAAAATTAGGAAGTTTGAATAATCTAGTATGAATATTGATTTGTTTAATTAGAGAATTTGATTGCCCTTAATTTTAGGAGTTTGTTGGGTTTGTTTTGGAATGTTATCTTGAAAAAAGGTGGTTTGAAGGAATAATTGGGGGAGAACTAACCCAAACCTTAGAGTATTTAAATATTATGCAGATTTGTATTAGATTATTATGCTATTTTTTTAATAAAATAAAAGCTTATGCTTTCTCACCCTTTTTTTGAAAATTGAGTGCTAGCCCAAGTTAGTCTTGATTTTCACACTCCAAACTATTTGGATCTTGGTGTTGCCTCGAGGTAGCCCTTAATTCATCCATTCAACACGATCGTAAACACCTAAGAGCGAGCGAGACTTCCATCATTAGTGTTTTCATTAAGAGACATCCAATTTGTGGAGAGGAAGCCAAGTTGGAAGATCATGGTTAATCGACAACTGACGCATAGGGAGTAGATTGAGAACCTTAAAGCCACTTTGGAAGCATAACAAATCGCTACTAATGAAACGCTTGAAAGGATAGAGGAGGTGTTCCACCAATTGGTGGACCAAAGGAGGGTACCCGAGAAAGGAGACTGAATGCACCATAGAAGAAGGGCCGAGAGACACCATAGTCCCGAAGGTTCCACTAGGCCTAGAAGAAGCTAACACCATGAGGGGGTGGAGGATTCGGGTTCATTAAATAAATATTCCTCAAGCCCCGATGAAAATTCAACTAAGGAGAGTAAAAGGGAAGAAGAAAACCGAAGTGAGAGAAGAGGTGCTCGTAATAGAAGGCCAAGGGGGGAAGCCACCAAACCAAAGATAAACTTTTTCAAGTTCAATGGTGATGACCCAAGCACTTTGGTACGTATGGCCTAGCAACACTTCGAGCATAATCGCATGGAGGGACATGCTATAGCGTCATATGTCGCCTAATTCATTGAGGGGGTGGTTAACCAATGATGTCAATGGATGAGTAAGAACTATAGAGTTCAAAGGAGGGAGTTGAGATGGAAGAAATTTGTCAATGAGCTCTTGGAAAGGTTGGTCCAAGTATATGGACTACCATGAGACTCTTTCAAAAATCAAACAAACCAGATTTTTAAGGGATTATAAAAAAGAGTTCGAATCCTTATCTACAAGGGTACACAAGTGGTCGGAGAAAACCCTCGTTGGGATTTTTGTGGGAGGCTTGAAGAGTGAATTGGTGGTGAAGGTAATAGTTTGCCTACTAAGGCTAATTTGCTGAAAATGGGTGTAGTGGAAAATGGAGTGTGTGATTTTTGTCATGTGAGGGTTGAGAATGTCATTCATATATTGAGTTTGTGTTCCAATTTTTCTAAAATGTGGAGATCTAGATGCCAAATTCTTTTGCCTTTCTTGAGTGTTGGACATCGGTTTGAAATGTTAGTATAGAAGATTATGGAAACTAATTTGTCTTTGATTTCTTTGTTTTATACAATCTACTGGGATGTGTGGAGATATAGAAACTTGTGTTTGTTTGATAAAGCTAACAGTTCAGTATTGGATATTATGGATCAATGTTGCGAGTATGTAAACAATCTCAATGCTATCTAACCATCTTCTCAGATTGTGAAAATGGAAAAAGTGTTTAAGTAGGTACCACCTCCTCTTGGTAAGGTAAAATTGAATTTTGATGGAGTTTTATTTAGGGATGAAGGTAAGGCTAGGGTGGGAATCATACTAAGAAACCATATGGGACATGTGCTTTTTGCTTTAAGTGGAAAGAAAGATGGTGTTTTTGAAGTAGATGAAATTGAATCTTTGGTAGTCTTGAGTGGCCCACAAATGGTTTTTGGTATGGATTTCTATAATATTATTATAGGAGATTCCTGGACAGTTATTGAAGATATCAAGGGAACGCCTCTTTAGCATCACATGGGCTATTGTTTTGGAAATTGTTCAATTACTACACTTGTTATCAGATTATGAAATCTCACATTTGGAAAGACAAGGTAATGAAGCTACACATATGTTGGCAAGATTTGCTCGAAACATTAATGATTCTCTACAGTGGTGGAATAGCTATCCAGATTTTATTCTTAATCGAGTAGTTCTTGATTCTGAAAATTAATTATTGTTTGGATTAATAGTATTTCAGTTTTATGAGTTGTAAATGGTTTTAATGCTTTGTATTTTGTGCTGGATATTTATTTTCTTGTGAATTGAAGTATGTGTTTGTTATTAATAAATAAATAAATACTGTTTTGAATTAGTTCAAAATTGACTAGAATCGGTTTAAATCGATTGATTGAAGTTGTTTGAACTATTAAAAAAATTTACTAAAATAGGTTCGGTTTGTGATGGATTCAAATTTGAATAGGTTTAACTGTTTTTTCGAATCAGTCAAACAATCTCGTGGGTGATTAGGGGTGGCAATATATTACAAGACTCATTAAGTCAACAAGAATACGACACAAGAATAACGAATTAGGATTTAGTCTTAATAGGTTCGGGTTAAAATTGATTGACTTATTAAGACATAATTGTTTAACGGATTGATAACGTGTTAACTCGTTATGAAACGTTAAAAAAGTTAAAATTACAATTATATCCTATACATACAAATAAAATTGTTAGAATTTTAATTTCAATATTTTTATTATTTGGATTGTAATTTTGAATTTGTAGTTAGTTTTATAATTTTTATAGATATTGTGATTTTAACATTTAGATAAAATTATGCTAAATTTAATCAGCTCAAATTTGTTAATTTTGGTCTTATTCAACCCATTTACATAAACAGTTTGAAACAGACTGTATTGTGTTGTGTTAACCTATTTCATAATATTCACTAATGGATCAAAACGGATTGACACGACAAGACCCGTTATGTTAATAAGTCGTGTTAGGATTTGAGATTTTGACATGATAAGCTTAACGGGTCGAGTTAGGATTGACCTATATAATATAATATATATGTTTTGACACGACATAAACACAATCCATGAACACGATTTGACACTCTTATGGTGATCCAATCAAGACTTCAGGTATACTCATCGGAGGGATGAGATTCAATCACCAGCCGACTTCACAAAAAAATTCCTCAATCGAACGGATCTGGTTTGCCCGATGTCCACAGCTCAGCCCGACGACAATACTCCCCCACGTGATTCTAGAAACCCGACACTTGTCCCCTCTTCCTTCGCCAATCTCCCCCCCCTCTCCACAACACCAACTTGCTCCGCGAGTAGCCTCCGAGAAGCCTGGGCCTGAGCCTCACAACTCCACGAGTCGTTCCGTACTATCTAAAGGGTTTTACCGGCCGACCAGCACCATGTTCCGAGCCGCCTCATCGCGAGTCAGGGCTCTCAAGGTTAGTCCCAGCTTCGACTCTTGCTCTCAAGAAAGAACGCTAATTCCAACCATTGGATATGATCTCGCATTTATTTGTGATCTCATGACCAAGAATATCTTCTTGATTAGATGTTCGATGTGGTCATAGTTGTTTAACTGTTTGGTTCCCGCGGAAATGTTGGAAAAGAAAATATTATGCACCAACTTAAGTTTCGCAGCCTAGTAAATGACCACGATACGTGTTTTTTTTTTTTTTTTTTTTTTAATATTTTGTGACTCTTTGTTCGGATGTGTTTAGCTATAATTCACATAAAGCTAAGATAAAAGGGGGAAAAAAATCACATAAAAAAAGAAGAGAAAATAAATGAGTGAAAAAAAAGGATAATGTGTAGAACAAGTGAACGATGAAATTCGAATTGGGGCCTGACGGTTCATTTCAATGAATCAACTGCAACGTAAAAGCTTCGTCTCCTTTTGCATGCACTAGGCAGCAGATTGATCTATTAATTATGGCTTTTTTTTAATCACTATTAATTTGGGTTTTCGTTTTTTATATTCGTCTGTTCAAACTTGGCAATAAAGTTGGGTTTATGTAACAGTGTCAAAGGTAATAAGTTAATTATTTTCATGGCATTTGCGCGTTGAGACTTTAGCTGATAGTGCCCATAATTTGTTATATGCTTATTGCGCTCTGCTGCTAAACCTTGAGTAGGGTCGAACGTGCAATTGGGCATCGGGCAGATTTGCAAGTTCGAGTGCCGTTGCCACAAAGCCAACATCCTCTTCGGGGGGTCTCCTAGGCTGGCTGACTGGAGGAGGATCCAGGTCTTTACCACCTCTGGACTTCCCACTTGCAGGTGTCATTCTCCCACCGTCATTACCTGATCACATCGAACCAATTAAAACCATGATTACTACTCTCCCAAATGGTGTCAAGATAGCCTCTGAAGCATCGGCTGTAAGTATGTTTTGGAGTTTTTCTTTTGTATTGGTTCTCATAGAATGGATTGAGAATCAAATAGTTCATCCAATTGGCTTTGCTTCCTCTGTTTGGCCAGAATCCTGTAGCCTCAATAGGTTTATATGTTGATTGTGGTCCAATCTATGAGACAGCAGTATCAATGGGAGCCACTGATCTGCTGCAGCGTATGGCCTTTACGAGAACAAGAAATAGGAGCCACTTGCGAGTTGTGCGTGAAGTGGAGGCAATTGGTGGCAATGTGGAAGCCTCATCTTCTAGGGAGCAGATGAGTTACACCTATAATGCTTTGAAGACATATGTTCCTGAAATGGTAGAGCTGCTTATTGACAGTGTGAGGAATCCAATTTTCCTGGATTGGGAAGTCAATGAGGAGGTAGGTAGTTCTTTTTAATCATTGGACTCGATGCTTGAAATTTATGCATTCTTTCAACTATATTAGGATTGCTAAAATTACAATCTACATTCTGCAGCTTCATAATCTGAAGGCCGAGATTAGTGGAACTTTTAAGAACCCTCACAATTTTCTTTTGGATGCAATTCATTCCGCTGGTTACTCTGGTGCTCTGGCTAATCCACTTTCAGCTCCAGAATCTGCAATAAACAGATTAAATAGTACAATTCTAGAGGAATTTGTTGCTGTAAGTCTACGATAAGTTTGTGCATCAATATTAAAATAGTACTAGTACATCTTTTGTCTTTTTAGCATTAGTTGGGATTGTTTATATTAAAATCAGCCTTTCTTTCACAATTTCAGGAAAATTACACTGCTCCTCGGATGGTACTTGTAGCTTCTGGTGTTGAACACGATGAACTGATATCTGTCACTGAACCACTTTTATCTGATCTACCCAGTGTCTCTCGTCCTGACGAGCCTAAATCTGTGTACATTGGAGGTGATTATCGTTGTCAAGGTGAATCAGGGGTGTGTATCATAAATACTCCATTTAAGTTTTTCTCTCTCATCTTACTTATCAAAAGTAAGTTTTTCCCTCTGGTATTTTACTTCCATCTAGGATGTTTTTTAACCTTGATGTTCCCTTGCCTGACCAGAGAACCCATTTCGCTCTTGCATTTGAACTTCCTGGTGGCTGGCATAAGGAGAAGGAAGCTATAATTTTGACTGTGCTTGAGGTCTGGATATTGAGTTTTTCCAGTAAATCCATGTGCTTATAAACTGAAATCTTCTATTGGTTTTGCTATTGACATGGTTCCTCAATATTTATTCATGTTATTTTTCTCTGCTTTATCTTGGCTTCAATGTTGGAAGCAATAATAAATCTTTTACTGTAGGTGCTGTTGAGAGGTGGAGGATCCTTTTCAGCTGGTGGACCTGGAAAGGGGATGTATTCACGCCTATGTAGGTTCTCAAATACTTGTGTGACTGCAACCTATAATACATTTAAATTATTGGTTTTGAAACTTGTTCATAGATCAGTTTTTTTTTTTTTTTTTTTTTTTTAAATGGTGTTGTTAATAGATTACAAAACAAATGGTTATTAGGTTTTCTCTATTTTATGTTTGTAACAAAACTGGTTTATGCGTCTAGATCCTTGATGCATTTGGTCCTTTTTTTCTTTTCCTTTTTTTTTTTTTTTTGGTTCTTTCTCAGTTGTAATCTAAAGTATGCTTGATATGATGAGCAGATCTTCGTGTTTTGAATGAGTATCCACAATTTCAGTCAATTTCTGCATTCAGCTGCATCTACAAAAATACTGGCATATTTGGCATCCAAGCTACCACGGTGAACCATCTCTTTTCACCTTTTATTAATTGAGTAGATCAGAAATTTATAGTTTCATGATATATTGTAAGAGCGGAATATCTCAGTTTATATTTTCTGCATGTTTACTGGTTTTCTTTCTAGTATGTATTCAGTGTCAAACAAAAATCAAAGTCCTCCATAGATTCTCCAGAGAATGACGTAAAATTGTTTTTTAGTCTATTTTTATGTACCCTTGAGAGATCAAAATGGGTATCCCATATGGGTGAAGAAAGATCAGAAAATGTACAAATGATTTCTGTTTTATCCTTCTTACCCCAAGAAGGGAAAGGAAATGCTATTTCCTTCTCAGAAGCTGAAGTGCATATTTGATGGTTAACAAGCACAAGGTTGTAGTTTTTATTATACCATAAAGTGGGATGTCTAATCTAGGTTGGACACGGGTTGCTTTGGTTCAATATGGGGTTGAGGGGGTGTTTTTTCTCCTTTCTGTGTCTGTTTTCCCCCTCTTTTAATATAAGCTGTTTGATTCTGTAGCATGGTTAAGTGACGGCATGATTCCAATCTGTTTTTTATGGTACTTGTCCTTGAGGTATTGTGATCTGTTGGTAAGTTGTTATGGCAAGACAGACCTCATTTCCCTTCTTTTCTGCTTGCATAAAGATAATATTGTCCTTTGCTTGCCATGGTCATGTGCAAGCAATTATCCATTTTCAGAAAAATCTTTATAATTGTTGGGTTCCTGGAAGTCTTTAGAGTGCTCCTATTTCTGGATCTTATTTGTTTGTTCTGTCCACAATTATATTTCCACTTAAAGAGTTCTTTTTTCTGAATTCAGGGTTCTGATTTTGTGTCACAAGCCATCGATGTAGTGGTGAACGAGCTTATCTCAGTTGCAACTCCTGGAGAAGGTTGCTGCCACACCTTTATGTTGGGTATCGTTGTCTTTTCAGTGCCACATCTAAATCTTTGACCTTGTTTCTGACATGTTATTCCCCCATCCTGTTGCAGTTGACCAGGTACAGCTAGATCGTGCCAAGCAGTCAATGAAGTCGGCCATCCTAATTAATTTGGAATCCAGAGTATGCGGCCATTTAATTGCATTCCTTTTATCTTAACTCCAAGTTTTCTATACTTGCTGCTGTCGCTTCCACATCAATATTATTTACTTATTTATTTATTCCTGATAAGTACTTATTTATGTTATAACTTGTATATATATGTGTATTTTGTAGATCCTTGCATCTGAAGATATGGGTAGACAATTTCTGATCTATGGTGAGAGGTATGGCCTGAGTCATGATTATCCAGGAACTTGTAGACTACATTGTGTATGCATCACTCCACAATAAACTCTTCTTTGTGTTTATGCCATGCACTGTATGTGGATATCCCTTCCATATATATATTTTCCACATGCATAGTAGGTTGTTTTCATTGTGTTAATGTGTGAATAGACAGAAAATGAGTTGAGTTGTGTGAACAAGTTTTATATTGGTCTTACCATGAAATGAAAAAAGAAAATCAGAAATTGCAGTGGTTTTGGCTCCAACTAAAAGTGCTTGTTATGTCATGCTTCTACTGTAGAAATGAGATGTACAATACATTGTAGGTCCTGTGTAGTTGGATTGCGTCTTTCTACTGTGTTTTGTTACAAATGAAATGAACAAAAAAAAAAAAAACATTGTAGACGAAGCATGCAGCTCAAGTTCATAGAAGAGAATACATGCAACAATTAAGGAACAATGTCAGGACCACAGATGTTACCTTTGGGAGCCTGAAATGAATATATGATGGCTTGTCAGGATTATGATGACACCCCCACTGTCAAAAATTAGGATCCAGATTTTAAACCCTCCCCCTTCCACTTGTTTACAAAATGTGTGTTTGCTGGATTTGGAGAGCTCATTCTAGGACAGCATTATCTAAGAATCCAGGGTCATAAGTGATAAGTTATATGATAAAATATTTATAAAATCCATTTTTTCATAAATTAAAAAATGATCCACCCTCTGCTATTGTCATAATTATTTTTTCTTAACACATCTTTTTATAATATCCATCTTAGGTTATGTAATCAGAATGCTACTGCAATGAGAAGTTTTCTCCATCTTCTGTAAAAATTTTAGTTTCTATTAGTTTTTATCGTTGTCGATGATGTGGAGAACCAAATGGTTACATTGGGGCCTCTGTTATTTGTAATTTCTTACTGCTGGTGTTAATACCCAATATCACTTGCATGGTTAGGTTTTCTTACATTTTCAAGTACAATTATATTTTCTTTCCTCAATGAATATGTTCTTCATTCTTTAGGAAACCTGTGGATCATTTCTTGAAAGCTGTTGATCAAGTTACTGCCAAGGACATTGCTTCAATTGCCCAAAAGCTTCTTTCTTCCCCTCTCACGATGGCATCATATGGGGATGGTAATTTTTTCCTGTTACATGAGAATTCTTTTCCCAACTTATCAGTTTTCAGTGGTGGATTATCGTTTTCTTCTTCTACGTTTTGCAGTTATTAATGTTCCAAGCTACGATTCAGTCAGCAGCAAGTTCCGATCAAAATGAAATAAATGGCTTTCATGTACGTGTGAAGAAAAAGAAGCTGCTTTCATGTGTAAGAAGGCGCAGGTACCTGGCCTGCTTTGCTTGCACTGTATTATTCAACTAGTGCCCTCTTCAAGTTCTCATACTGCCAATTGTAGTTTGAAAATAAAAGGTGGAATTTTTACGTACCAGTTTCTCTGTATAAAGAGCAGATAGGCCGCCAAAAGTGGTTAACTTTTGATATAGACTAAACTCCCTATTATGGTGTTATAAAGAATGGGAGATATACAAACTCAGTTTGATCATTTTTTATGTGCTTGTTTTCTGTTTGAAGAAATGTGATAGAACTTCATGTAATTGTATAGTCAGTAAGAATTACTGTAAAAGATTGCTTTGGCTAAGTCATTATTCTATTGTCATGAAATAAGAAGAATGTAATCCTAAAGCTAGATGTGTGGTTAATCAAAGTCCAAGGTTGGTTATCCTACCCTTTGTATCACTTGTGGTAGATCAGTAAAATGCCAAATCTCTTTGTTTTATCAATTCATTAAATTTAAAGCATTGGGTTCAATCATGTCATTGTTCATTTTGATTTAAATTTCCTTCATTTCACTAGAAAAACAAAATTATTTTTAATGTCAAGTTTGTTTGTTTGTTTGTCTTTATTTCTTTGACCTCCAAATAAAATCCAAGGTGCTCCAATTAAGGTCAAAAGCAGATCAAACAGGAGTGAAATAGAAGCAAGGAGCCAAGGGCCATTAATATTAGATAAACCTAACATCAAAAATTTCCCCCATGGCACCACCAGAGTCATACCCACTCACCTGCAAAAACATAAATATTGTCTCTCTCTCTCTCTTCCTGGAACATCAACGCATCATAAAAATTTTACATTGTCACTTTTACCTACTCTATGTATATTTCATTAAAGTAATTGATTGCATCATTTTTTTAATATAAAATAACTGTTTTGACCAATCACAATATTATCCGAACATGCTTTTCTTTATTTTTGTTTTTCCTCATATTTTCTGCCCCTTTTTCTTTCTTTCTTTTTTGAAGCTTCAAAACAATCTGTATTCCTCTGATCTATTCTTTTTTCACTTCCCATTTTTTTCCGTTAATATTATTTACTTGTGATTATATGTGGAGTACTCACTAGCTTTGATCTGTTTCACTTCAATCCAATCTTATGGACAAAAAAATATGTATTAATGGTCGGGGAAAACACACACACAAACACAATGATGAGAAACTTGCTTGTTTACTAATGTTCTTGCTTTTTTGTTTTTCGCTAGACTTCTCAAATGCTTTGTTAATTTTGAGGACATGTATAATAATTATATATACATTAACAACATCGTTTTGATCTTTTGTTGCATGCGCCCGATGCGCTTCAAGATCATATATAATAATATATATATATATATATATAATATTAAAGAATCCAAATCTGATCTATATATTAGCATTAGATCAATACATACATAGTTATAATTAAAAATAAACATTTCGGCACTCATATTTGAAGTAAAAGACCGGATCGATCGATGGACATGATCAGTTGAAACGTTTCTGCATGCATGGGGATGGCATGCAATTAATGAAATATATATTAACGTTCTATCGTATGAACTTTATCATGTCATGTATGCCTACGTCTCATTCAATTTTAATACATACAAAGTATTATTCTTTCTTCTCGTGCGAATATATTCCCATAATATATTACTTTTTTAAAAAAATAAATAATAAATAAAGTTTCTCGAATATTTCATTCGCATTTTTGAATATTACCATACATGACATTCCTGATCGGTTCATTTAATATCCATTGAAAAAAAAAAAGGGAAATTAAATAATCCTTTATTTTAACTTATAATAATAAAGATAAATATCAAGATATTTATGCAACATGCAAAGAACCAAGAGAATATATATAGAAACCGAGTTAAGATATGTGGGGTCCATTAATTGCTTGTTTAGTCAAAGGTCAGCTCATTGGATCATAATCTGAGTTTTCTGCTGATTATTCATTCTTCGTACAAAAAGAGGAAATTTAATCAAAGGATCATATCTACAATTTGAATGGTTTTGGCCCTGATCGATCTGTGTGTTTATATATATATATATATATATATATATATACTTACCACTTGGATATTATATATTTTCCTCTCATAATTAATGCAGATAGACAATTCTGAACTCAATCCCCTACGTACAAATTAAAAATAAAGAAAAAATAGACAAAGAAGCAATCATCATGGCCATCCATCTGTGATGCAAAAACCTGCATTTTTGGCCCTTCATCATTATATATACTCTTGACTGTTCAAAAGAATGTTATAAACGTGAATGCAAACCATGATCATCTGATATTGAAGGTACTTTAAGGGCATGATATAGAAGAATTTCCTGCAGGTTGGGCCCACAAGAGTGCTGGGGTCTACAATTTTCATGTGAACAACTCTCTCTCCCTCTCTGTTTTTTTTTTTTTGAGAAATCACAACTCTCTTGTATGTGGGAAGTATTGTAGATTTCTCCATAATAGAAATAACGTCACATTAAGGCCAAAAGGGAAACCAAAATGAGTGGGAAAAAAAATAGTACAGAAAAAGTATAATTGTACCCTTATTTCAGATAGATGTGGTGAAATGTTTGGTGCTTCGGCCTGAAGCTTCGTAGATCTTTTATATTACATATATATATATATATATATATGATTTATATAATTCTTGATTACAAGAGGGGTGGTGGTGGTCCATCAAGTATACTGCTCATTTGCCTTGCTTATCAAGCAACTTCCTAATACTCTTTCTCTCTCTCTCTCTCTCTCTCTGCAACATTCATGGCAAAAGCATAATCATCAGCACTCCAGTTCAAAACCATGTGAGCTCCTAACATTCTTTTTCCCTTATATTACTGTCTTTTCCCCGTCGCTCCCCCATGTATATATGCCTGAAGAAGATTTTGGCTATATTTTACTCCTAATTATAATCTGTTATGCAAAATTATTATAAGACACTAATTTTACTGGTTTCTTCTTTATCACTCAAAGTTCTGGTTTTTTTTTTTTTTTTTTTTTGAGGGGGTACAGTTATAATTATATTATAACTTTTTCGATATCACCCCTTTACCATGAAAATGGTGAACAATATAATATTTTCCTATATTATATATTGATATTCTTTCAGTAGATCATATATAAATAACTAAAATACAGTACTGAGATGGGTTTCCTGATCTTGCTTTTGAATGTGTGCCTTAGTAACAGCTGTGATGGCCGTTTCTTCCCTTTTGCTTTTGTAGTCAAGGCTCAAACAAAGGTGTGGAAGAACCCCTTGAGCTTTAGAAACACCAGCCGGGTTCTCTCTCTCTCTCTCTCTCTCTCTCTCTCTCTCTCTCACACACACACACACACACACACACACACAAGAGCGCACATACACAAACCGCCTGCCTGCGCTTCTTAAATTGGCAAAGGCTTAAAGGTGGTATGTAGGTTTTGAGGACAGCACCTTTTTCTTTTGTTTTTTTTCTCTCTCACTAGCTCTATCACACACTGGCTTCAGTTAAAGTAGCTAGAGAGGGAATTGTGGTTCTTTCCGTTGTTAAAGCAGGTTTATAGCTCAATCGAGCCGTGACAGTTTACTCTTTTCTTCTCTTCCTTCTTCCTAATTCGTTTCCCTCCTCTCCTCTCCCCTTCTTCTCCTTATCAGATATACCCTAGGTAACATACCCATATTTGCTATTCTGGGCAAACTCATCTGGTTTTTGCTGAAATTCTCGATCTAAATTGAATTTGTTTTCCGGTAAATTCACATGCTTAAGAACATGTGTTCAATCTCTCTTATTTTGTTTGCTATTTTTTATTCCAGAGTTGTTTCGATTGTTTGTTGGTTTCTTGTTTTCTGATCGAACCATAATTAATCCGAGGTTGTCGTTGTCTGATACATGACCTTTGAAAATCACAGCAAAAGTTTATATTTTGAAGCGTCGTATTGTTCAATACCCATATAGTTATTTTATTCTCTTTTTCCTTTACTTTTGTAGCATAGATCTCAATCAACCTTATGATTTCTCTTATACATATAGAGAGCAAATATCTGGGATATGAGCAGCGGTCTGCCATACGCAGATAAATATTTCACGGAAGCTTATAATTTCGTCAGCTCGAGAGAAAGAAGATAGATAGGCTTCCGTACGTCTAAAAGCAATGAATAACAGTAGTACTGTGGGCTCCATTAGCAGCTCTGATCTTATCGATGCCAAGCTCGAAGAGCATAAGATGTGTGGATCCAAGCAATGCCCTGGTTGTGGACACAAGCTCGAAGGCAAGCCGGTAGGGATTATCTCGTGATAATTCTTGGATTCAATACAAAGATTTTGACACATGAAGATCCTCGCTCACACAAGAAAATATATGTGCATGTTTGTTAATGTTCCATTATTAGACGAATATATATATAATTAGTTGATATAGTTACTGCTTTTCTTGTAGAATAAAATCTAGCGAATTTGATTAAAGGGCCCTCTTTTTCTTTTTCTTTTCTTTTTTTTTTTTTTTTTTTTTCCTTGCTTTTGTTCTTCTTTTTTTCTTTCGTTTTTGGGTTTCATTTTTACCTGAGTTTGAATGGAGTTTGCAGGACTGGTTAGGTCTACCTGCAGGAGTGAAATTTGATCCTACAGACCAAGAATTGATAGAACATCTTGAAGCGAAGGTGGAGGCGAAAGACATGAAATCTCACCCTCTGATAGATGAGTTTATCACTACTATTGAAGGAGAAGATGGGATTTGTTATACCCATCCTGAAAAACTACCAGGTGAGAAATTTAATTCTCTCTCTCTCTCTCTCTCTCTCTCTCTGTGTGATAGATATGTAAGTACCGGATCAATTATTTAATGTTGTTGAGTATCCTAAAAACACTCTTGTTTAAAGTCTCCAACAAAAGGAAACTTCATGCACTGGGTTTATTTTTATTCCATGCTTCTATCCCATTTATTTGTTATGACTTTCAAGAATCACAGTGCTTGTACGTCTTGCAGTTTGTTACACCTAAGTCAACCTAACTTTGATTTATTTTTTGCACTCTTCTTGCAGGAGTCACAAGAGATGGCTTGAGCAAACATTTCTTCCACAGACCATCGAAAGCTTACACAACCGGGACACGTAAGAGGAGAAAAATTCAAACCGAATGCGATTTACAGGGTGGAGAAACAAGGTGGCACAAGACTGGAAAAACTAGGCCTGTAATGGTGAATGGAAAACAAAAGGGTTGCAAGAAAATACTCGTCCTTTACACTAATTTTGGCAAGAACAGAAAACCAGAAAAGACCAACTGGGTCATGCATCAATACCACCTTGGTCAGCACGAGGAAGAAAAGGAAGGAGAGCTTGTTGTTTCAAAGATATTCTATCAGACGCAGCCAAGGCAATGCAATTGGTCTGATCGAAGTACTGCTACCACTGGGGAAGCAAGCAGTGAGCCTAATAGCAGGAGAGATAGTGGGAGTGGGAGTTGTTCTTCCAGGGAAATAATTCCTCTGAGAGACGAACTTTCTCCACCATCTGGGGTTGCTCCAATATCAAGTTACAGTACTGCCATGGACATTCATCAACAGTTTAAATCCGACCATTTTAGCTTCGCCCCATTCAGGAAAAGCTTTGATGAGGTATATACATTTGCTCGTTCTTTCTGTATAGATGGGTTTTTATGATCTGAAACTCCCATGCATACATCTTCTTGATCAAACAAATTATAGATACGGTTTGCTGTATATATAACCTAAAAGTTTTGCATCTTTTTCAGCTTGATAATTCGAAATGAATTAAATCGCGAGCCTTACTCATGATATATATATATGTAGCATGTTGCATGACTTGATGATCAACATTTACAAGTAATTAGATTTTGACATCGAACCAGTCGTAGACTTCACAAACAAAAATATTAAGAGTAAAGGAAAGAAACCAAGTTTTAGGGTTGCTTTTTCTCATACATACCCATTGCTTGCATATGCAGCATCAAAATTCAATGGACCTCTCTTGATTATCATTGTCAGCTAACTAAAGCCTGTTTATCCACGCAAAAAAAGGGTTACACGAAATCCAAATTAATGCTCGAGCTTTTGCATATAGAAAATGGACAAGCTAGCAAACTGCTTCACAGGTGGTGTCCATTGCAGGTGGGGATAGGAGAGGCTTCAACAGCAAGGGAAGCCCCAGGCGCATCAGGTGGTGGTGGCACGTGCGAAGATATGAGGGATCACCAGAGGCCACATCATCCTATGGCCCATGACCATCATCACCAACAGCAGCATCAACATCACCATCCACATCATCAAATTGCGACCACAGCCTTCCACATCAGCAGGCCTTCACATCCCATTTCCACCATCATCTCTCCACCTCCCCTCCACCATACCTCCATTATTCTCGATCAAGACTCCTACCACATCTCCAGAATAATGCTCCAAAATGAAAATTTCCAGGTAATCAATCAACTCCATTTTCCTTGTACTTTGATCTCTTTATATATACACATAAAATATGAATTCAGTGACCATGTACAGTGGATCATATATTTTATCTCTTCAGTACGTACACTCAGTAATTCAAATTATTTTCGGTGTCAGCAAAATTGCAAACTTTCTTTTCACTTTAAAATCCTTGTTGAAGACGTAATTAAGATGCACCTTTTATTTCTTCTTCTTGTCTTTCGAATGCATAACACAACAGCAGCAGCAGCAGCAACTAGAACAAGTACAGCAACAGCAGCAGCAACAGCATCATAAACTGGGAGGGAGGTCTGCATCCGGTTTGGAGGAACTCATAATGGGTTGCACTTCAAGTAATATCAAAGAGGTGAGCATGAACTTTTTGACCCTGAAATGCATGAGCCCTAGCTATATTTGTCATAATTCTGCCTAAGGAGAGAACAAAGAAAAGTAAACACGTATTAAAAGAGTTCAAAAATAAAGATAATCAATTTCTTTGTTAAATAATATAAATTAAAGAGAGAAACCAGAGAATCGACTTTGTTTTTTCTTTTCACTTTATCTTTTATTTTCCCATGTTATGGTACATGCACGGTTTCATAATGATATGTATGTGTGTACGTATACACTATATTTTCAACCTCCCCCGGCCTCTCTAATAAAGGCACGTAATTTGCATATCAAGAGTATTATTTTATTAGACATTCTTTTTTACCTCAATGGAAAGAGCGAATGATATATGATGTTGATGAATTTCAAAAAGCTCAAAACAGAATATCGCAAGTGTCCAGAAGCGTCGGTCGGTTTTGGAAATTAAAGAGACACGATCTCCTTTCTCCTGTTGAAAAACTCAAGCTAAGAACAACTTTTCCTAGGATACTGTTTCCTTTTTCATATTATTTTCCTGTTAAGATGAGCTCATGAAGGTCTGGAAAAACATTTTTTTTCCATATAATACATGATGCTACAAATGATAATAAACACCACTAATGGAACGTAATTAGGCAAGTAATTTAAACAGTTTGTCTTCTTTTTTCTTTTTACTTTCTTTTCTGAAAGAAGAGGAATGATAGTGACTGATATCTTTTTCTCATCATGTGTGGCCTTACGACCAAGGCACAGCAACAGACGTACATTTTGATTGTGGGGGAAAAGGGTTAAAAGAGGCGGCTTCTTTCTGTGTTGCTTCTTAAGTATAATTTTCACTTTATTTCCTAAATCTAATCTTCACAAGCTAATTACATTTTCTTGCAGGAATCATCCATCACAAATCCTCAAGAGGTAGACTGGCTAAAGTACTCGTCCTTCTGGCCTGACCCTGACAACCCAGATCATCATGGGTAGGAGCAAAAATTACAGGGAATAAAAGACACCCTTACAGACAATATCATTATCATCATCATTAGTACTTGAAACCTTCCTCTCAAGTTTTTTATTTTTTTTTTTCAACGTGAGGCCAAGCTGAAAGCATCCTTAGTCCAGTCTTTTTCTTTCTTTTTACTGGGGGCCTGGCTAAGCTCTGATGGCGCTCAACCGAACTACCTGTGCAACAGTCCATGTTGTAAAGAAAGAGAGAAAGAACAAAAGGAAAAACAAAGAAAAAAGAAAAGAAACCAAGAAAGGCTGCACTCTCTCGGACAGATAGAAGGAGAACCAAAGACCCAAAAGAAACCCAGCCTGCATGAAAATCATCACCATTATGATTACAATATCATCTTTCTGGCTATTCTTATTATTTTATTATTTTAATTAAGATGTTTGTATAATTTATCTATCTTGTTCTTTACAAACAAATACAAGAGAGTTTGTGCAAATTGCAAAAATACTTTGTCAATCGTGCTGTACGTCATTAGTCACTTTGAGATACTAAAATATAAGTGTTCATATGATACCCTAGTGGAAATGAATATTTTTAAGGAATTCTTTATTTCTGTGATGCTTCACTTTTACACTTCCTTCAAATATAATTTCTGAAATCTGAATTAATGCATGCGACATAATGGATCATTTTCGTACTAGTTATATATATATATATGCGATCACTCGTAAGTGTTTCACATGGATTTCCAAATTAAGCCTCTATGCATGATCCGATGCAAAATCCCAGTCATTATTGGTTGGTTAATTTAATAAACAGATAATCAAGTTAACTGCATGGGGGCCGGATAATTGATTCATTAGGGCATCTCATATCTTCAGCTTATTTATGTATATGCATATAAACAAATATTTAGCCACAAAAAATCTATAAATCTGTAAATGTTTGATGTGATATATCATGTTGTAAACTTACATTTATCGTATATACACATATATTAGATTTTCTATGGTTTCCCATATAAGAGGAGGTAGTGTTCGAGTGGATAATATATTGCCTAATCACGGGTTACTTGTAGTCGCCTATGCCTTCCGTGTTGTGCTTATAATAAATGGTGTGCATCAAATTTAAGACTAGAAATTCTCGTTAGAGTTCGATTGCGTCTTGTTTTTGTCAAAATTGGCCAATATATTTAGATTTGATTAATTTAGTTATTCATCTACGAATTATATATCTTTGTAAGTAAATGTAAAAAAGATCCAAAAACTACCAGAAAGACCATCATGGGAGCTTTGGCTGGTATCTATATATATATATATAGATGCTAGCTTGTACAATAACAAGCTAGGATGGGTAAAGAGAATTTTGGGTCCTTATCGAGCTAGCTTTTCTCGTAGATACATTAAGTATAGAATGAACTTGATTTTTATTTTTCATTTTTTTGGCTAGACTATCAGATATGTATATTGATTGAGGATCAGTTTCTTAAAGTGGCTGTCATTCTATTAAAAGGCGTCGTAATGGGTTCTTTGGGTCTGCTATCAGAAAGGAGGGAAGTAGGTTAAAAATCTCTTGTTGGAAATATGGAATCTTCACATAGTAGCAATTGATGATATGACAATTTAAGTCAGTCTCTTTGTTTTTATTATTTGGTTTCCTTCTTTATTGCTTTATTCTATTCTAGATTCGAGCTTTTTCCGCAGTATTAGAGAGTAGGGAGGATGTGCTTATCCCCCGAGAGAGAGAGAGAGAGAGAGAGAGAGAGAGTAACGTGCTGCATGCTATCTTTTCTTTCATGCAAAGCTAAAATCAACATTGAGACAAGGCAGCTTCATCGTAGTTTCTGAGGGGAATAAAGATTGAGAGGACAAGAATAAACTTTACGGTTTGAAATGACGGATCAAATCTCTTGCCTCGATGGACATTAGTTTGCACTGCTATATAATATCGATGATGTGTTGACTGACCATGACTTCTCATCTTGACATACATGATACATTCAATATATATATGATGGCATTGTTTCTCACAGCTTTCATGCATGTCATATTACACATACATGATAAAATATTGCCAAATTAAGTAAATTGTAATGGAGCTTCCTCTTGTATTTTGAGATTCAAATAATGTGCTTTATATATATATATATATATATATTATTAAAAATACCATCCCTATATTAGATGTACATATCATGTTTATATATATGCCACATATACATACATAAAATATTACAAAGTTAATGGACCTTCCTCTTGTTTTTTGAGATTCAAACAATGTGTTTTATACTGGATGAATGAATTCATGTTTATAATATGTGCATGGTACTATATATTCTTGATAATAGTAACATGAGTACTGTCAATATATAACATCAGAAGAGGCAACGAAAGTGTGGTGGTCTTGGTCATTTTATATACATAATTATGTGTTGGAGAACCTAAACAATGTGGTGTAGAGATGATGCTTGGGGTTAGTAATTAAATTGCTAAAATAGACAACAACAAAAAAAGGAAGAAGAGGAAGATCCTATATATAAGGATTAATGGTGCGGGGATGATATATAGGAGGTGGGGAAGAGGAAGTGTCTCTTTCCACATGAAATAGAAAAAGAAAAGGGAGTGATATGTCTTGCTCAACCTAAAAAGGTGATATTCATTTCTTTCACTTTATGGAAGATTTTGGAAGCTTTTCAGAAGGGAAATATATAGTTCCATGAACTAGACTACAAGCAATTTAAGAGGCTTTCTAGCTCCTGGTGTGCAGATTTGGTCCCATAAAGAAGTTGCAGGAAGAATTGTTGTAGTGCGAGTAGGAATATCACAACATGGCCCTCTACTATATATTACCCTATCTTTTTTTCTTTCCTTTGTTTTGGATTCTTTCCCAATAGCTCTGCCGCTTTTCGTATAGAAGGCTTCTTCACTGCTTCTTGCAACTTACAAGCGTATTTTAACATGAAAAGTATAGTCTACTGGTTTGCAGTAGTACTACTGGTACTTAATCTATCTATACGTACGTACGGCTTGCTAGCTTCTTGAGTTAAGATCAGTGATCAAAATATATGTACAGTAAAGAGGGTCGGTCACAGTTTTTTCTTCAAAACTCATGATCATGTAGATAAGAACTGTAATTAGTGATCAGATACATGGTATCTATTTATAGCATTAGAGGACTCGTTGATCAGGAAGTATAGACTATAGAGTTGTTGAATTTAGGAGGGTTTGGTGAGCATATTCTGCATGCAGTTGGATCAGTAGAGACATCAGCGCGCAGTTTTTCCTTAATTTGATAGAATGAATCAATTAATTAAGGAACAATATATTATATGTACGTAAAGTGGTTAGCAAAAACATGATATATATATACATGGGTAGGTTGATGCCAGACGTAGTACCATCGAAATATATATGCTACTGATCGGTAGTAGAACTAGCTACTTGTTTCAACTCATGATGTCACAAAGGGAATTTTGCTTTCAGAAAGATGGATGCGCGCAGCAATCAGTAGGAATTGGCGATTAATGGCCCCTTTGAGCCCTAAAGATCAATATCATTTTATTAATTGTATATATTATTATATGAAAAATTTATATGCATACAATGGAAGGAGAACAAGATCAGGACATGAATTGATTATATATAGAACATTTTCATATGATATGTAAGCAAGAAGAGGAATCTATACACGTAAGCTAAAGATTATATATATATTTAAAAAGTCAGGCTAGTAAACAAAGCTATTCTGAACTTATCATGTGTGTGTCTACACACATATTGACAAAACTCATGATCACGTGCTGCATGTTGGAAATAATGTTGGAGGTTTGATTAATAGAAAAGAATAAATATTTATTTTTTATTCTTTTTCTGCACGTTAATCAACTTATATATATATATATATCAAAAATTATATATACAGTCACAATTTTACGTATTTTATTATACATTTTATTAATATAATTAATTATATATTAAAAATATTAATATAATTAATTATATTAACAAAATACATAAAAATATATATAACAATAACTTTACGTAACATTATTCATAATTTGGGCTGAGAGTCGTCTCTCTCGATCGTGGACCGAAGTTAGTAGATCGTTAGATGACCAATCAAAGCAATTTTTATCTAATTTTAATGCTTCCATTTTATACAGAGCTGCAAAATTCAAAGAAACTTTTTGATACGTGCAAATGATGGTGCAGTCCGGGGGACTCGCGGGAGTAGTACGGACAACCACTGGGAGCTAATCTGTTGTTGGCATGTGGCCTTGCATCCAAACTGACAAGCAAAACGCCAAGGATTAACACTGTTCAAAGTTCCTTCACCAAGAGTACTATGCCACAATAATCCAACTGCTCGTTTAACCTTTTCACCTTATTCACATGGAGAATTTATTGATGGTATACGTACGTACCCAGTAGCATCCAGGTCTTGATCAGCCCTCCATATTAACAGATAAAGGAAGAGGTAACTTGCTAATTGGTCTTGTAGCCTTAACTCGATCAACATGAGCCCACGGTCAATATGAAAACAACAATATTCTGATTGAATTTATGATGAAAAATAATTGTTCCACAGGTACTACAAACCATGGAGGTATACGGGCAAAAGTGAAAAAGGAAACTAGAAAATTTGACTAATACAAAGGGTTTATGTACAAGTGCTACTGCGGGTCATGACTCCCACCCACCAGCACCGTGTCAAACATATTCTCGAAGGCTCGGGGCCTTTTTTCCCCTCTTCCTCTCTTAAACACAAAGCTACTGCAAAGTCATGCCTCTACACACAATCTTGACTCTCTTTCTCTCTCCCTCTCCCTCTCCCTCTCTCAAACACAAAGCTACTACAGAGTCATGCCTCTACACACAATCTTGACTCCCTCTCTCTCCCTCTCTCTCTCTCTCTTAAACACAGAGCTACTGCAAAGTCATGCCTCTGCACACAATCTTGACTCTCTCTCTCTCTCAAACACCACTATTGCAGCAGTGGCACATGGATTATAATTCTAAAATTATTTCCATAATGCTTTTCTGCACAAGTAACCAAATCCTTAATATATATGTGACGCATGCGGCTTAGCAAGCACGTGCCTCTGGCACTGGCAGCCGCCTGGGACCCGGTCCACAACCACCAGAAACTTTCAAGGAAGCAAAAAGACAAGTTAACCTTGCTATCATCGGCCGGGCCCTTATCACTTTAGGGACAATTTTCAGCTGCCTACCAGCATTACCATCATAATTGCCATGATATCCTTCAAGATCAGCTTTTGTTATCAGAACTGCATCCCCTGAAGGAGAGCAAAACGTTGTAGATGGTTGGTGCTTGCTGTACTCTTCAACCGCCTGCTTATTATAATCATTGACATTCCAGCCATAAGCAAAAACGTTATCCAAGCAGTAATATATGCTACTTGAAAAACAAAGTAATCCTAACAAAATGGTTCTACTGACTTGCAGGCAAGGCATAACACTATCCTAGCTATTTTGTACACAATTCATATACAATTGTTAATACCAGCTAGGCAGGAAGGTGACAAAAAAGAGAAGGCAACACTTGCAGTATGTGACCAAGCCAGAGCTTTTTAGGAGGGGACAAAACTAATCTATGTGTGCACATGTGGGTGATTGATTGACTAACTCATACTAATGGATATGGTAGTTTTAATTACATATTTGAAGAACATCAAAAGATAGGGTTGTAATGGGAGAAGAGTTTATATTTAAATCTTTTTCTTGGATGAGTAATTAAAATTAATTAAAATGCATAGAGGGATGCAACCTTAGTACAGAGGAAAAATATACAAGAAAGCCCCTATTCAAGAGAAGGATTCATATATTGAAATTATGAGAAGCCAAAACCAAAGAATAAAAGAAAATAGAGACTATGAAAGCCACGCCCCCTAAACGCCAGTCACTGTTTGCAGCACTTTCAAAATTGCCACCAGTAACTCCTTTAAGATTTAAAAAATAAAAAAGGAAGCAAACTTGGGCCGCAAAAAAATCTCCAGTAACTTAAGAGTTATACTCTCTCTTCACAATGAGAACATTCTTAGGCCACCTTATGATGTACCTTCCACTGTGATGGGGCTAGCAACACCCGAGGTCTTCTAGACCGCACATAGTCCAAGGCATCAACAGGCGTCATGTCCTTATATCTCACCTTCAAAACATAAACCAAATAACTCTATCACACCCATATGGTCCAAAATGCATACGTAAAAGATAATTAAATCTATCCAACAGTAGTGGTGGTAATATATGACACGACCCGTGAACCCAACACAAAATAAGTGGGTTTGGATTTGATATAAATGGGTTTAGGTCAAAACAAGTTGACCTGATAAGACAATTAACAAACAGGTCAATTGGGGTCAACTCATGAAACCCGCAATCAACCCATATAACACAAATAAATTCTATCTTCAAATTTTATAAATATTAGCTTTATATGCCTTTATTGTTATTGGGATGTAATGTTAATATTAATCTTTGACTGCTTAATATCTCAAACTATCTAAATTTTTTTGTTAATATGTAAATTTATTTTATGAAAAATTTTAGTTTTCTCATATATTATTGGTTTGGATGTTGATAATAAATTATTTTATCATAAACCTTGTTGTAATTGTGAATAATTTATATAGTTATTTTTGTATTATATATGACATTATATTAATTGAGTAAAAAAATTAATATATAGGTGAGCTCAACCCTTTTGTATGAAATGGGTTAAATGTGTCGTGTCTAGGTTAACCTAATAAAATTTAATTATTAAACGGGTTATGCGGATCATGCCGGGTCACTTTTTATTTATATGGGTCGTGTTAGGACTTTAGAGTCTAACCCATTTAATTAAACAGGTCGTGTTCGGGTTGACTCATATAGTCTCATATTTATAACTTGACAAGACACGAACATGACCCACAAACACTTATTGCCACCCCTATCAAACAGACACATTTTAAAAACCAGAACATAAATACAATGCACGGAATATAGTATTACCAAATAGCATAGAACAATGGTTGTACTCCTTCCACGCCCAGCTTTACAGTGAACATAAGTAGATATTCCACACAATGCATTCTCTGCATTCAAAAAGCAACAGGAAAATTAATTTATGTTCCATCAACACGCCACAAAGCTAAGGAAGTGGCACAATGGCAAAGAGATCAATTCACTCACTGTGAATGAAGTCCACAGCTCGGTTGATATCCACAAATGAGGGAGCAAAGAGGTAATCTCTGGTGGGAATTACTAGGTGGTCAATTTCATGCGACTGAAAGCCATTGATAAATTAAAAAATGGGTGAATCTCCAAGAGTGAAATAATTCCAACGAAGAGAGAAAAAACTAATCAACGTTCTGTGTTGACATAGACACTGTAAATATATAAAAGTTTCACTTAAAAAAAAATTATCAAATTTGGTAAAACTAAAAGGGGAAAAACATCATTCTGACTTTTATTAAGTCACAAGCCAAATTGCCCCACAGTTTAATACAAACCTTAAATTAAAATGAAAATTTTTTAAAAATTATTTATTAAAAGATCAGTACTTATATCACATTAGCATCCTGCATTATACAATCCAATAACAATTAGCCTAAAAGTGAATGTGTCAATCTAAAATTAGGAGCAAACAACCAACACAAGCAAATAGTGTAAAGGAGTCATGCACATGATACAAGGTCGTCGGAACCAAGGTTTCATAAGGTTCATTCAAAGTGATAACGCCACCAACACCAAGTTGCTTCAAGCGAGGAACATCTTTGGGGAATGGAACTGCACCCAGCAGCAGAAACTGAAAAATAACAATTGATTAATGTTAATTAAACATAACCAATCAAAAGATACATTTTCAACTCCATACAAAGTGCCACTTAAGTACATCTATGACAACATCAATACACGCAGTACAAACTTCACTATCAGCTGATTCCACAGAACACTGCCTGGCGGATGAGAAACATAAGAGTAGGAAGTTTATTTTCCAATATATAACAAGGTAATATAGTAAAGTATTTTCTAGAGGCCCCAAGCAAGAGCCGTCAAAAATCTGAAACTTCAATTTCTTTTATCCTAACGCCATCTCTCAGTCACCAACTTCAGCAGAACCAACCTTTTAGTTATTGAGGAAACTAGAAATAAGTACTTAATACTAAAATCATTAGGCTGGATATCATTTCATTTACAATTTCAGAATTTGGCATATGCTAAACCATGAGTTTGTCTTGGACTCCACTCGCAAGTAAAGTTTATTTTCCCAGACCCAGAACGCTAAAAAACGTAACTTCAAAACCTTTTTCAAAACAAGGTATAACTCTTGTTTGAGATTGCAGAAAAAGCAGGGTGAGGCATTTGGAGGCCAAGGCCAGAGCAGCAGAATTTTACAATTCTACGTTTCTTTTGCCACACTGTCCCAGCAATCAATCACAGCATAGAAAGAAAATGAATAAGTATCATAAATCCAAATGTAACAAAAAAATAAATAAAACTTGATCAACTTCTTTGCTTTTCCTAAGCTTTAAAAGCAACTCATAAGCCCTAATTTCTTTGCATTTCCTAAGATTTCTCAGCAACAAAACACAGAAGAAATGCAACCCCAACCATTAGAATAGTATTTATCTAATACCAAAAATACAGTTCAATTAAAAAAGACACCTGATCAATTTCGTCCCACCATCTGAACTCGGCCTCTATCTTGTTCCGAAGCACATTATACAAAAGGGTCGGATAAAACAGGATCCGAGCCCCAGCTCCAACCAGCGCTCTCTTCGCGTCAACCCTCACGATATGCCTCCCCGAAAAGTCGCCGACCCGATCATCTTCCGCGTCTTCCAATTCCTCAATCTTCATCCCACGGATCGAGGGAAAAAAGAAGAGAGAAATAAAAAAAATAAAAAGCACCAAAACCCGATCAAAAGCCAAAACCCCTAATTCCACAGATTGCGCCCCAAATCGAACAAAGAATACGAACTAAATAAAATACTTGGGAATAATCATTAACGAGGAATCAGGCGACGAGGGAATCAACCGGAAAGAAAAGAAAGAATTTTTGGAACTACAGGAAAGTTGGGTGAGTAGAACCTACAACTCTGGAGAATGATAGTTGGCACTTGGATTCGGTGAGTAGAGATTTGTAAAGAGGGAGATGGGGGGGGGGGGGGGGAATCATGAGCTATCTTTTTTTTACTTAGTGCTTAAGGACAGAACTTGAATATTATTAAATTGCTGTATTTTTTATATATAAAGAAAAAGTATTTAAATATATTTAAAAAAATAAAAAGAAAAAAGAAAACTGAAAATGCCCTTCATCGGTTTATTATCGGTTATTATCGGTCCAGTAGTATTATCCTTTTTAAAAACTTAGGCGTAGTTTAGGTAATTAAATGGGATAGAAATGATAAAAGCTAAAAGTAAAATAAAATATTATTATAATATTAATTTTTAATATTATTATTATTTTAAATTTAAAAAATTTAAATTATTTATTATATTTTATATAAAAATTTAAAAAATAATATAATAATAAGATGAGAAAAATTATTTCTATATCCAAACGGGACTTAATCGTCAAAAGCTTTTATGTATTGAACTTTTTACATAATGATATTCAACATTATTTTTTATTCTTAATTTTAATTAAAGTGCTCACTTATATAAAATTTATAAAAAAGAGAAAAACTTATATAAAATTATCTTAAAAATATGTGTCATATCATCTAATGTAATCGGGAATAATATAAATTGAATCTTGAATGGATTTAAAAAGATTCTTCACAAGAATATGATGCTGAACTCTTGGGCAAGTTGGGCAAGTAGGATGAGATATAAAATTCTCATCTCATTTTATCTTATTATTATAATTTTTTAAATTCTCATATAAAATATAATAAATAATTCAATATTTTTAAATCTCAATTTAATTTTTTTAAATATCAAAATAATAATAATATTAAAAAATAATATTTTATATTTTTATTTAAAACTAAAAATTTTAATATCACTTTCTAAACTTGTCCTTAATAGATATTTGGAAATGGAAAAATATAGTTGTAAGCACAATTGTGTACTAATTTGTGCACTAATGTGATGTGATTGGTCAAAAAGTAGATTTTATTGAAAATAGTATTAATTTAAATTTTAAGTATGAATAAATTAGTATTGATACACAGATTAGTACGCGACTGTGCTTATATAGCAAAACTCTTTAGAAATAGAGATAAGACTGGATATTACTTCTGGTAATTTTATTTATAAATACTAAAATATAAAATATTTCTTAATTTTAAATATTTAACTTTTTCATTTAATCATTATCAAAATAACATAACGTTTTCAAATTTTCTAGTAAAATATAAAAATCAATATAACTTTTACAAACTTTAAAATTAAAAAATTTTAATTTTATAATATTTTTATTCAACTTCTTCCCTCATTTTTCAAAAGTTAATAAACCTTATTTCCCCTTACATGGTAGGGAATATATTCACTTCTCTAACCACTCTTAATTCTAATTTATTTTATGATACATTACTTTAATTACACCCATTTCTTTATCTTTGTAAGTGAGATTACTTAGAACAAAGAAATTATTATTATTATTATTATTATTATTATTATTATTATTATTATTATTATTATTATTATAAGTTGAACCATAAGATTAAGTGAAGCAAATTGCATAGAATCTCAATGATCATAGTTTAGCTAACTAATAATCTATCCTTCTTTTTGACAGCTCGGGGGATAAGATGGCATATTGGATAATTGGTGGGGCATAACCTTCTAAAATTACCAATAATAACGTCCTTTTGTGCTACATTAAATCACCTTTTTGTTTCATTGATATATATATATATATATATATATAAAAGAGGATGCCATTCTCCAACATTGAATTTTCAGTGCAACACCATTAACATGCTTTCATATTTCACAATATTAAAAGTTTTAAAGTAAATGAAAGATAGACCTATAACTTGAAAGAACATGTCTCCTTGCCAGAGACTCGAGGTGGCTTATGTGTCGCATCTTTTAAAATATATTATATATTTTTATTTTAATAATTTTATATTTATACTAAAATTTTGAATAATTAAAATAAAAATACTATTCATTGAAAACGAATGGCTAAAAATAAGTATTATTTTGATTCTTTATAATTAGATTTTCTCTATAAAGTAAATCATGTAATATTTATTTATTATTTATATGAGTTTGTTGAGTAATATTAAATACTAAATAAGTACTATTGTACTGCTTACTTTAGAATCCTTGCAAGGTGCGTCCCGCCGGCCGGCCCTTTCCGTTCATTTGCGCCCATTTGTCTCTTCCTCCTTATCCTTTTTCTTTTTTTCTTTGTTTTTAATGGATCATGGGCCCTTCAATTATTCTATGAAGAATCGTGGGGAGGAAAATGCATGAAAGTTTTTGTTATTTTTTTTTTGTTCACTAATTTCCAGGTTCGAAAGATAAATTGAGGCCACTCCAAGACAAAGTTTTCTAGCAGCTTCTAGCCTCTAGGATGCTTCACGAGCAAGTGCTCAAAATACGACAGTGATAAAAAATTTTATTTTTACCATTTTTTGATTGATGAGAAGCTCAAGTCTACATGAGTGGAGTGACATATATATATATATTATTGTGTAATCAATATATCTATTGATTATTTATTTTATTATTATCTTTACATTATTTTATGAAATGATATTAGATAATTAAATTATAAATAAAATATAATAAATAATCTCTAATTATTTAATACTACTTCATAAAATAATAAAAAAAATACTAAAAATTAAAAATATGAGCAACATTTATTGTAATCTAAAATATAAGAAAAATTCTATATACTATATTATCATTATACTTGTATTTTACTAAGTAAGATGTAACACATTTATTATTATTGATTGATTATTTATTACATATTTCTTTATAATCAAATGATGATAAATACGCCACATCATTTATAATGAGACGTAAGTTAGATAGTGATTTGGTGTATAGCATTACTCAAAATATAATAAATGGATCTACACCCATAGCTTGGGGCTCCCATTAGTCTATTTTAATTAATTAATTTATTTATTTATTTTTTGCTGTTTTCATCGTATTATTTTTAAATATTTTGTTAAAAAAAACTTATAATATTACTTAACAACACTTTTTTAACTAAAAAAATAGAGGGTAGCGGGAGATCCCCAACTTTTGTTAAATATAATAATAGATTTTGTCGTGTATGTAAATGACAACGTAGTAGTTGTTGGCGATACTTTTTTGTTCAACCATATTGAAATCCAGCCTAAACTGCCAGTATTGTGATTGGACTGTCAGGTGGTGGTTAATTAATTAGTTAGTGGTAGTTAGGCATTAAGATCAGGTGTCATCAAGAATTTAAGGCCACAATAAAGTAAGGTATTTTAAATAATAATAAAAAATTAAAATTAAAATAAAAGAAAATAATTTATAAAAAATATATTTAAATAATGAATTGAAATAATATAATTTTTATTTTTTAAAATTTACTGTGGGTTACTGAAGAAGACAGTGCTTGCACTGTTCACTTACTTTTTATTATAAATTGTCAGACAGTAATTACATTTATTGAAAACAGGTTGAGATGCGATATAATTGTATGTTTCACGGTTTGGATAGGGATACCAAACCAATTGTACATTTCAAAACTCATCTGATATCCAAACCGAGCCTGGGGGTCCAAAATGAGAGATAAATATGAAAAACGGGAGAAAGGATCCTCTCTACGCTTAAATGTATAGTATTTAATTATTTAGTGTAAATCAACATATCATGATCATTTTTCATCATGTTGACAATTGCAATGATTAAAATACCGTAAGTTTTATTTTAAATATGTATTATATATAAGAAATTATATTTACAGCTTTAAAATATATAAACCTTGCATATTTTTTTTTGAAAAAAATTAAAATTATATTTACAGCTTTAAAATGTATAAATCTCGCATATTTTTTAAAAAAGATTATTAAATCTATGATTTATATAAAAATAAATTATTTTTTAATGGTCAACTTTATTTTTTTAAAAGAAGTTGCCCTACTTTTTAATAGGGTATATCACTGTATATAATAGCATTACTCTTTTTAAATAATAGATCACTAGTTTGAATTCCCTCAGGGCTACTGGAGGTTTACCTGACCGTTAACTTCAGGGTCCCGTAGGATTAATCGAAGTGCGCGTAAGCTGGCCCGGATATCCAAGAATATCAAAAAAACAAAATAATATATCATTTTTTTTTTACCATTACTCATTATGTTTACCATTACGCATTATGTATTTCACCTGAAATGAAGTCTTAATTAATTTTTTTAAGAATAGTGCTATACTCTTAATTTTTTTATGGGTGTAGCTTGAGGATGAGTCTCGAGAGGACTAAAACTTCTTCTTTTTTTTAAAGATATTTTTTAAATTTTTAAATATTTTAGAAAAAAATTGACAATATTATTAAAGAAAACACTTTAATCACGAAATAAAAAAATAAAAATAAAATTATCGGGACAAACTCCAGGGAGCTCTACCATTTTCCTTGTATTAAAGCATTTGATGAATTTTTCTACGTACGCTACTCACGTACGGGAAGTAGATGAAACATTAGGTCCAGCTTTTGAGCTCATGCTAATACAATATGTCCTTTACAATTATAATTAAGGAATGTTGGATCGATCTCATGACCGCATGATCCCCTCATCTAATTCATGAGCTGATTCATGAGGCGTTGAATGTTGCTTCTAGTTGTTGAGACATCTTTATTAATGTGGTCTTGGATTTTAGCTACTTTGCTTTTGACTGCCTTATCCATTCTTCGATCTGATCTGATCCACCGTCCACGTATGTACGTACGTACGTTACCCCTTATCCTTAGTTAGTTAGGAGCATCCAATGCACATACATATTAATTTCAGAAACTTTGTTCTCTGTCAGACAAATTACGTACAATCATTTTGGACATGGTTGAGAAGCTTCCTCATCCAATTCACCGTCCATCGCTTTAGTTTGGTCTCAGAAATTTTGTCGGGATTAGGCGTAGGTCATGTACCTGTGCAGCACCCGGGAAAAACTCCCGACCTTGCATGTTTGAAAAAAAGAGATGGAATTGAAAATTTTATAAATACTAATAAAATAATTTATGAATAAGAACAAGATAATTTAAGTTTAGTATTTTATAAATTTTAAAAAATAAGACAGAAATTTGAATAAAAAATATGATAAAGTTAAAATATTGTTAGAATATATTTTTATGATATTAATTTTGTTTGTAGATCTGAAAATGTTAGAATTCTTTTTTATTTTTTATTTAAAAGTTTAGAAAAATTATAATTACACTACGAGAAAAATAATTTTTTACAGTGATTTTAATACGGTTAGAAATAAAATTACTGCAATAACTCATCAATCCTAGCATTTTTGTGTACGCTACAGACTTTTGAAATCAAGTTTTGTTTTATGGACTTCTGTAGCGATTTTTTAACTTCTTGTGACGAAAAAATTCACCGCAAACTAAATCGAACTAGCACTTGCGATTTGAGTTTACATTCAACTGTATTTGTGGCAATTTTATGTGTTATTATATCAATTTTGTGCGTCGCACCGTCAAAAAATTATTTTCATTGCTGTGATTTTTGCTGCAATTGAAGTGACCTTCGGGCTCCAAAGGCACATAATGCTTTTAATTTCCCCCCAACTCTTTTTCCCCCTTGTTCTCCCACTTCAACTTGCAAGCCCTTGTGCACTTCAACCCATTGTTGAAATGGACTCCTTTCAAACCCTCCAAGCTCCACCCTTCAATTTCCAATAAAAGGGTCACGACTTGAACTTTTCCCACGTGAGCTTTTGGCTGATTTTTCAAGTCCCATTTCCCCATATTTACCTTCTTTTGCTCCATTCCCAATTCTACCCATTTCACAGAACAAATTATCCCACAATCTTAAACCCTAGTGTGTGTACAGCCTTCTCTCCACTTGAATATTGTCTAGTTTTGGAAAGTTAAGTCCTACATTTCCAACTTCCCTTACCCTAGACGATTTCGTGCCTCCATTTCAACATAGAATTTAATATTCCTTTGTTTTCAAGCATGATCGATCTAGCCTCTAGGTATCTCTTGCTGCTATAGCATTTATCTTCCCCCTTTATGAATAGGTTGCATTACAAAAATAGTAATTTTTAGATGTACAAGAATTTTTTTCCTTGGTGAAACTGATGTGTATGTTCTTCTGTTTGAGGTTTAGGTTTTGCTTGGTAAGTGAGATGACAATTTTGAATTTAAGATGAAATATTAAAATATTATATTTTAATATTATTATTGTTTTAGGATTTTAAAAAGTTAAAAAAAAGTTAAATTATTTATTATATTTTGTATGGAGATTTGATAAAGTTGTAATAATGATATGAGAATTTTGAGTTTGATATGAAAATTTTTTGTTAACAAACCGAACCTTAATGTTGTGTATGTATCTGCATCTTATGTTTGAGATACTCAATCAGCTGTGGGTATTAAATAATTTAAATTCACCAAATAGAACTTGTTTTTGCTGAATTGGAAGCTGTTCATCGACATTATTATTAGAAAAGGTCTTGTAATTAAGCTGTTTAATTAAAGTTTTGGGTTAACTATTTTAGATCATGACGTCGATTATGATTATGGCGATTATGATTATGCCCTAGCTGCTTGAGCATCAAAGGGACAAATTTATATGTTGTCAAAACCCGTTGTTTCTTGTAACCTAAATTTTTGGTCTAATTAAAAAATTAGTCAATATTTCTCAAGCCAGAAACAAGGAAACTTTTATCTTTGTTTGGTGAATACAAATATCAGCATGTTGATATGTTAGTGTTGCCCAGATGACTAACACAAGAGGGTAATGAATTGAGTTGTATTTAAAAATTAACAATTATAAATCAAATACACAATATAAGATATAAACAAAATACGAAGCAGTAATAAATATAGAGAGTAAAGATAAGAGAAAAGCAAACTCAGTATATTAATGAGATTCGGCCCCACTGCCTACGTCCTCGCCTTAAGCTACCCCTAGAGAATCTCCAAATTCACTATTCAACCTCATTCAGGTAGAGATAGAAACCTATTACACATTTGAACAATACCGCTACAAAGGATCTGTGTAGAAATATATCTACACTTGTAATCACCTTACACGTAGTGATTTAACTATTCACTTTATAGAATATTTTCCACACGCACAAAGGTTATACACACCATTTTACTGATACAAGAGCTGATAGTGAGTAGGTTATCAGAGAACACTCCTCAATGAGTGAAATAAGAACAATACAGCGCAAATTATATCTCTCTCAAAATGAACAATGGTTAAAGCTTAAAACTTAGAGAAGAGAGAATAAAAACTTTGAATGAATGTTGTATGCTTTTGGTGTTATAAATTTGAAGCTCTCAAATGATCTATTTATAAGCATAGAAGACTTCATATTCAAATTTGAAAAGATTCACATGTTAAAGACAACATTATTCACTTTTCAAAAAATTCAAATAAAAGTTTCTTCTTTTTCAATTTGTTAAAGACAACATTATTAATGTTTTCAAAAAATTCAAATAAAAATTTCTTCTCTTTCAATTTTCAAAAATAACATCATTCACTTTTCAAAAATTTCAAACCTAATCTTTTTACTTTTCACATATGACAGAAGGAGTACTATTTACTTTTCAAAATTTTCAAACAAAAATATTTACCTTTTGCATAAGTCAAAAAGAGCATTAATCACTTTTGAAAATATTCAAACAAAACATGCACATGTGAAAGATGACAACCAATCATCTTTAATATTTTCAAAATTTAAACTTTTAATCATGTCATGCAGATGTGAAAGATGATAATTAATCATCTTTCAAATTTTAAAATTTAATTTTTAAAATATTCATGCACATGTGGAAAATGTATTTTATGATGAAATATTGATTTTGAGCCTTAATCTTAATTTTGAATTTTTAAGAGATTTATAATATTATTCTATGAACTTTAATGTGAATTTGTTCCATTCATGCTCATGCTTGGTTCCTTGATGTGATTGACTCCATTGTGTAGACAACTTGAACTTGAGACTCCTTTATTTTTTAAATTTATTTGTTATCATCAAAATTAATGTGTAAATATATAATTATACGAAACTTGAAATCTTGGGTTTAACAGTTAGGAAATGATCAGGTTGCTCATAGATTAGCTTGACATACTAGAAATATTGAAACACTTGAAATATGGTTGGATTGTTTTCCAAATTTTCTTTCTCAAGCCATCTGGTTTGATAGATGTTTGTAGAGATCATAACCTTTAAATCGGATGTGCGGTAAAAACTTGTTTTACACCACCGAATAATACATTGACACATCAGCCTTGCATTCTTTTTAAAAACAAAAGAGACACAAAGGCTTAGGACCCAAAATTAAACTAAAATCAAATCGATCTCTTTTATCTTCCACAAGAGCACACTTTGTAAGCAAACCAGGTCTTCACAGGCTTTGGCTGGGCTAGCAAGATAGTGATAGTTCCAATAAATAGCTACTCACTCCATCGCTTATCTACATTATCAAATCAGCTCTATTTTTCAAACAAAGAAAAGAAGATTTTGCATCTCTCGTTTGTGCCCATGTACACCTATAAATGTTGCTCAATTTTACTGTAATTTTCAACTCTCCCATGTTCTCTCCAAGTTTGTAAACGTCTATCTTATAAGGCGAGATAGAGAAATCCAATAGTGGGTTCAAGAGATTTATATGCTTATTAGCTAATTTATTAATTTTTGTGTTTTGATAGTACTTTTCTCTCATCTGGTCTTGTTTACTCTCAATCCCATGTTAAAATTTCTTACATCGTTTATATTTCTTCCTCAACCAGTAGGAGAGAGAAAGGAAATGGAAACGAAAAATTTTAACATTTAAAGGAAAAAACAAATTTTACCTCATCATAGGTCCTCTTTAAATCTTGCTTATGTGGCAATTACTTTTTTGATATTAGCTCTAGGTTTTTCTACTTGTCATTTGTTTGGATATTAAAAAAATCAAAGAAAATCTTTGAATATCTATTAAAAAAACCACAGGAAATAACTATTAAAAAAAAATCGAAGCTTGTATACAAAATCCAACTTCTTCATGTTATCCAAAATCTTAGTTTCGCAACTTCAATTCATTTTTCTAACACACGTTTTCTTGACATCCAAACATTTTCTTGGCAAGCCCTTTTTGTACAATAGTACTCATATTGTAAAATTTAAAGTTTAGCTATAATTAATCAAAATATATACATTGTTGATCGACATGGAATGTATTCTCTACTCTCTATCACAACATTGCCTCATGTTTGGTTCACTTTTTCATGCAAGAATCATTTTTAGTGATCACCTTTGGCTTATATTGAAAAATAACCCTACTTTAAGCACCTATGTATTTCTGAGTTCTTGTTTCTATTTAGGGCTGGAACTGAAATATCCCAGTACTCTTTCACTACAACAAATTTAATTTTTATGGATGAAATTTGTTAGGGATGAAATTTATTTCGTCTCTAAAATTACTTTTTAGAGATGAAATGTCTCAAAACATGGAAAACTTTATAAATCCGTTTGAACGGATACATATTAGTTCAAACCGAACATTCTGAGATGAATTAGATCGTCTTCAAAAATCTAAACCGTTCGAACTAATAAAAGTTTGTTCGAACAGATAATTAATCTATTCGAATGTAATATAATATATTCGAATGATTATTACCTTGTTCGAACATGATTATTTAATTGTAATAATATATTGTTAAACAAGTCCAAAATATTAAAGTAATACATATTTTTTCTATTGATTTGTTATCATTTTCAAAGTAAATAAAAATGTGTATATATTATATATTATGATTTACAATGAATTAAAATATTTACGAATTCATAAATTAATTTTATGTAATTAATTTAAAAATATTTTAGTTAAATAAATATTACTTTAAAGATAGTGTCATTTTTTCTATTATCGTAGACACTAAGTATAATGAAAAGAAAACATAATTAACAATAAAGAGGCTAGTAAATACTAAAAATAAAAACTATACACTAATTACATTCCAAAAGGAGTTAGACATTCTATACAACATAAAAAAAAGTAAAATAATAATTAACAATATCTATTTATTAAGTAAATCAAAATCCTCCTGTAACATATATAAGTGTCCATCTAGGTCCTGAAGTTTCTCCATGATAAGTTTAATAAACTCTTGCTTCATAATTTGGCGGTGCTCCGCCAATAGGGCTTGTGCCTCATCCAAAGTAGCCCCAGCAGGCTGTCTTTCAACACCGGCAGTAGCAGTAGAAGCTGGATCAATAAGCGGAGGCAAATCCTATACTGCGTGAGTCTTCAGCAAGTGACCCTTGCTCTTACTGAATGTGATCTTGTTAACGGGCTCCATCTGTGGTGACCTTCATTCACTTGAAGTCACTGTAACCCCCGATTGGAGTAGGATGTTAGATATTAGCAATGCAAATGGTAGACTACTTCCACCGGAATAGCGTGACTCTGTTCGAATGCGAAGGAAGAAATACAATGCTAGATCAATTGGCTCCCCCTGTGTTATCCATAACAAAAATCTGGCTTGTTCGACCCCGAAATAAATCTTGTGTCTTTTCGAATCAATGTTATACCTAAAAATTAGATTAAGTATTTTGAAAAATGTTATATAGTCGGCCTATCGAATCACTTTACTGCCATCATATGGAGGAGCTGAAGGGTCTTGCACTAGCTCACGAACCTGATCATCTGTGAGACTATCATCAGGTACCTCATCTCCACTCTCACTATCATCCGAGCCAGTATCCAGCTCAGTGGTCTCTACACCTGGCATTGGGAATGAGGATACGACTGGTGTGTCCTCATCAGATGGTGCAATCGTTGCTCTTGATGTTGTTGCAAGATATGTATTGAGCTCCTGTCACAAATCAAGAAACTCAACAATAATGCGGGGAGAGAAGATAATACTCACTCTCCAGACTACTAAGTTGTAGTACAGAGCCTCACCAGACTGCTTTCCTGTGATACAGTAAAACTTACCAACCATCTCAAGATATGTTGTGCCCCTCTGCCTACAAATCGGTGTCCATCCACAATTGGTGATAATGTCATATATGCTCCGTCCCTCCCAAGTAAGGTCACGGAAGTCATCCAAAATGATCTCTTTGCTAAACTAGTATAGGCCTCATGGCCTGCCGAGAAGGAGCTGCTCCGCTATTTTGGCTTGTCTGGGGTCGGGAACGTTTTCTTCCGCTACTATTTGCCATTAGTATATTATTGATCCACAAAATAATTATGTAATTTAATTAAAGTGAAAAAGTTTGAAATATTGAAATGAATTGAAATAATTCATTCGAGCAGAACATAATATTCAAAGACTAGTTATCCTGTTCATTCGAACATGACGCATCCATATTCAAAGACTTATTCGAATGACATATAATCTATTCAAATGGATATAATGATGTTTGTCGAGTGTTTGGCAACTACTTATTCGAATGGATTTTAATTCGTTTGAATAAGTGCTGGCAGACAGTATTTTAGTTCGAATGACCTTAAATTACATTCGAATGGGATATAAAACCGTTCAAACGAAATTGAGCCAAACAGACAATGCTGAGTTGACTCAGTCCCGAATTTAAAAATTAATGATTATTGATAATCCTTGGTTTTAATTGGTAGAAATGATTTAGGAGTGAAGTCCCATCGTTTCTACCGATTACTTTTGCGTCATTTGGCCCGACCCCCTCAAAATGTATGTTTATTTTCAAAAAACAACAAGCCAACGGACAAGATGAGGACCCATAATTCTTGTTCTTGGAGATTTTGAGGACTTGGTCGGAGTTGGTGGCGGTGTTGTTGCTGCGAACAATGGAGGAGACAATCATTTTGTTCGAATAGAGAGCACAAAATGACCGGAGAAGAAACTGTATGCGACTTATATAACGTCATTTTGTTCGAACGGAAAGGGTATCAGTTCGAACGGTAAGGGTGTTTGTTCGAATGAAATATATAATAATGAGAAAAAATATATATAAGTACAACAGGTAAAACAACATGTTTTATATTACTAATACTAGTATATAATACTAATATTAGTATTAATAAAAAATTTCTGAACTAGTATATATAATATAGTATATATATATATATAATATATTAGATAACTATATATAGTATATAGTATAGAGTATTATATATATCCTATAAATATATTATAAGTAACTAGTATATATATAATATAGTATATATATTATGCATTAGATGAGTATAAAATAGTATATAGTAAAACATACTTAACTAGTATATATATAATATACTTATAAGTGTATTCTATAGTGATACTTAGTATACTTATATTTAATATACTTATATTTTATATTAGTAATATACTAAGTACTTAGAATATATTATAAAGTATCACTAATAGTATAATATTTTATTATTAAATAGTATAATACTAAGTGATATCATAGTACAAATAGCATAAATATGTGAAAACTAATAGTACTATAATACTTAATATTATATATTTATAAGTAATTTAGTATTATACTATTAGTGACACTTAGTATTATATAGTGTATATAGTTTTAATATATACTAATAATAATATTGGGTGTATTATGCATACTTATATATTGCTATAATTATATGTTCGAACTAACTTCAAATAAGTTTGAATAGAGATAAAATCTGTTCCAAAGTATTTTTTTTTTTTTGTTTGGAGAGAAATTTCATGCCAAATTATCGGTATATGCTCGAGAATATTCTATTTTATTGGTTCGAACGCTAAATATTATCCATTCGAATGGAAAAATATTGTGGGAAAGCTTCGCAGTTTTTCTATTTTCGCGTTCGAACTTCTAAAAAAATACCATAAGTTTTATTTTTTATCATGTTGACAAATGCAATGATTAAAATACCATAAGTTTTATTGTAAACATATATTATCTATAAGAAATTATATTTTTAGCTTTTAAATGTGTAAATTTTGCATATTTTTTTTGAAAAAAATGATTAAATCTATGATTTATATGAAAAAGATTATTTTTTTAATGATGAACTTCATTTTTTTTAAAAAAATTGCCCTACTTTTTTAATAAGGTATATGACTGTATATAGTAGCATTACTCTTTTTAAATAGTGGATCCTATTTTTAAAATTTTAAAAGTAGTGTGTAAGGTACTTACGCATCTTAAAATTATATTTACTATTATTTATTATGTATTTAACCTGAAATGAAGTCTTAAAATAAATCATATTATATTTATTAAGTATGTTCTCCCCAACAAGCAGAACATAATGCACTAATTTAACTAATTTTCTTAAGAATAGTGGAGGGTCTAGCTTGAAGAAGGTCTCGAGAAGGCTAAAACCTCTTTTATATAAATATATATATATATATATATATATATATATATATATATATATATATATATATATATATATATATTTATTTATATCCGTAAACATTTTAGAACAAAATTGAAAATATCATTAAAAAATACATCTTTAATTACTAAATAAAAATAAAAGTATCGAGATCAACTCTTGGTAGCTCTACCATTTTCCTTTTCTTAGAGCACTAGTAGTAAATTAAACAAAATTAAAATTTAGTCAAAGTTTAACTAAGGTGCATAATAAATTACTATAATAGACTCAACAAATGAACAATAATTATAGCATAAGGTTATTTGGCCAGCCCCTTGAGCTGACTAAATATTATTTTCAAACTAAAATAATTAATCTCACACTACCTCTACTCTCCTGCACAAGAAAAAAAGAAAGAAATTTCTAGGTTTGGGTTTCTGGATGTGCTTAAAGATTGTAAAAAAAAAAAAAATATTTCATTGAGCTACTAGGACCCATGTAGAGTCAACTTGTTTCATTTTACTGCTTTTATTCCAATTCTTGTATATATTATAAAGAAAATCTAACAACTGAAAAATTAATCCAAACTATCTACCCAAAGGTAAATGATATGTAACTCTACCTTCTGTTAAATTAATTTCTTAGTAGTACTTCAGAAACTAAACAAAAATGAATAAATAATTTTGATTGATAATATACAGTTTAATAGAATTAAAATAATAAAAATTTTAAAATTAATATTTTAATAAAATAATGATGGATTTGTCAAGTTTATTACTACTCACGTACCGAGAGTAGATGAAACATGCGTCCAGCTTTTGAGCTCATGCTAATACATGTCATTTACGACAGAGGGTAGTAAAAAGGTATTAAAATTATAATTAAGAATTAATGTTAGATCGATCTCATGACGGCATGCACGATCCCTCATCTCATTCATGAGCTGAATCATGAGACGTTGAATGTTTCCTGTTGAGATATCTTTATTAATTTGGTCTTGGATTTTAGCTACTTTGCTTTTGACGGTCTCATTCATTCTTCTGATCCACCATCCACGTATGTACGTACGTTACCCCTTATCCTTATTTAATTAGGAGCATCCAATGCACATATATTTTAATTTCAGAAACTTGTTCCCTATCTGACAAATTACGTACAATCATTTAGGACATGGTTGAGAAGCTTCCTCATCCAATTCACCATCCATCGCTTTAGTTTTGTCTTAGAAATTGTCGGGATTAGGCGTTAGGTGGTACCTACGGTGCAGTACCCAGGAAAAATTCCCAACCTTAACGATCTCGTTTTCCCATAGTTTCAAAAGCATGCGGTGGAACCCTTGCTGTCTGTGACTCACAGCTAGCTGCCGCCGGTTGTCTTTCCCGGACCCTAGCTCCAAATTTATTGAAAGGAAAAATATAGTTGTAAGTATAATTGTGTATTAATTTGTATATTAATATGATGTGATTGGTCAAAAAGTAAATTTTATTGAAAACAATATTAATTTAAATTTTAAGTATGAATAAATCAATATTAGTACACAGATTAGTGTGCGACTGCGCTTGTATGTAGTAAAACTCTTGCTAAAAACCAACCTCATATCATCAAAAATCCAGCCTTTAGTCGAATGATGGCATGGTTGCACTTTTTCTTACCATGCAATAATGCCATGCATGCAAATTAAATATCGTCTTACGAGCCTCTGGTTGTGGATCGATCAGGAAGCATTGAGATATATATGTCCTTAATTTGCAGATGAAGGAGAAGATCAGCTTGGATCAGGTGGTGGAGAACCTGAGATCATGAAATTAAATGCCTCTCAAACATGCATGTGCTGCCTCATTTTTTTTTCACTATATCTCTTTTAATTCTTTGTCATGTATAGAGGATGCCCATAATAGTTTTCAATCATATTCGTCGAAAGCGATCATTCTTTTCTTTTCTTGTTTTTGGACGACTGATATATAATTAATTTGTTGGTGCTTGGTGTAAGGGTAAATATTCCAAGTCCAATATAACATTCTTGGCTTAGTACATAAGGAAGCCATCGACAAGAAGTAAGAGAGGAGAAATGAGAGGATATGAAAAGAGAGAAAATTAGACACGTAAGAGAAAAAAATAATTAAAAGAAAAAGACAAATGGAAAAAAAAAGTTAGATACAGGAGATAAAATGATGATGTGACATAAAATCATTCTCCCTCACCACTTCCAAAGGCCCATAAGAAAAGGAATCTAATCAGATGAAAGATGAGACTTTTTCAAGATGCCTAGGCAACTCTTGTTGGAGAAGAAAGCTTATTTAACCACGGGAGGGGAGACATCATTAACCGGATCTTCTTTAGGTTAAAGGAGGTCAACGGGCTCCCTGGAGCGAGCTATAATAAACAAACTCTGACATCAACACTAAATTGGAAACACCCATAGAAAATCACCCCAAGGGGAAAAAAAACCCACTAACACCAACGAGAGCAAAAGGATCACGGAAGTACACACTCTTTGCTAACTATAAACGGTCATATGCAACCATCTAAATGATCAATTATAAGGTAAGTGTTCATACAAATAAACTTCCTAGAGGCCCATCTCCAAAGGCCCTTACTACAAATTTCACTAGTCTTCTTGAGCTCCGTGTCATGCTCCTCGCTCTCATCTAATGCAGTCAAATAATCTCCCATCTAGTTCTCCAAGTTGAGCTCTAAGTTCGTACCTAACACGGTTGGGTCAACTCCCGCATAGCTCTCCAAGTCGAGCTTTGTGCTCGCACCTAACGTGGTCGAGTCATTTTCCGCCTAGTTCTCTAAGTTAAGCCCCATGCTCTGAAATCTTTATTACTTTACACAAATAAACAAGAAAACTAGGGACCAGCTCTCCATAATTTATTTTGCTACAAGTTTCTATGGGCTATCTCTATCACGACTTGTCTTAAAGATTTTCAAGACCTTCTTGTGAAAAAAATTAACCTTAAGAATTACGAATATACTATATGTGGTAAATATTCCAGGCCCAATATAGCATTATAGGCCTAGTCCATAAGAGAATCATCAACAGGAAGTAAGAGAGGAGAAATGAGGGGACAAGATAAGAGAGGAAGTCAAATAGGCAAGGGAAAAACATGACAAAGGAAAGGTTGTTGGAAGAACTCAAGTTAGACACATGAGAGAAAATGGTGGGGGTGACGTAAAGTTGTCCTATCTCACAACTCCCAAATGGAGGAAAGGTTGTTGGAAGAAATCAAGTTAGACACAGGAGAGAAAATGGTGGGGGTGACGTAAAGTTGTCCTATCTCACAACTCCCAAATGGCCATAAGAAAATGGATCTGATTAGATGAAAGAGGGGACTTCTTCATGACATTTGGGTGACTATTGCTGGAGGAGAGAACTTATTCAATCTTGTGAGGTGAGACGCCATTCTCTGAAACTTCTTTAGGCTAAAGGGGTCATCAACCCCCATTATATAGTGAGAAACGAGAGACCATAAGATACTATAAAATATTTTATCATAGTGGATTTACCCTCTAAACAATTTGTGGATGTAACTTTTTTGCCGAACTACGTAAATCAATGTCTCATTCTCTACTTATATTTTATGTATTTATTTTTTATTTATTGTAATGGATGTATGTACGGGGCACCGTACTAATGCTCCGAACAACCACCATACTAATGCCTCAAACAACCACTGTGAGTTTTTGGCCACTTCGTCGAGGCCTGAGTTACCACTGTGGGTTGCAGATGATTCTTTCTCCCGTTTTGAACCATTGGGCAATTTCATGCATCAACCCTTGTCTATTTTTCATCCATGCAGATTGGAGATCACTTCCCTTAGTTCTCTCTCTCTCTCTATTTTTTGTTTTTTTTGGGTTCTTCCTCTTTTCTTCAATTAAGGGTTAGTCTGTCCCATTGCCAACCTCCCCACAAAGTGACTAAACACCAATCATGACATAAAAAAATCGCATTGTTTATATTGATCTTCTTCTCTTTCTCTCTCTTCCTTCTCAATTTCTCAAAGAAGACATTGGCAATCCTTGTCTAACAACCCCCTCTCTCTCTAGATTTTCTTTTCATAATCAGGAATAAATTGAAAGAAATTGGCATTAACCATGTATATGGACTTTAAAAAATGATTAGTCGCCTACCAAACTAGAAGAAAGAAGAAAATCATAAAAGAATTACCCACCACAAAAGTTGTTTGTTTCTGGATTTAAATCAAGAAACAAAGGGGGAGAGGACTGATCAATAGTGTCTTCTCTTCCCTGGAGTACTGAAGAAAGCAATCCTCTAAATTCTTCTCCTTCAAGTTTTAAAGTCCAAGGTCTAAACCGAAGATGCAGTTATCCTTAATTTACAACTTTGGATCAAAATCCTAAAGTAAGCCTTCTTTGCTAAGTTGGCCATCATAAAATATAAAAGACCAACTACCCTTGCAGAGGAGAGAAATCTAATTTGGAATTTTGGCTATTTGTTAGGAGCGGCAATATATATAATGACATAATCCGATATATACGAAATAAGTGAATAATTTGAGTTTGATATAAATAGGCTGGATCAAACCGATAAGAAACGAGTAATAAATAAGCCAATTGTAGGTGAACCCGTGAAATTCATAATCATCCTATATAACACGAATAAATTATATTTTCAAACTTTATAAATGTTTAGTCATATGCCTTTTTTGTTGTCGACAATATGTATTATTAATATTGGTATTTGTAATATGTAATTTTATTTTATAAAAATATTAATTTTTCATCTATATTATTTATTTGGATATTGATAATAAAATTTTTATCATGAATCCAATTATAATTGTACATGGTTTTTATAGTTATCCTTATATTATATATGAAATTATATTAATTGAGTTAAAAAATAAGTATACGGCTCAACTCAATCCATTTATATGAAACGGGTTAAATGGGTTAATATGGGTCATGTTTAGGATCAGCCTCACTCTTCAAGCCAACAACTTTGCCAAGCATCTTGTCTATTGTCAGCTGTTTAACCTAATAAAAGTTAATTACTAAACGGGTTAAGCAAGTTGTGTTCGGGTTTTAGGGTCTGAATGATTTAATTTGGGTCAATTCGGATTGAGCCATATATTCTAATAGTCTAATACTCCTTACTTGACACGATATGAACACAATCTGCAAACACAAGTTGCCATCCCCCTACTATTTTTCAACATTATTAGATATTCTGACATCAAAGAGCTGAAAGAACATAGTTACATAAGAGAGAATTTTGGGTACGAGAGTGCATTTCTTCTACCTCAATATCCAAAGACATGAAAAGGATGGACATCTTCAAAGATTAAAAAGACAACAACATCAGCATCACAACAATCAACAAGCAGCATGGTTGGTTTTGGTCTTAGCATCTCATTCATTCGTTCTTTGAATTCTCGAGCATGGACTTTATAATGGGTCGAGCTAGCCGAGAAATTTGTTTTTCAAATAACCCTAACCAAAACGACCAACTTAAATGGATCAGGTAAACTGGGTCAACAAAGATTGGGTTGGGTTTTTAACTATTGGGCTTTACATGCCTATGGACCCTACTGGATCAATTGTAATGGGGGTGGTGATGATACCTGCGGAATACACTTTCTATTTTTCAATTTTGATGTTTGAAGCCGACGCTTGTTAGTTGAAAGAGGGGTTCTAGCCCACACCCTATGAGCCCATAAACCCAAAATTTCTCCTCCATTCGTTATCACCAAATTGAAAACAAACTAAAGTATTTTTCTTCAAATTTGAGAACCACATGTGGTGATTATTGCCGTCTAGCGGCGGTGGAGATTGATAGCGCACCATACGGTGCCACCTTAAGAGGATGAGCCACACCCTCTACATGACTAACTTGCACCACTTGATGTTAAACTCAAAACATAAGTGAAGTCATCAAGCTAAACAAATAATTATATAAGAACCCGTATTGGCAAATGAATCTGCTTAAATGCTTCTGAAAAAAATCCAAAAATGCCTGAGAGGGCCAACCTAAGCAGCCAAAGCTTCTACTCTCTCTCTCTCTCTCTCTCTCTCTCTCTCTCTCTCTCTCTCTCTCTCTCTCTCTCTCTCTCTCTCTCTCTCTCTCTCTCTCTCAATAGATTATTAACGTTTTTCTTCTCTTTACTCCAATTGTTTAACCTTATACAAATATTTATTAAAAAAAACTCAAATGTACAACCGAGCTAAATCAAGAATTTAGAAGAATTAATTAGTTTATAATGAGGTTATAGATATGTAGTGAATCATGTGAGGAGGGAGGGTATCATTAGTCAATAATTTAATGATGCAATCTTTTGAATGAGATATGCCAAGGAATGATTCTATAAATAATGACCTTTTGAATGAAATGATTTCTATAATAAAGAATAAGAACCATTAGAATGAAATGTCAAGGAATTATGAGTATCACGAGAAAAAATGAATGTTTTGAGCAAAATGTCAAGGGAATGACTTAAAAGACTGAAAAAAAAAAAAAATTAATAAGTACGTTGAGATATGTCGAGAAAGCATGGTTACTAATATCGTGTAATTAGTCTAGGACAGAGAAATGTTGTCCACTTTCGTTTTCTGAAAGTTACAACCTTTGTATTGAGAGCAATATATATTATTCTTTATTTTAAATTATATATATATATATATATATATATGTTCCTCCAGTCATACCTATTAATATGATATATTTTTACGTGACGTCGTGTGTATTATTTAAAATAGACATTCATTATTTAAAATATATCACATCAACATTAAGTGTGACTAAGATGATCAAGTTAAGTTGAAAAACAAAATTTCTCTTATGTCAAGCCTTTATAGCCTAAATTAAACCTATAAATGGAGATCCTAAATAGACTCAAAAACTTCAAATTCTTATACAGACTGCATAAAATTAACTTTAATAGAAGGATTAGGTCTACACAAAACCGCTTACACAAAGAAATTCACGCATTGATGTGGTTTAACATGATCCATTAGATTAAACTACATCAATATATAATAAATTAACTTCTTCGTGTAAGATATTTATATAGACAAAGCATTTCTCAAACTTCAAATCCTTTACTCTTAAGTACCCTGATACAAAAGGGAGAGGGACAATTGCATAGCAAGAATGTTTTTTTAGGGGATTGAATGGTAGCACTTGGTAAGTTAAAGTCATGATCATGAATGTGAAACATACATGCTAATCACTAATCAAACAAGAGTAGAAAATCATTTTTTCTTTTTTAATTACATATATATATATATATATATATATATACTTTCTCAATCAAGAAGGTAAATCTATTCTGTGGTAAAGTCTTTTTGGCAATGTATAAAGCACCTTCATGGTAAATTTTGGAATCAAGTTTCAAGAGATCGATCACAACTATATATTGCATTTCTTTTGTATATTTATTTAAGTTTTTTTGAAACTTTAGGAGTCATGGTCCCCTGGTCCCCATGGAAAGCAGACTAGTGGGAGGAACCGTAAAAGTCTACTGCTTGCAAGAACGAACAATTAAAGGGGAAAAATAATAATAAAATCTTAATTTCAAGCTAAGAGGTTGGAATCGAGTATCAATATTAGTCTTGGATGATCAGGCCAATAAGGAATTTTCCAGTCTAAAATTCTGGTTAGTAGTCTGACTGTAAGGTGAATTAATATTGCGAGCGAGACTGGTAGATTCTTCATCCCACGTAGATTTGTCATATGTGAACTCAAAAGATATTTGTTAGCATAATTAAATTCCTGAAGGTGTACTACAACTTAATTTTTTAACACCAATACCAACTTCTTCTCTGAGTGGCACTACTATATATAAATGCTCTGACGACGTTACGGCATAATATAATTAAGGATACCATCAATTTAATTTCCATTATCCATTCATTCAAAATGGAACTCAGCCATTATGTGTGTGTGTGTGTCATGAGAGAGAGAGAGAGAGAGAGAGAGAGAGAGAGAGAGAGAGAGAGAGAGAGAGAGAGAGAGAGAGAGAGAGAGAGAGTCTAAAAAACTGCAATTGTGGCAGAATATATATATGGCTTGGACCATGCATGCAGCTAGCACCCACCTTCATGATGAGCTTCTTCGACCACACAAAGTTTGGAGAAGAAAATTAGATGCTTTACGTTCATGGTATGGAGCGTTTTCCCTATCAATGTCCTCTAGTACTACTGAATAGCCAGGCTAGTATGCATGCATGCGAGCGAGCTCAGAGTTGCATATATGCATGTATGCAGCTTGCTTAATTATATAATGATCGAGCCTGATCTCTATACCTAACTATGATGATCATGAGATCGGACGTCCCTGTCAAGAAGCAGATCATTAATGGTAGCCAGGAGTTGATTGGTAGAATACAGTACTCGAACAATTAATACCAGCAAAGCTAAGCATTACTGCACAGTGTTCATCCTAGTACTAAGTCTTATCTATATACATTGTCTTTGATAGAGAAACTACGTATACATCGTTGATGAGATTTGCATGCATGGCCTTTTGGTTATGCAGATAAATTCCCGTTTTGAATATAAGCATTAGATCAAGGGCGGCTCAACACAAATAGAAATTTAAAGTGAAATTTAAGTTAATTATTTGTAATTATAATATAATAAAATATAGATTATTATATAAAATATTTTTAAAATTTTTAATAAAATGAGATTTTTTTTTAATTTATATTTAATACAACAATTTAAAATGAGGCCTCAATATAAATTTTGTACTTCAATTTAACAAAATCTTAAAAAATTATTTAAAATATAAATAATTCATTGTATTAAATATATAGGTCTCTTGCATGCACACATTGAAAAATATAAAATTTATTTAAAATCTTATTTAATGAAATAGTTTTTATTTTTATTTTTTCAAAAACTGAATTAAAAAATTTTAAGGTGAGTGAAAACATTAGACAATAGCTTAAATTGTCTTGCCATTGAGCCGAGCCGCATTAGATGATCTCATGACAAAAATCTGCTATTTTTTAGCAACCCTAATAAAAGCGAAAAAGCATTAGATGTACGTGAAGGCGTGCATGTCCAATTTCACATGGACCTTTGGACTGACGCTCGACCAGATCATGAACGTGTACCATGACCTATTTTGAACACTAGTAGTCTGGTTGATTGATATGTCACGATCTATAGGCTGCTTTATGCCATTAACATGACTTTAAACAATGCAGGTAACCCACTTTTTCTTGTACCAGCAGTTTTGGAATTGTGCAATCATGGACTCGTGTTGGGATATGATTATTTATTATTATTATTATTATTATGAGAAATATTTAAATTAAAAATTTATTTATTTTATAAATTAGCATATTTTGACCTAACATGTTAAATTATAAAGTTATTTTTATTATAAAATATATATAATATATCATAAAAATTATATATAAATTAATTTTTATAAAAAATTTCTATAATGGTAACACTTCTCTATATTATTATTATTATTAAAAAAACCCTAGCAACTTTCGTCTGTCATTGTCTTGCAACCATTGATGAGAATCCCCATTTATCATTTTAGATCGAAAAAATTTAGTTACAAGTATAAGTATGTACTAATATGTACACTAATTTAATGTGATTGGTCAAAAAATAAATTTTATTGAAAACAGTGCTAATTTAAATTTTAAATATGAAAGAATCAGTATTAGTATATAAATTAGTACACGACTTTACTTATATATAGCAAAACTCTTTTAGTCTCCATTTCCGGAAGAAACAATATGAGCATTTACTACAATATTTATGAAACCCCTTTACATATCCTTCTTACTTGCAAATTGAATATTGTTACGCATATCACCTTTTATATATAAGATGCAAAATAATTATAAAGGAATTCAAAGCATAAATGTTATAATAAATGTAATAATTTTTATATTAAAAATATATTTAGTGTGTCAATAAATAAACTTGTAATTAATTTTTTTTTATCATGGTATATATGGTCACTACTTACATATCATTATATAGGGTGACTTTAGGAGCATAATAGCTCAAAAATATAAATGCACCCTTGCTATATTGTTAAACCAAAAGTCACACAATAATTGATAATAAAAGTCATAAACTCTTCTGGTCATAGGTGTTAAGATAAATAAGTAAATATATCTCTTTTCATTAGTTTAAGTATTTAGAAAAGTGGTGATTCCACACAATATCAGAATAAATGTTCTAAATTTGAATTTTAATTCTACACTCTATCTCATTTAATTAAATATTCCATATACTAGACCTACTTATTGAGGGAGAATCTGACTCATACGTGAAGAATTAACTACATTTTTTTATTAGTTTAACAAGTGGTAATTATATAATAATAAGCTTTCCCCATTTTTATCGTTCCCAATATGACCTAAATAACCAATTAATTTTTATTAGATTTTGATAAAGGAAAGAGAATAAGTTGAATAAACATATTAAAAAATTATTTGAATATTATTTTTGCTTTGAAGTTTGTAAAATTTATATTTATTTTTGTGTTTTGTTTTGAAGTTTATAAAAGTTAAATCGATTTTTGTGTTTGAATAATGACTAGTTAATAATTAAATGAAAAAAGTTGAAAACTTGAAAAAAAAAAAGTGTTTTGTATTTAAGTGATGTTAGAAAATGAAATTATGAGAAGTTTTAAAAATTCTACTCATAGTACCCTAACATAGCCTAAATCTAAAATAAAAAAATAAACACAAAAGATATCAATCCTAAATAAACAAGAAAATCAACTAAAAACACAACAAAAATCAACCAAATAATAAAAAGAAAAGGACAAAATTAGATGCACATATATAGACGTACGTACCAATCTCATCAACCAAAACATTATGGGATCGGAGTAAATTATATATCTTGTGATAGGCCTTCGAGTGGCTTCAAATTGTATAAGATTAAATCAAGCAAACAACCACTTGTTTTGCTTCCACGCACCCATATTTTCTTTTTCTTTTTTTCTTTTGTTGAGTTTTTTATTTTAAGTTTTTGTTATGGTAGATATAATGAAACAAATACATGGTAATATTTTATTGAATAAGTTGATGGTTATTAGGATAATTAACCATACTTAAAATACTTATTGATGAAAGAGTAACATAAATCAATAAAGAGAAGTAGGGCTAAGTAAAAATCTGAAAATCCTAATCCAAATCTAATTCTGATAAATCGGAGTCGAAGTCAGATATTTTTTGCACTTTCTAGTTGGAGTTGGGGTCGGACTCGAAGTCAGAGATGCCATATAAAGGACTGAAGTTTGACTCCAACTCCGACTCTGAATTCGACTCTGATATTATACATATATTAGCAAAATATATCTATTTATCTATACGTTGATCATATATACTAGTATAATTAATTATATAGTTATCTAACTAGAACTTATATAGTTAAATTTAATAATATACTAGTATGAGCTATTTATTATCAAATAATATACTTATACTATAATATAAATTGACTAATAATAGTTTAGTATAAGTAAACAATGAACATCATAGTATTACTACCATGTAATACTAATATATAATAATACTAGTATCATAACATGTTATAATAATAGGAATAAGTATATAATTAAGCTAGAAAGAGGTTAGACCATTATAATAACATGTTATTAAACATTTTAGTACAAGTCTATAATAGGAATAAGTTAGACACTCATATAGTACAAGTATAATGAGTTAATAACATGTAATATTATAGTATGATAATATATAATTAGATACTAGTGAATTAATATTTACTAATAATTAATACTAACAATTATAAATACCATAAATTAAAAAAAATTAGGACTAAAACAAAGATTAAAATTAAAATTAAGTTTAGAAATTAAAAAATAGGGTTTTGTTTAGGGTTTAGGGAAAAAAGCCCAAAATAGGGGAAGAAAAATTGGACTTAGAAACCCAGATCAAGCAGCCCAAGCCAAAAGGTGCAACCTAGCCCAGATTTAGTCAAAACGACGCTATTTTTTCCCAAAAAATGGGCCGTTTTGACTACCTTGTGTACATTTCTACCTAACCCCCACGCGACTGTTGTTTATTTTTAGAGATGAGAAGAAATAAATTGAGATTAAAGTTGAATAAAATATTATTAGAATATATTGTTTTAATATTATTTTTGTATTGAAATTTGAAAAAGTTGAATTGTTTATTTTATTTTGTATGAGAATTTGAAAAAACTGTAATAATTAGATGAGATGAGATAAAAAGTTTGGTGAAAATGAACGAGTTAAGACTTTTCTCACTCTCAGATTCTCTTTGAAAGAGCCCTAACTCAGCCCATTGCCTTCTCCCATTGTCGTCACTACCCCAACCTCTCATCCTCTGCCACCTCCCAGCCAGTGGTCGACCTCCACCCACCATGTTGTCGGCTTCTCTCTCTAATGTTGAGTTCCTCTTTTCTCTCATTATTGTCTCCCTTCCTCCAAACCAGCCTCCTCTCTCTTCTCATTGCCTGAGTTAGTGGATATCTAAGGACGAGAACAATTGATCTACTAATCTACTGTGACATTCACCAAGTAAGGTTTGCATCTACTTATTTGTTTCTAGTTTTGGGTCTTTGTAATTAACGCGTGAATAAATCCATTTTCCTTGCTAGACTAATATCGTTATTTTGCTTCTAGATTTGGGGTTTTCTTGCAGTGTTACATGCCCAAGTTTGCTTCTAGATTTTTGTAAATTGGTTTGCCATAGTAAGTCCCTCCATTGCCATTTACCATGTTTGGCATTGAAGTGATCATTAAGAATAGTTTCATGAATTTTTTCATCACAAATAAGGTGTACAAGCTTAATGGCATTGAAGTGATCATACCTTCAACCTATTCATCCATGGCTTTGTTTTGTTTGGATCTGTTTCTTTGCTTGCTTTTCCGTACCATGCTCTTCATTTTTGTGGAGTAGTACAAGAAGTGTTTTTTGTATTACTAATTTTATAATGTGAACATGAAGCTATTTTGTTTTTGTGTTTTATTTTAATTTTTAAATCATGAATGTTGAAGGCACAAACACTCCTACGTCCACCTCTACATCTTGTCCACTAGTATGGTGAGTCTACTACATGAAAATGATTGAGGCTTAAGGTGCATTTTTGAAATTGTGTAACTTGTTGTCTGTTCAATTTTGTTTCTTTTATTTTTATTAATTTATGTGGACCTATCTTATTTTCTCACTAATCTTACCTATCTTCTTTGGGCACAATTTAGAATGTCACTCGAAGTTTGATTCTTTTGTTGTTGGAAATTTGGAATGAAAACATTTAATTTGGTTGTCACATGATATTTGTTTTGTTGTTGCTTTCTTTTTGTTGTTGGAATGAGAACTTGTTGCTGTTGTAAATGATGGATGATGGGTTGGTTGAATAATTTAGAGGATAGATGATGAATGATGGATGGGTTGGATTGATGGCAGATGATGGATGATGGATGTTGTTCACTTTCTTTGGTTTTATTTGTTGTTGGAATGAGACAATAACATGTGATTTTAATTTGTGTTATTGGTTGTTATAATTGGAAACAAGTAACAATATTTGATGGCTTGTAAGAGTTAGAGAAGAGGATATACAAGGCAGAGTCGGAGTTAGAGGTAGGGCATTCCAACTTCGACTTATTCGGTGCTCAACCCTAAAAAAAAATGCTATAAACATAAAGAGATTTCTTAAAAATAAACTCATAAATTGATGTTTCATCTTATATATTAGATCTATTTTATAATAAAAATAACTTTATAATCTGATATATATAACATCAATTTATAAGTTTAATTCTATAAAATTCATTTGTGTCTAAAACATTTCTCATCAATAAAAACTAGAACCAAAACTAATGCATCCAAATGCCAAATTCCAAATATGAAAAGTAATTCAAAACTAAAAGAAAACAGTTTGTTTCCACGTTAAAGTATTTGTTTAATAACTCACGTGTCAAGATATGTACAGTGAAAGTCTAAAAGATATTATTTTAAAAATAATAGAGCCCAAACTAAAAATAGATAAAGATAAACAAACAGGGCCCGTTTCCTCTCGTCCGGCCAATTAAACCCCGTTTCCTCTCAATGTGTCAATGGTAAGCCTTATTTGGACGACCTTTCTGGCGAACCCATCAAATTAGTATCTTTATATCATACACTGAAAATGGAGAAGTGCTGGTGTCTAGCTGTTCTCCTCCTCTGCATAATTTCAACAGTGGCTGCTTTGTCTGTGGGTGGTGGGGTTGGTATTGATGTTGGCATTGGCAATGCAGGAGGCGGCGGCGGCGGTGGTGGAGGTGTTTGGATTGGTGGTGGGATCAACAGCCCATTGCCATCTGATTCTGGATCTTCGGTTCCAAGTCTCACAAGAGCTTACACTGCTCTTCAGGCATGGAAATCCGCAATCAAAGAAGACCCATTGAGGATTTTAGACACTTGGGTTGGCTCTGATGTCTGTTCTTATAAAGGAGTCTTTTGTGCAGAGCCTCAAGATGAGATGGATGCATCACCCGGGCGTCTTGTTGCAGGTATAGATCTCAACCACGCAAATCTTCAAGGCACTCTTGTCAAGGAACTCTCTTTGCTCGCGGATATTTCGCTTTTCCACCTAAACAGCAACAGATTTTCAGGCACACTTCCTGACACTTTCAGATATCTCTACTCACTCCAAGAGCTAGACCTTAGTAACAACCTCTTCTCGGGTCCTTTCCCTGTGGTCACTCTATACATTCCAAACCTCATTTACTTGGACCTCAGGTTCAATGAATTCTCGGGGTCCATTCCTGATGATCTATTCAACAAGAAACTAGATGCAATCTTTCTCAACAACAACCAATTTGAAGGCCAGCTTCCGCAAAACTTGGCTAACTCCCCAGCTTCTGTGATAAATTTAGCCAACAACAAGTTCAGTGGAAGCATCCCAATTAGTTTTGGCTTCATGGGTTCCAACCTCAAGGAGATATTGTTTCTTAACAACCAATTAACAGGTTGCATTCCTGAGGGAGTGGGGCTTTTCACAGAGATGCAAGTGTTGGACGTAAGCTCAAATTCGTTAATGGGTCATTTGCCGGACACCATGTCTTGTATGGAAAACATGGAGGTTCTCAATTTGGCACACAACGAGCTATCCGGGGTTGTGCCAGACCCGGTTTGTTCCCTGAAAAGCCTCGTGAATCTGACCGTTGCTTACAATTTCTTTTCTGGGTTCAGCCAGCAGTGCAACAAACTATTCTTCAGGAATGTGGGGTTTGATTTCTCAGCGAATTGCGTCCCTGGGAAGAACATGCAGAGACCTCAGCCAGAATGCTCGTTGATTCCTGGAGGTGGGTTGAATTGTCTGAGAATCCCTCTTGTTTGTGGATCAATAGGAGTAATGGCTGCTGCAGAAACTCGCCCCAACTCATCCTCCTCCTCCTCATCTCCATGAGGGTAGATTTACTAGTACAGGTGCACTCATGTACAACTTGACTGGTTGGTGATGTCTGTCGGAATGTTTAATAATAGAAATCAATGATTAGAGCTTCTCAATTTGTTTTGTGTATGAAATCAGGATATTTAACTTGGTATTATCTTACAAGATGCCCAGAAATTCAAAGCAAAACCACTTTTTGAGACTTCCAATGAGTATTCATGTTGGAATACTTTTGTTTTTTAAAGTCATTTGTCGGACTCCGACATGTCTCAGTAAGAATTATAGAAAGTTGCCTTTTGAGGTTACATCTCTGCCTCGTAAACTTGAGAAAGCATTCGAATATTCATATTAACGATTGTAATTTGTCAAAATCAACGGCGACAGTTCTAATAATATGGGATGCAATTTGTAAATTGTATAATGTGGAGTATTTAAATATTAAAAAGTAGATTTTCTCAAAAGCAAAATTACACTTTTGCCCACAAATTACCATCTATTTTTATATATATGCACCTAATTAACTTACCAAAAGAAAAAATCAATTTACACCCTAAACTATCAGTAAATTTCACTTTGCCCCCTTGATTAATATTCTAATGCATAAAAAAATGTTATCCATTACAATCATTGTTGTCACACGGGATATTCGACCATTCTTAGTAAATTCAACATCCATCTTAATTCTTAGCAAGACGAATAATAAGTTCTTAAGAGGGTTTTGGATGGAGTTAGGCCATCCTTATACTGGCCAGTCCCCGCCATTGAATGTAGAAGGAAATGGGTTACAACAACAACACGAAGATCATGGTTTTGTACAATTGCCCGATGTTGGTACCTTAATCAAGCAATATAATACATTGGATTTGGAAGTTTAAAGGACCGTCTAGCTATGGCAAATCCCAAGAGGTCACTCCACTGGTCACCACTATTTCCATGAATCCTATAACCTTCATCTTGCAACTCCTTTCTCTTCTCTGATTTATAGACTATTGCAGGTTTGCCCTGATCTGAAGTTCCCCTGTTGAATTTTAACAACATGTTATTCATCAGCATTATGTCAAATTAAGTTATCTATGGCTTTTGAAACTGGTAGATAGTCTCAGGGCAGTAGAAATTCCAAGATAATGTTTATAAGACAACAGGTTATTCAGGTTCAAAGACCTTGCTTAAATCCTATACCGTAAATCATATAACAGCTTGGTTACCTCAGGATAAGCCGTTCCCAACCGGTGAACCCCACATCTAGAAGATTTTTCTCAGTGACATTCCTCTGGTATTCACCCCGTCCGGTTAACAGAAATAATGTAAACCCCAGCTGTTTGAGGTCGTTGTAAAGACTCAAACTTGCTGTTAAAGCTGGAGCCTCTGCCAAATCCACCCAGGAGTCGAAAGAGCTCTCATCAAAGGACTCTGATCTGCATAGAAAACAAAAGAGCACGCATACTATGTTCAAAAATATCAACCAATATGAGCATGTAAAATTCAACATCGATGAGACATTAGTATTCTACACCACTAATGTTTCCACCACATGATTTACCATCTTTAAGGAAATATGATAAACTTCAAACGCAATTTGCAGAAAAATAAATCAGGAAACCCAACCGTATGGAAAGCTAAAATTTGCAGTGTCTGCAACCATGAACCCAAACATTAGTAGCTTCAAAGATATGAACATTTTGGCAATGTGTAGCCCAATTATTTCATGGTGGTGAACTTCAGCCTGAAGGCAAATAAGGGTCAGAATGCCACATGACTAGCATCTTTAAATAAATAAATTCCAATCTCCCCTTTAGCATTTTAAAATTTTCACCCCAAAAAATGCTTCAGATTAAAATGAACACTCTTTTCTGCCTATACAGGCCTTCTTCAGGTTCATATAAGTTGCCTCCTTCATTAGTAGGGACTAATAAGAGGGGACATCCATTGGCACTCTCTAAATCGGTACCTTTTCCCATTTTATTCTTGCATTCTTATAAATTCAAATGTACTATTACTGTCAACACAATAGATTCTCAATACTTCAGATATAGCATAGTGAACTCTTCCAAAAAGCACAGGATTCACAATAGAACACACAAGAGCAATTCACTCGAGAATTTTTCCTCAGAAAAACTGAATAAATAATTGACCTAACAGATTGTGAGTAAGACGTGTATTTCCACAAAATACCTTACCTTGTCATGAAGTCAAGCTCCATAACAACTTCATAAAAGTACAAGTTACAGAAAGTAGTGCATGCCTTGAACTAAAGCACTTGTGATAAAAACAGCAGAGCTGTATGCTCATTGTCATAGAGATGAAATATAAATTTACTATGAGATGACAGAAGTTGGTAAAGGAGGTCTAATCTTCTTTATACATACAAGTAAAGAGTGTCTAATCATCATCCCAGACCAAACGATGAAATAAAATTAATATTACAGCTTGGAAGTGCGGTTGGGTTCAGGCTCAATTGTGTAGAGTGTAACTACGAGAGTGTTTTCATACGTCTAAAACAAGGTCGTGTAAGACTCATATTGTATGTTCCTCTCCTCTTTTTTCTTCTTCTTTTTTTTTTTTTTTTTTTTTTTTTTTTTTTTTTTGGTTTTTATGGTTTTTTCCCTTTTCTAAGTAATTGAAAATTGCATGAGGCATACTCCAAGTACACCGGTTGTATACAGGAGGAATCAATCCGCTTATTTAGACATTGTCTTACTCATCTTTAAACAAAGTTCTCTTACCGCATAATGTAATCCTACATCCTACCAAACTTCAGTTTCAAATGCATTACTAATTGGAAAACTAGCGTAGACATGCAAAATTAGCTTTAGATCTTCACGCTGAATCGAACTGAACCAAATGACGTGAAACAGAACTCATGCATTATTCATCTAAAAGGAACCTCAATGCACTGTATACAGATATACATATGAGTGCGTGCTTGTGCGTGGGTGAAATACTCCTATTGGCCAATCCAATCCATCCCAATCAGATACCTAACAGTCCAACATGTACGTACAACCACCACACCCCCCCCCCCCCCCCCCCTTCTTTCTCTCTCTCTCCCCTCCCTCTTTTTCCCCAGTCACAAAGCGATAAAAATGATGAATTATTCCGAAAGCAATAGTAAGATAAATCTAAGAAAACTAAAAGATCGAAATCTTTCGAGAGATCCAATGGCTAAAGACATTTCTGGGCTTACCCGAACCCGTGGGCCTCGTAGTACGGCAGGTTCGAGAGCAGAGTCTCATCAATATCGAAGACCCACGAGTCCCTCCCGTCACCGGCCATCTCCACCGTCTTCGCGAATGCCAAAGAGTCCTGTGCCACAAACTCCGAGTCGTACGAGTACCGCTCGCCGGTCATGTAGTCCTCTACGAACTGCAAGCATCTTGCCGGAATAGTGGACCAGTAGCCGGCGTCGTTGGTCTCTACGGATAACCTCCAGCTTTCGCAGAAAGGATCGTCGTCTATCCGGAGATTGCGGTATTCGGAGACGGTGTTCTCCCGCAAGATTTGGATGACTGATGGAGAAGCTGTGGTGGATACAAGGCAGAGAAGGAAGACGAAGATAGGGGTAAGGGATTGGCCTGAGGCCATTGTCTGAAAACCAAGGAAGCTCCTTCGGGAAAGCTTTCTGGTTGAGACAGAGATTGGTTCTCGTTTTTCCGCTGTATTATTGACAATTGTCTCCTCACGGAAAGTGGGCTATAAGGCCCCCAAACGTAATGCACAATCTCGAAAATCCAAGTAAGAATAATTTTTTTCTTTAATATCATATATTTAAAATTATTTAAATAAAGAAATGCATCTGCTATTATAATGAGAAAATAAAATATTAAGTATTTTTAAAATATTAATAATATGATATTTTTAATTAATTAAAATCAAAATAATAGAAAATATCTAATAATTATTTGTAATTAAATTTAGAATGAAAAATTTTATATATTATACAATTATTCTATTTTCATCTCAACGATGATGATTTTTTATCATTTAATGGTAATAAATATATCACATTTTATATATTGAGATAAAAGTGAGACGACAGTATATTGTATCAAATTAAAATCACTTCATTTAATAAATTTTTTAATTCTCAATTCGATTAAATAAATTACTTAAAATCTGCCACCAACCTTATAATTATGTTCAATGAATTATTTTTAAAAAGAAATTGCAACAATAATTAGCAAATTGCCAATTTTTAAGGGTTTTTTTTTTTTTTTTTTTTTTTTTTTTTAAATTCTTGTAAAGTTTTGCATGAAGTGATATTTTGAGGGTTCACAAAATAGAGGTCATTACTTGATTAAGATGTACTACTCCAAGACACAGAAATAAACAATTGAAACAATTATCTCATTACACAATATTTCAATTAGCAGCCAATCAAATGGAGGAAGGTATGATGAATTACAATGAACAAATATATATTTAGTTTGAGATAAATATGAACAAAAAAAAATTGCCATTAATTAGCAATTGCCTGTCTGTACACTATATATCAAAATGTAAGTACAACACTTGTACATAGAACAATACAGTCATAAGAGAGAAACTTCCCCAGACATTATCATAATGTCTCGACAAAACCCAAACTCATGGCAGCGAAAACCAGCAAACCAGATAGGAGATAGGAAGGCAGCCACACACCCGAATATGGGAAGGAAAAGAAAGAAAAAAACAGGAAAGTTTCAAGAATTGTGGGGACAAAATCAGGATGAAAGAATTGGGATAAAAATAAATTTAAAAAAAAAAAAAAGATGCAAATTTATATGTTTTTTGGCTCAAACCGGCTTGCTAGGGCTGAATTTGCTCGTGAAGAGCAAGAAATTAACTAGCAAGTTGGATATCACAGCATCAGAAGGGAAGATTTGGAAAAGGTATTAAAAGAGGAAATCTTGTTCATCATGGCAAAGCTCCTTCCTGAGTTTACGGGAGAAAAGTCTGCAAGCATCCATGCTAAGATCAATGGCAGCTGAAAGTGCTACGAATAGGGCAGCATCAGCCATGCAAGTTACATGCTGCACTCCAACTTGAACAAGAGGCTTGCTTACTTTTCCTTCACCTTCCACAGTCGAACCCATCACAAAACCTTTCACAGGTGACCTCAAACTTAATGCAGTATCTCTAATTATTCCACCATCTATGCAAAATTGGCCACCCTTTTTTATGCTCATCGTGGCCTCGGCAATGGCAATGCTGCTGCTAGGGCCATTGTCAGTGACCAGCTCAAACTTGTAGCCCAAGCCATCAATGGGGCCTCTCTCTCGCCACGCCTCGAGACGGCCCCATGGTTTCCAGCTGCTGATGGACGCCCCGTGAGGACGGAGGATGAGCCAAGCACCTGGGTTCGATCGAGACACTCGGTCAATGCCTGGTGATGGGACAAATGGGGTGATCATGGAAGCAGCAGCCACGGGCGAGCCAGAGAGATCGTATATCATTATCATCCACCCTTTTCTCTCCCTTCCTGACCGTTCCCTCTCTCCTGAAAAGTTTCTCATCCATCCCCTACTAGTACTGTTGTTAAAATCTGACGGGAGAGACCTGGATTTTATACAACCAATTAAGAGGGTGAATAACAGAGCAGGGCTAGTATAGAATCACAGAAATATCAAACAGGAATATCAACATGACCAGAGACAATGAGATGCACGATACAAAAATGCAACAAAATATTCTGCATATGGGAGGAAATCCAAGGTAGTTGTATTTGACAGTTGGGGAGATTTGAAATTGTCTGTTTGACCAAACTTGGTAGGCAAACTACGGGCGCCACCATTATTGGCTAAGCTTTCTAAGTTATGTCTTAAGCGACTTAATTATCATCTAGCCATTTCTAAAACAATATTCATGAAGGCCATCTCACATGGAGGTAGGCAGTGTGAAATGAAATCTTGGGAAACAACTAACAAAATAAGAACGGCGCAAGATTACTACCGTGTCAAATTGAAATGTCAAACTACAAAATCAGAAGGGCCGGCATGTTGATAACGACTCGGGGAACTATCATGAGACCAAGGTCAATTTGCAACATGCACAACGGAAAATTCATTTAAAGAGAAACCCCACTTGCTAGATCTGCCTTCTTCATCATGGATTCATGTCGGTTTACCCATGAAATTAAAGGAATCCCGAGAGAGAGAGAGTCATATTATACATGCCATGAATAAAACACCATTAATGCTAGTACTCATCATAAAGGAAACATGAAAATAGATAAGGTGCGGGCCAACTTGGCTTGTGCTTAAAACCAGCAAAAGAAATTGACAACCCAGATGTACCCATTTCCAGAATGGAAAAGTCTAATTGCAAGCATATTTGAATACTAACATATGCATTAATTCATTATGATCTGTCAAAAAGTAGATTTTATTAAAAATAATGCTAATTTAACTTTTAAGTATGAAAGAATCAGTATTGGCATGTAGATTAATACGCGACTTTACTTATATGTAGCAAAACTCTTCTAGAATAAACATCATCAATTATCATTAGTACAATATGAACAGTAATTAATTAATTAATTAATTCGTGTTAGAGTATGTGTATATACGTTATTAGATACAGAAGAGTTGATTGCTAACCAGCCTAGAACTTTATCAAGAGATCTAATTTAAATATACATTGTACCCAATTGGCATTTTTATTAAATGATAAAACTTGACCCAAAAAGAAAATGAAAACAAATTAATGACACTCAGGCTCACTCTAGCAAACTAACGAGATAACAACTAAAATGTACCGGATCACCAGAAAAAAACACACTCACCTGGATCTAGAGTTCCGATCCGCGCTGAAGGTGCAGCTGAAAACCGGTTGCCTTATGTTCCCTTGAATCTGGAAAACCACCGGGCTACACTCCGGTTCACCTCCAAACTGGAACACGAACCGGGGGTCCGGTTCTGACCGGACCACTATATGAATCCGAGCCGAGGGCTTGTCCGGCTTGTTCCCAAGCTTCATCCACCCGTTTTGGAACACGCGGGGCCTGGCGTCGGTGCCCTCCAGGTCAATGCCGACGTGGACCCGGCCCAGCAGCTTACCTCCGCTGACGCCGCACGTCCGGCCCATGCGGCCGGTAAAGACGGAAACGCGGAGTGTTATGGACTTCCCGGAGAGGCGGCGGATGGCGGAGCGATCGAGGTGGAAGCCGGCAGAAGAGGTGCTCGAGTCGGGTGACGAGTCACCGGGCGTGGTGCAGAGAGGGAGAAGCGCAGTTTGGGATGGGAAATTCTTGATCCGGAGCTTGCAGAAGCACGGGGTGGTCGATGGGTGGACACCTGAACCGGCGGGTCTAGTCGCCTGGGGAAGTTTCAGAGCCATTGATTCCACCGACAAACGAACGAAGGGACACGGATCCATGGTATAGTAATATCAAAGTCCTAGTACTACTGGTACGTAGTTGTTGTTCTAGTTCTAGTTGATCTTGTTCTTGTTTCTCTCCCTCTCTGGGGGTTTAAGAGAAAAGAGTGAAGAGTCTGAAATGTAGACAGGAAATTGGAAAGGTAAGGTAGAGAACCTGATCCTTGGAAACATCTATCTTTAAGGACTAGAATGTATGTCGGGTTCACCTGTTATTATTTATTAACGTCCTCTCTCTCTATCTGTGTCTGACCATCTGGATGTGTGAAACGGTGCGTTGGTGAGTGATTAAGGTGGTTGTCCATTTTATCTTTTGTACTTTGTCTTAGCGGAGTGATTCATTCCTTTTCAAGTGTGACCTGCTAAAATTATCCAACCTGTTTTCAATAATGTGTAATATACCTACAAGAAAATATTATAAATTGACATAAATTTATTCATTTAATTAAATATATTTGGTAAGGAGCGGTACGAGTCGGAGAGAAAATGAATTTTGCAGGGGGTCCGGGGCTGGGGCCGCCTCGGGGGAGAAAACGAGAAGCGGAGAGAGATGATGAGCTGGCAAGAAGTTCGAGGAGTTTTACTTAGGTGGGAAAATTTTGGTCCAAGGGTGGTGAGGCCCGCGGGGGGGTCAGACAGCTGTGTTGTGGCTGGAACCACGTTGTCATGGAACAAACTAACTGCCGCTGTAGCTGATTGGGGCCCCCACACCATGATGTCGTTCGTTGATCTTGGCTGCATTCCTATTCGCCCCCTGTAAATCAGCAATTTAAAAAATTAAAATGAAAACATTCCTACGTGGCATAATTTGGCGTCACCTGACATGTGATCGCCGCTATAGACGGTTGTGTTTGACGGCGCTTTACTTTTCTTTCTTTCTTTATTTTTGGTATTTGGTCAGAGCTAATGCTGTTTGTTTATTATTCGTTTAGTAAACGGATTAATACAGATCAACGGATTCCTTCCGGCGGTGGCCGAAAAATTGACATCTGTCAATACGACGCCAGATTATTTTTGTAAAAATAATAATAATAGTAAATAAACTCTAAAACTTGAATAAAAGTTTAAAAAAAAAAATAGAATATATAGAAAAGAGTTTCCTTTACATATTGTCAGATGAATAATTGAGATATGGATTTGATTTGATATTTATTTAATTCTTTTGTTATTTATTAGTTTTTTAATTAATCCCATATAAAAGTACATTTGCATTAAACAAACACGTACCTCTCATATAACTAAAACCCAATAAGATACCCTCCAATAAAACCCAATAAGATACCCTCCAATAAAATTTTGACACTTGTCTTTTTAAGAAGAGAAAAATACAATCAGTCTCATATAACTCTCTCTATCCCGTACCTCTCTTCCTCTGCCCTCTCTCTCTCTCTCTCTCTCACCGAACGACTGCTCGGTGGTGATGAATTTACACATGCATAGGCACAAATGGGAGGCATGTCCCCAGCAGAATTTACAGCTAACATATTTCCATTTAGCAAGATAGTTTGGCCTAATTTATAGCTAACATTTAACACAAATGGAGCTCAAATTCTTATCAAAAGAGAAAGATTTTGTTGTAGTGAATGCTAGGGAGATGCCCTAGCCGATAAAAGGATGGTGGATACAATTACACCATATCTGAATTCAAATTTAAACCCAAGACTTTGGATGCCACATAATTGACATGATGTTGTATCGATGTAGGAGCTAATGAAGGCCGAGGTGGAGATCAACCAAATTTCGCAGAGCCAAGATCAAACAATCGATTGGATCAATGCACACGACATCCTAAAGTACTATTGCGATCTGAACAAAAGCCATGAAACTTTTCTGGTCATTCTCCTATATATAGGTAGGTGTATGCTACCCATTATCTTATTTTTATTTTATAATATAATATTAAACAATTAAAAACTATTTATAATATTTCACTTATATGTGAGCCTATCATTTAAGAATATTGAGATGATGATAAAAAAGAAAAAGAATTAATATTTATAAACAGATTTTTCCATATAGTTAGATTTTAAGGAAATTTGTAAGAGTTTAGAGAGTGATATAGATGATCATGACTTACGTACGTACTCGTGTTGAATGTAGTATAGGATGTGCCGCACTTACGTACAAAGTAATTAGACATTTGGGCAAATATATATATATATATATATATATATATATATATATATAATTTACACGAAGATTATTAAGTACACGATGATGATTTTAACCCTAAAAAATGCCAACAGATTAACATATTTACTTTTCCCTTTTCACTTTTTATCCGTATGTGTGTTGTTGTTTATCTAGGTAGCCTTATCCTCTTCCTGAGTTGATCCAATCAGCTTTTCACTGAAGAAAACCCGGCTATTAAGCTGAGTCTTCACGGGTACGTAGGGTCGATATCCCTCCATTTATATCGTGATAGGAGAGTGGGGAACAAACTTTTTGGCCTACCCATGGTCCCTTATTGTTTATATATCTCATTCACAACAGCATCATGTTTGTTGCAGTGCTACGCTTGCTTGCTTCCACACATATCGCTCTCACCCGGCCACGTGATATACTCATTATTATGCCACCTGCATGCACTTTTTTACTTACTCAGCATGCATATATATATATATATATTTTATATCTTATATTATTATCTTATTTCTATCTTATTATATAAAATATAATATATTTATTATCATTAAATAATTAAAAATTATATATATAAAAAGAAAAAATAATTACGATAGTGAAAATGCTATATAATTATTTTAAATATTTTTATAAATAATTCAAAACGATATTTACGTACTTCATAATTAATTATATATATATATATATATATAGCGTTGCAGTAGAAGTAGTACGTACTAAGCATCTGCTTTACCTGAGCAAAACACACGCTCTGCACGGTGGATCCAAAGCCAACCCAAATCTAGGCCACGTAACATCCATGTTTTTGTTTTCTTGAACTTACTTTGTTAACGTACGTTACCAACATCACAAAAGGACAATACACACTCAGGTTGTATTTTTGTGCAAGATTACATGTGTATGGATCATCCAGGTAAGCAAAAGCAACATAAATGTGACTATACACATCAATATATGTATATATATAACCGTACATGAACCTGCATGAAATTGGCAGACAGGCTGGCTAATATTTTGGGTATAATTAATTAATATTACCTGTTCAGATTGGCAGCTTGCTCCACCACTTTATTTCCTTCGGGACCCACAGCCATTTATCACTATTCACCTAATAATAATGATAATGATAGTTACCATCTTAAATCCATTTTAATATTCAAGAGATTTTGTATCTCTTGCAAAAATAGAAGAAGTAAGAAAACTTTTGATTCTGCCGATCTATTTTGAAAATAGTCGCAAAACATACTATGGTTTTCTTAAGTTTTTTGAAAAAAAAAAATTTAGTTATAGATATAATTATGCTTTAATATGTATATTAATTTAATGTGATTAATTAAAAAGTAAATTTTATTAAAAATAATATTAATTTAAATTTTAAATATAACTGAATCAATATTGATATTCATATTATTACGTGATTTTATTTATATGTCGTTATAATTATATTTTCAGTTAAAAACATAAAGTTTATGCGTTGGTTGGAGAAAATGGATGATTAAAATGTGGTTCAGGTCGCCCTGAAACACGCGATATAATGGTCAATTAGGTAAGGCTAAAGATGATCACGTACAGCTTCTGTCTGGGCCTCCATCCCCCACAGATGAGTAAATGATTAGGAAGTAGTCTGTAAAAGTGAGATCGGTCGATGACTTCATTTTAATTAAGAAGGGGCCTTGACTCTCAACTTTTCATTATGGCGGAGGTAAAGCAATCTTGCTGGCATGGAGTGGGTTCACAGCCAGCCAACATATGCATATGCATTAGTATTATATTATATGCTTAATTCAGACAAAACAATTCTCTCAAGTTGGGATCTTAAGTTGGATACAATCACAATGCATGTTGACAAATAAAAGAGTGAGAATATATATGATTCTTTTCATCATTTCTCACTTGAAACTTACAGTATCTATTTACATTTAAAACAATGGATATTTTGGTTAAATGAGTAAAGGGATATTCTCCATTTTATGGAGGATTTTTGTTTCGTAGAGTGGATTCTATGTAATTTATTATTGTGTTTAATGAATATTGTAAGACTCATTTTATATGTTTAAGACCTTAAAATTTGAAAAAATTGTGGTCCATATTTCAAATAGAAAGTTCTTACCATATATGCACAGTCTTTTCAAGAATGCAACCCGAGAAACTTCACCCTCTCTAGCTGTCCCATATTCTGCCCATATGCAAGAAGAGTAGCCTCGTTGTTGCAAGAGGATGCTTTGGTGGACTTTAACATGAGAACAAATTAATAAAGCATATACGAGAATTTTTCAAGAGTTTTTATTTTATTTTACTTTATTACATAGATGAGAAATAGATGAAGTGATATATTCTCGTTCGTCAGATTTTAAGGCCGAAAATATAGTACCATTGGAGGGATAATTTGGGGTAGTAATTATATCGCTGACTTCTTCTTCTCTTTATTATTTAGACTACAAGTCAACCGATAATCTGTTTATGTTTATTTTTTTAGATAAGATATGTTTGTTGATGATAAAGCTGTTGAGTAATAAATTTCACATTATTTGTTAACAAGATTTTAGATATGTTTATAAATAATAAACAACTCTCTTTTATTAAACCGATTTTGTGAGATGATCAGTTAAGTCATATGAATTTTTTCATGATATCAGGAACATGGAGGCCCAACCCACACTGCTTACATTGTGACAAGGATTAAGAAAAATATTAACTTGTATGTGATGGAGAGTTTAGAGGAATAAATATCACATTACTTGTGGATAAAGTCTTGAGCATATTTATAAATAATATGCAAATCTCTCTTGTCTTACTTACATGTTTCGATCATAGGCCTTGTTTTAGTATATCTTGCCTAATTTCTAAATATTGCTCCCCCATTCTTATAATTAAGTGTTCATCCAAAAGTAGACCCCAAAAGACAGCCATTTAAGGCTAGGTGGATCCTTGCCAAGCATGGGTATTTTTGTATGAACAGTTAATCAAAAGGATGATTAATTGGTTTGAGATGTTATTTGACCCTAAAAACATCAAAATTGGTGCCTTTTTGGTTGACAAACGTTCCTCTCCATTAACCATACATTTCTTAAAGGTTGAAACAATATTGGGTGCTTTCTAGATTATTGAGACTTCAATGTTAAGATATAAAATAAATAATAAAATTTATCTAATTCCATCAGCTTAAACTTTTGGAACAAGTGACGATTTCACATAGTATCAGAGTAGAGGTCATGAGTTCAAGTCCTGATTCTATACTCTATCTCATTTAATTAAATATTCCATATGTTGGGCTACTCATTGAAGAATAGTCTGACCTACACGTGAGAGAGAGCGTTAAGATATAAAATAAATAATAAAATCTATCTATTTCCATCAGATTAAGTTTATGAGACAAATGATGATTTCACACAATTGTCCTAGTATTGAGTTTGTTTCTCTCTAAAACCCAACTAAGAAGTCATGAACCAACAAACTTGATTTTGTGGCACTCAATGAAGTTTCGTCTCTTGCTATCCTTTGGCTGTTAAGAGATGTCAAAACATACAATAACGTTAGGTTTGGATAGTGAATTTAGATGAGATGAAAGTAAAAAATTGAATAAAATATTATTAAAATATATTTTTTAAATATTATTATTGTTTTAGAATTTTAAAATGTTGAATTATTTATTATATTTTGTATGAGAATTTGAAAAAGTTGTAATGATTAGATGAGATAAGTTGAGAGTCTCTTTCAATCCAAACTGAGCCAATTCAAGTCTAAGGTACGATTTGGTTAGCCAGTTTAGATGAACTCATATCATCTGGAGCTGTACGTTACATAGTTTTGCCTATTTAAACGGTTTATTTTATCTCTAAGTTTTGAAAACATCAATTTAGACAAACATTAAATTAATAGTATAAAATATTGAACAATGCGTGAACAGTACATTAACAATACAAAACTAACATGAATAGTAAGTGAATAATATAAAACATTAGATGAACAGTGCAAAATCTCAAGGATTCAGCTTTATCAATAAATACCGTGGAACCTACACCATTTTCAGATCTCAAAAAGTAAAAACTATGTCATCTTATCTCACTATCCAAATACACATTTTTTTATAAACTATTTCATCTCATCTTAACTCAAAGATTTACTACTATTTAAAATATCTAACCTCATTTCATTTAAACTACGTAACCAAACAAGTCCTAAATCATATACCATTTGTAATGATAAACAAAACCCAATTCCCATCTAAACTCAAAATTCAAAAATATAGTGAATATGTTCCTTTTGAAATCATAATAAAAAGTAAAGAACTTTTCTCTCTTATTCATTTAATTCTCATACTTAATTTGGGATATTATACTCTTAATATCAAATATGGTTTCTATAAGGGAAGACTCCTCAAATCAAGCAAATCAAGATCATAAGACCTGATTTATAGGCTGAAAATGTGCATGTAACAGCAGACAAATACTCTGTAACAGTTTGAAAAATCTCGAGTAAATGCTTCGTAATTGTAGGCTTAAGTTTGGCTTTCTTTCTTAAAGTAGAATCTGTACACTTGTATATATTTTGATTAAATCAATCGAAATTACTGTGGTGTTTTTCACTCGACAGAAATGAGAACTTTTTGTGTTCATATTTTTCAAACTTCATCATGGTATCAGGAGAGCCATCCTCCACCGAGAATTCGATCCCCCAATACGAAAATACCCATAACCCGATCACAACCCCACCATCTCCAATAGAAATCTCTCTCATTGCTCTCAATATTACTCCGCAAATCAATGAAAAACTCACACCTCCACCTTTCCTCAATGGCGTGCCCAATTCGAAGCCCTATGCATTGGATATAATCTCCTTGATTATGTTACCGATTATAAGCCCTACCCTAACCTTCATGATTCCTCCACTTCTGCTCACCAAAGAACTCACTAGATAAGACAAGATAAACTTATCCTCAGTGCCATGCTGGCATCCACAACCACCACCATAACCCCATTCATTTCTATTGCCAAAACCTCCCAAGAAGCATGGTAAAAATTGCACACAATGTATGCCAGCAAGTCTCAGACTAAAGCAATGCAACTTAAAGAGGAACTTACTCTGATCAAGAAGGGAAGGCAGACGGTTCAAGAGTACTTGCACACTGTCAAATCCCTCGCAGATGAAATCTCCCTCATCGATCATTCCATCTTTGAAGATGATTTAACGCTTTACATCTTCAATGCCCTGGGTGGTGATTCCCGTGAGATTGCTACTCCTATTCGCGCACGGGAATGCCCACTCACCTTCGAGGAGTTACATGATCTTCTTGTGGGTCATGATGCAAAAGGATACAATCAACGTCCTAGATTGGATTACAAAGAAACATTTAGTCCCGTTGTGAAGCCTGCTACTATTCGAATTGTCCTAAGAGTTGTTGTGATGCAGGGATGGCCTTTGAGACAACTTGATGTCAACAATGCATTTTTGCATGGGAAGTTGACTGAAACAATTTATATGGCCCAACCCCTGGGCTTCAAAGATGCCTCAAAACCTAATCATGTTTGTAGGTTACTTAAGGCAATTTATGGTTTAAAATAGGCTCCTCGAGCCTGGTACTCAGCACTGAAAATGGCCATAATGAGTCTTAGTTTTCAAAATTCCAAGGCAGACTCATCCTTGTTTATATACCAAAACAATTATGTCTTGTGCTATCTATTGTTTTATGTGGATGATTTGGTAATTACTGGTAGTGATCTGAATTTTTTATCTAATATCATTGCTCAACTTGGAGTTCAATTCTCCTTAAAAGACATGGGGCAGCTTCACTTCTTCTTGGGTATGGAAGTCATCCATATAAAATCAGGTCTCTTCTTATCCCAACATAAATACATTCGAGACCTTCTTTCAAAGACAAATATGATGGGTGCAAAGGAGGTATCTACTCCGCTATCTACAAGCATGGCTATAAAACTGGTTGATGGAACCACATCCTTTGACAGCACTGAGTTTTGAAGTGTCATTGGAGGGCTTCAATATTTGTCTCTCACACGCCCAAACATTTCTTTCTCAGTCAATAAATTGTCTCAGTTTATGCATAAACCAACTATCACTCATTGGGCAGCTGCTAAGAGACTCCTCCGGTACTTGAAACAAACCATTTTCCATGGTATCCACATTAAAAAAAAAAATTCCAGCTTTACTCTTACCACATACTCCAATACTGATTGGGCGGACAATTTTGATGATCGTACATCCACCTCAGCATACATAAGCTTCCTTGGATTAAATCTCAAATTGATCTCCATTTCGTTCGTGATATGGTTCAAAATAGAATTCTCCATGTTCAACATGTCAACACTCAAGATCAACTTGTAGACTTATTGACAAAGCCACTATCACAACAAGGCATGGACTTCCTCAAAATCAAGATTGGTTTAGCAGATGACACCTCCATCTTGCGGAAGCGTATAAGGGAAGACTTCTCAAATCAAGCAAATCAAGATCAAGATCACAAGACCTGATTTATAGGCTAAAAATGTGCATGTAACAGCAGACAAATACTCTATACAAGCTAGAAAAATCTTGAGTAAATGCTTTGTAATTGTAGGCTTAAGTTTAACTTTCTTTCTTAAAATAGAATCTGTATACTTGTATATATTTTGATGAAATCAATAGAAATTAGTGTGGTGTTTTTCATTTGACAGAAATAAGAACTTTCTGTGTTCATATTTTTCAAACTTCATCAGTTTCTTAATATTATAGAGCTTGACATTAAACATTATGGATCTATATAGGAAATTGGTAGCTCTCTTTAGGTCAATAAACAAGTAATCAATCAATCAATTTTTATGGTAATTTTAATTCTTCCAAGTACATATTTTAATCACCATCCCTTCATTATTCTTTAAGTATGGCATAGATGATTAAAAAATTATTTATTACTTTTATATTAATCATTTGATAGACACCATAAAATAATGAAATTATAATAATTAAAAGGATCATCAATTATCATTTGTGGAAGAGTTCATGGCTCTTGTAGTGGTATAGATGCTTCTAACTCGTGATGGTGAATGCATGAGCTTGAAACGCTGGCTAATGTGCTTCTTCTTGCCTCTTTTAGCAGCCTGGCTTTGGGGTGGCTACATTTAAAGGGCTGTGGACTTTCGGGAAGAAACCGCCTGTTCCATCCAACTGTCTCGTGTTAATTCACCCTGTTTGGCATTTGCATTGATAATGCCCGCCACGCTTGACATCATACCCTTGTACGCCACTCTCCTCGACGCCTGCTCCTCCGCCAAAACTCTCCAAAACCTTAAACGCCTTCATTGCCGGACCATTATACTTGGCATTTCCCACCACGACTTCATACGGACCAAGCTCGTCTCCTCCTATGCCTCTTGTGCCCAACTACACCATGCCAACGTGCTCTTCTCCTTCGCCACTCGCCAGCCCACCTTCCTTTTCAACACCCTTATCAGAGCCCATGCGTCTCTTGGTTTGTTCTCTCATTCCCTATTCATCTTTCACCAAATGCTCATTGCTGGCAAGTCCATTGACCGCTACACCTTGCCTCCTGTTCTCAAATCTTGTGCTGGATTATCGGCTCTGAGACTTGGCCGCCAGGTCCACGGGATAGTTTTGGTTAATGGATTCGCCTTAGATACGACGAATTCGAATGCATTGATTACCATGTATGCGAAGTGTGGTGATTTGGTCAATGCGCGTAAGGTGTTCGATGAAATGTCGGTAAGGAATCAGATATCTTGGTCCGCAATGATGGCAGGGTATGGAATGAATGGAATGTTTAATGAGGTGTTTGAGTTGTTTGATAGGATGGTGGAGGTAGGAGAGAGGCCAGATGGTGTCACTTTTACAGTGCTCCTGACAGCGTGTAGTCATGGGGGGTTGATAGAAAGGGGGAAGGAGTATTTTGAGATGATAGAAAGGAGGTTAGGAGTGCGACCAGGGCTAGAGCATTATACTTCAATGGTGGATATGCTGGGAAGGGTGGGGCAGGTTGAGGAAGCGGAGAAATTAATTTTAGAAATGGAGGTGGAGCCTGATGAAGCTCTGTGGGGGGCCTTGTTGGGGGCTTGTAGGATTCATGCGAAGGTGGAGGTGGCTGAGAGGGTGGTTGAGAAGGTTTACAATAAGAGACGTGGTGTTGCATCTATATGAATCATTTAAGTTATTCTTCATCGTGAATTTTGTTATTTTTAATCACAGTAACTTATATGTCAAGTTGTTTTTATATAACTTATAAAATTGCAAAAAACGTGTTCCATCAAATTAACGTTCAGAATCTTCTGGGACGTGTTTCTATCTCTATTTTCTTTTTCTCCAAGTTTTCCAATGTGTATGTATCAACCAGTTCAAAACGGAGGTCTCATATTTGAATTTGCTTCATAATGACAACCAGAAAATCTGAACTAGCATTCTGGATCCGCAATGTCGTCTCCTGCCGAGTAATACTCTCTTGACTTTCTCTTTCCCTTCCCAAATTCTTTTTTTTTTTTTTGTTTTTTTTTTGTTTTATGTTCTTTCTGCTGAATTTTATTAGTTTCCAAATCAGGCCTTTGATTATAAGCCTTTTCAGTGATTTTGATATTACAAGTCTTGTATTATTTTTGTTGGAAATTGCAGTTGTCTTTCATTGTAATGTACTTTGTTTCAAGTTGTGTTCCACTTCGTTTAGTTCTATGCCATATTTGCTCTTTTGTTCATTTTTGCTTCTTTGGGTGTTGTGTGCAACCTGGTTGGGTCTAAACAATGAATGCTATATTCGACCTTTTGGATATAGGTTAATGGTCTGGTTGTTTTGCTAGTACTGCAAAAGTGCCATGGGACGCTTTGTATAACATGTTATCACTCAAACATTTCTTTTTGATCAGTAATCACTTCAACATTTTCTTATATAAGCTGTAAGCCCTCCCTATATTAACTTGATGCTAGTGAAACCAATATTGCATATGGTTAACATTTGCAACTGTTCAAGTATACAAGTTGTGAGGGGATACACATTGATGTTGTACAATCTGAATATGCATGTAGTTTGATAATCTTTAAAACTCAAGTTATTTACATTTGCTTTGTAATCTTCCAACTCATGCATTGCAATTGGAAGAGATTGCTTCTTCCGAAGGAGGGATGGTAACTGAAGTAAACGTGTTGAGAGGTTATTTACAAATCCACTTGCTTGATATTGACAAGGAAGTAACCGGGAAAAGTAAAATGAGGGCGAATTAGCGGAAAGGCCCTACAATCAATAAATCACATCCTCTTGATTTGGGGAAAAAAAGTAGGATGATGCAAATTAGTGGAAAGCCCCAAATAATTTGCATTTATTGATTAAATGCACTTCACAATATCTCATGTTTATTTGTTCTTTGCAAAAGTATTGCAATTGGTTAGGTTGAGCGCAATTTATTTCACAAACCTTTTGCCTTTAAGTTTGGCTTTGCATGGCATACATGTTCTCAGCATGTAGGCAGCAAATAGCTTCAAGTGACTGTATACCTTGAAGACTGGACCACAGCATTGCCTATTATGCTATTATTCTTTTCTTTCATTCAGCACCAGTCCTATGACAAAACGAAGGTTACATTTATTTGTCAAGTTCTTATTTGTTTCCATGGGCACTTATAATACAGAAATGTCATGATTAACTAACCGATGCATGTAGTAACGAGGCTTCAATTTGGGGAACAAATTAACATGGTCTTGTATACAATTATGACAGAGGGTCATCATCGGTAGTAAAATAATGCTCTCTCTTTTCTGGCCTCATACTTAAGCTCAAAGCTTGATAGTAGCGAAAATACTTGTAGTACTAATCATAGCAGTGTGAGTTTAGTATTAGTACTTTGAATTTATTCTCCCTGCTATTTGCCATCCACCTTACTGCAATTTGATAGTCCCCTAAAAACTTATTAATATGATTTTTATTTGCCATCCACCTTCCTGCTCATGATTTTTTGCTGTTGTTTTCCTCTTCATAAAATGTATTCAGGTGTTTTCTTTTTGAATACTTGCTATGTACATGGGCATTGCCTATTTCATTCGATAGAATAAAATTGTCTTCTTACTTATAAAAAAAATGATTTTTATTTGAGATCTTATAAATGGTTATAATGGTTCTTTTAACTGTTGTATGGTTTATTGTTGACATCCATTTCAGATTTTCTAAATCTCTTCCACCCTTAACTAAGGCTTATGGGACACTTTGTCTGTTGGCTACTACAGTCTATCAGATTGGACTATTTGATACTCGAGATATTGCACTAGTCCATAAACTGGTATTCACATGTTTTCAGGTATGTCTTTCATCTCTGTGGACTTCATACTTTAATTTCACCATATTCTGTTGACAGAATCTGCTCTTCGTTTGTAAACTCTATCTACTATTTTTTAGAAGAACTTATTCGATCCATTAAGTTGCAGCCTAGTGGTCAAAAGGCATGCTTGGAATGAGCTTTAGACGGGGAACCAAAAGTTTCTCAAAATTTTCTACTTTGATCCAAACAACTTTACACCAAAACAGTATCAATCATCAAAACATCTTACTTCGTAAAAAACCAAAACAACCGTCACAAGACTCAAATAATAATAAAAAAGCATCTCACAAAAAATTTCTTCCCTTATATTTTTCAATGGGACTAACCATCTTTTCAGATCCCTCTAAAATAATTTCTCAATCCCATTTTTAATAGACCCCCCAAATTTTACAAAATCCTCTAAACTCTTTAAGTTTTCTGAAAATTTTCAGCAACTTTCTAGAAAATCTAACATCCAAACGTCCTCTGAGACATCATGGGTTTTATTACACACTAGGATTTCTAGTGGATTACATGCCCCCGGATGATAGGGCCTTGTATTTGGGGCTTTACTCCCTAGGGGTGGGTCCAGAAAGCCTTGCCTTGGTAAAGTTCCACATCATCAAACAAAGCATTCAAGGCAGGGCTCTTCAGACCCACTCCTAAGGAGTAAACTTTAGATACATGACCTCACCAGCCAAAACTGTATATCTATTAATTCAGTGGAACTCCTAGTGCAGAATTGAATCCAAAATGTACGAGTCTTCAACATTCAACCCACTCAAGCCAAAACCAAACCAAGCTGGCTGCAACATTACTGTCATTTACGGTCATTGCATCTACCAATCTGTCGATTCCCTTTAATTTGAGATTGGCTTATATGGCCTTAAATGGAAATTGAATTTTCTGGACTGTGTTTATTTGACGTGTTATTGTTAGTTTGAGTATCTTAATGTTGATGGCTAAGCAAATGCTAACCACTCAGCAAGAGACTTTTAGTCATGTGCTAGTTCTGATGCTTTGGGATTTATGAAAACCTGTCTCCCCATAAGACCATTTCAAAAATCCAAAGGATATCTCTGTTTTGCCATTAAAATAAAAACTAGAAAAATAGGGAGAATAGTTTGGGAATTATTTCCTTATTTTAATTATCTCTTTTCTGATTTCCACAAGTTCCTACTTATAGGAATTTCAAGAAATCTAAACTACAAAAAGAATAACTAATTAGTTTACCTAATAAATATACATTCCTAACTTATAATCATTGACTAATTACTGCCTAATTTACAGCTATACAATCTTGGTAATTACTGTCGAATATCTTTCCGATTTTCCAACACTCCTCAAACTGGCTTGAAGATATCTTCCATAGTCAGCTTGCCCATTAAAACATCAAATTGCTTCTTCTGCAGCCCCTTAGTAAATACATCAGCACTCTGTTTAACAGTTGGGATGTATGGCATACAAATCAGCCCACTGTCAAGTTTTTCCTTGATAAAGTGTTTATCCGCTTCTACATGCTTTGTTCTGCCATGAAGAACCGGATTGTGGGCAATTGAAATTGCTGCCTTGTTATCGCAGTATAACTTCATGGGTAGCAAATCTGAAGCCTTCAACTATTCTAACAATCTCTTAATCCACATAACTTCACAATACCATGAGCCACTACTCTAAATTCAGTCTCTACACTGCTTCTAGCAACCACATTTTGTTTTTTACTTCATCAAGTAACAAGGTTTCCTCCAACAAAGGAACAATATCTAGATGTTGATCTTCTATCTGTTATACTCACAGCCCAGTTTGCATCAGTGTAGGCTTCAATTTGTAGATGTCCTCGTTTTTTAAAAAGTAGACCTTTTCCAAGAGTCCCCTTCAAATATCTCAAAATTCTGTAAACTGCTTTAAAATGCTCTTGCCCAGGCAAATGCATGAATTGACTAACCATACTTACCAAAAATGCTATATCCGGTCATGTATGAGACAGATAAATCAACCTTCCAACAAGTTGTTGATATTGTTCTTTGTTTACTACACTTTCAGCCTCAGCAGGTTGTAATTTTGTATAGGGTTCCATTGGTGTTTCAACTATTTTACAACCAAGCATACCCTTTTCTCCAAGCAAGTCTGTTACATACTTTCGTTGATTGACAAATATACCTTCCTTAGACCTAGCAAACTCCATTCTGAGGAAATACTTCAACACACCCAAAAGTCTTTGATCTTGAATTCATCAGCAAGCCTTTCTTTTAGTCTTTTCAGTTCAGCACTATCATCTCCTATCAAGATAATATCATCCACATAAACAATCAAAATAGCAATTTTACCTTCTTTTGAGTGTCTATAAAACATGGTATGATCTGCTTGACTTTGACAATATCTGTGTAGTCTTACTGCTTTGCCAAAGCGTTCAAATCAAGCATTTGGGCACTGTTTGAGGTCATATAATGACTTTCTTAATCTGCAGACTTTATCTACACCAAGTCTTTCTTCAAACCCGGGTGAAAGACTCATAAAAACTTCCCCTTCTAAGTCTCGATTAAGGAACACATTTTTTACATCCAATTGGTGTAAAGGCCAATTGGAATTCACAACGAGGGACAATAATACTCGAATTGAGTTTATTTTGGCTACGGGGGTGAACGTCTCTTGGTAGTCTATTCTATAGGTTTGTGTAAAACCTTTTGCAACAAGCCTCGCCTTGTACCTCTCTATACAGCCATCAGCCCTGCATTTCATTTTAAAAACCCATTTGCGCCCTATAGTTTTCTTGTCTCTCGGCAAGTCCACTGTCTCCCATGTGCCATTCTTCCTAAGGGCGTTATCTCCTCAAGTACTGCCAATTTCCAATTCGGATCATCTAGTGCTTCTTGGATATTTCTTGGCACAACAAGTTGAGAAATATTTGAAGTAAATGCTCTATGATTATTGGAGAGTTTTTGGTAGGAGATATATTTGGCAATAGGATATTTAGTGCATGTTCGGGTTCCTTTTCTTATGGCAATTGGAATATCAAGATATGAGGTTTTATTTTTTGGAGATACTATAGGATTTGAATTCGAAATGGGAGTAGAAGATAAAATAGAATTAGATAAAATAGAAATGGGAGAAGAATTACCTAAAATATTCAAAGAGCCATTGTTCAGGGATTCTGATTGATTCTGTACTGGGATGATAGGAAGGTCTTTATTTCTTTCAGGGATCCTCTTTCTAGTATAAACCAGAAGCTCAGAATTTGGATTAAATTTATCCTTTTGTAGTATTTCCTTCTCTGTTGGTAAAAAACCGATTCTGCCAATATCAGCATTTTGAATGTTGTTTTAGTTTTTCAGGAAAAAAAACTTAGTGATTTGTGGAGAGGATTTGATGGGAAATGTTTTGGTTTCTTGAGAAGGAAAGTCAACGATTGTATTGGGTAAAGGAGCATATTTTTCCCAAAAATTAACTTCTTCACCTATTTTCTCCCCCTAAAGAAAATTTTTGGTAAAGAATAGAGTATTTTTAAGAAAAGAGACATCCATAGTAATATGGAATTTTTTTGTTTGAGGGTTAAAACATTTCTATCCTTTTTGGTTAGGAGCATATCCTAAAAAGACACATTTTTCAGCTCTCGGATCTAATTTAAACTGAGATTTATTTGGTGTGTCAACAAAAACTGTGCAACCAAACATTTTTAAAGGTAATTCTGAATTAATTCTAGATTTTGGAAATTCCTTTTTTAAGCAATATAATGGAGTGATATATTGTAGAACTTGTGTAGGCATCTGGTTGATCAAATAGGATGCAGTCAAAATAGTATCTCCCATAAATACTTTGGAATATTCATATAAAACATTATAGCACGGGCTACTTCAAGCAAATGTTTATTTTTTTCTTTCGGATATTCCATTTTGTTGAGGGGTATCACAACATGAAGATTGATGAGAAATACATTTTTCTTGTAAAAAAGTTTTCAAAACTTGATTAACATACTCCGTTCCATTGGTAGATCGAAGTATACTAATTTTTGTTTGAAATTGATTTACAATCATATTGTAAAAATCTTTGAATAATTTTTCAATTTCAGACTTCTCACGCATGAGATAAATCCAGCAAAGACGAGTATGGTTGTCTATAAATGTCACAAACCTCCTTTTTCCTGACATAGTAGTAACCTTTGAAGGTCCCCACAAATCACTATGAAGTAAATATAATGGTTTTGATGCATGATAAGGTTTAGGAAGATAAGTTGCACGATGACTTTTGGACAAAAAACAACTTTCACATTGAAAAGATGCAGTCTAAATTTTTAAACAACGATGGAAACAGATATTTTAGATAGGAGAAACTTGGATGGCCTAATCTATAATGCCAAACCATTAATTTGTTCATGAACAGATATAGAATTGATGCTACTAAAGCCTTGAGTTTTTTTTTTTTTATTACTAGATAGATTATCATCAAAATAGTAGAGACCATTTATCATCCTAGCACTGCCAATTGGCCTCCCTGAGCTCTAGTCTTGAAAAGTACAATGAGATTCAAAGAAGGTAACACAACAATTATAATCTTTGGATAATTTGCTTACATACAAGAGATTGCAGGCAAGTTTAGGAACATGAAGAACATATTTAAGATCTATTATTTCTGAGATTTTTATTAAGCCTTTTCTTGCAATAGATGAAAAACTACCGTATGCAATTCTAACCTTTTCATTTCCGGAACATGGTGAATAAGATTTAATTAAATGTGAAGAACTAGTCATATGGTCAGAGGCTCCTGAATCAATGATCCAAGGAGCGGATTTGAATTTAGCAACATGATAGAGCATTAGGTTCATTACCTTTTTGAGCCAAAGAAACACTAGGAATACCAGATGATGAATTGGATTTTAGCAGTGTAAGAAGATGCTCCATCTGCTCTTTAGTAAAAGGGTTGACCTCGGCTTCATTGGTAGTAGGGAAAGCTCGGCCAGATCTGTCACCAAGCTTGCTGCTTTTCCAATTTGCTGGTTTGCCATGACTTTTCCAGCAAATCTCCTGAGTGTGGCGCAATTTGTTGCAATAATCACACCAAACCTGTGGTTTGTCATCATTCCTATGCTGGTAAGTGATGGCTTTGCTGGAATTTGCATCGACAGCCACTAAGGCAGAGCTTTCAACAGCGACACCGGGTCCTTTCTGTCAGTTTTGGTCTCAATACCTTTCTCTTGGATTTCTTTCATTTATATAGAAAATATATTTACATAGGATGCTCACATAGGGAGGTACGTATGTCAACTATTTACAGCAGTCGGTTCCTAATTCTACCTAATTTACAACCGCTTCTTCCAGCCTAATGTTACAAAACTAATCCCATAAAATCCTATCCGTAATTCGCTCATAACACCCCCCTCAAATTGATGCTTGTTGATCTATCAGCATCAATTTGTCAACCAAGAATTGATGTCGATGTCGAGAAAGGGCTTTCGTAAATATGTCTGCAGTTTGATGTTCGGTGGAGATGTAAGGAAGAGTAATCACATGTTTGTCAAATGATTCACGGATGGAATGACAATCGACTTCAATATGTTTTGTACGTTCATAGAATACAGGAATAGCAGCAATTTGAATAGCATTGGTATTATCAGCATGAAAAGGAGTGGAATGCATTTGAGGAAAACCAAGTTCTCCTAATAACCCACAAAGCCAAGTGATCTCGAAGCATGCTGAAGACATAGCATGATACTCTGACTTAGTAGAGGACTTGGAAACTCTTTCTTGCTTCTTACTCTTTCAAGAAATGAGTGCGTTGCCTAAGAACATGCACCAGCCAGTAACAGAGCGATGAGTATCCGCACAGCGGCCCAATCAGCATCACTATACCCTACTAACTGTAAAGGAGAGTCTTTAGGAAAGAACAACCCGCGTGTAGAGGTGCCCTTCAGATATCGGATAATACGGTGGACAACAGCTAAATGAAGATTTCGTGGAGCCTGCATAAATTGACTAACTTGGTGCATAGCAAAAGAAATGTTAGGACGAGTAATCGTCAAGTAGTTCAAACTCTCAACAAGTTGTTGATATAATGAAGGATCTGATAAGAGCTCGCCGTCCTCGTGGCGAAACTTAAGATTGACTTCCGAGGGAGTAAGAATAGAGTTATCCGATTGGAGACCGGCTAGTGAAATCACTTCCTGTGTATATTTGGGCTGTTGTAACAACATACTAGTTGGAGTAAGCTGCACCTCAAGACCAAGAAAGTACTGCAAAGAACCAAGATCTTTCATGTGAAAAGAGGCATGGAGATGCTGTTGTAATTGCTCAATTAACTCGTTATCAGAGCCAGTAATCACAATGTCATCAACATATACCAGAAGTAATACAATCCCTGCAGACGTCTTGCGCAGAAAGAGAGAGGAATCAAACTGACTCTGAGTAAAATGAAAAGCAATCAGGGTAGACCTAAATTTATCAAACCATGCACGTGGAGCCTGTTTCAATCCATACAAGGATCAGCGTAGCAGACAAACCTTTGAGGGAGGTGTAGCAAATATGCCAGGAGGTGGAGACATATAGATTTCTTCCTTCAAGTCCCCATGCAGAAAAACATTTTTCACATCCATTTGCTGAAGAGACCATCCCTGCGATGCAGCAAGTTCCAAAATAGTTCGCAAAGTAGTCATTTTGGCAACAAGTGCAAAGGTTTCTTCATAATCAATACCATACTCTTGTTGATTCCCAAGAACCATGAGATGAGCCTTATATCTATCTAGTGACCCATCAGACCAAAAATTGACTGAGTACACCCATTTAGAACCAATAGGTTTGACACTAGATGGACAAGTCATAAGATTCCAAGTGTGATTTTTTTGAAGAGCTTGGATTTCTTCTTGCATGGCCTATTGCCAAAATGCTTGGGTGGCTGCCTGGATGTATGAGTGAGGAACATAAATAGTGTCAAGAGTGGCAGTAAGCGAAGTATGAGGAAAACCATACCTATCGGGTGGAGCGTTGGGGTATAGGAGCCGCAGAATCAGATGACGGACCAGTATCTAGAAGGGGCGTTGAAGCAGGGAAGGACGTTGATGGTATATCAAACTTGGTTTAAATCGCTCAATAGGAGAAGACACACCATCAAAAGCAGGAAGAAGAATAATAGGAAGATCAGAAATAACCTGAGACTGAAAGAAATATTGATTCTCAAAGAAAATCACATTTCGTGAGATTTGGAATTTGTTTGCATGAGCATCATAACAAAAAAATCCTTTTTGAGTAGGACTATATCCCATAAAGGCACACGTGACAGACTGTGCAGGAAGTTTGTGACGCTCAACAGGTGGCAGATGAACAAAACAAACACACTCAAAAGTATGAATGGATTGATACTCAGGAGATATGCCAAATAAGCAAAAATAGGGTGAATCAAAATCTAGAGTGGTAGTAGGCAAACGATTGATCAAATAGACAGCAGTAGATAGAACTTCTACCAAAAACCTAGAAGGTACAGAAGAATCAATCAATAAAGTACGGACAACATCTAAAAGATGACGATTCTCACGCTCAGCGACTCCATTTTGTTGAGGAGTATAAGGACAAGAACGTTGAAAAATAATTCCCTTTTGCTAAAAAAAAGTTTGGAAAGAATAAGACATGTACTCCCCTCGAGTCGGAGCATAAAGTTTTGATACACGTACTAAATTGTGTCTTGATAAGCAGAATAAATTTTTGAAAGACAGAAAATACATCAGCTTTAAAACGGAGAAAATATATTCAGGTGAATAGACTATAATCATTGATAAACGTCACAAAATAACAATACTAACCATGAGAAATAACAGGACTCACACCCCAAACGTCAGGACGCACAATCTCAAAACAGTGAGAAGCATGACTACCATGCGCAAGAAAAGGTAAAGTTTTACTTTTACCAAGACAACAAGTGACACAATCAAAAGATACATGAGAAGAAGAAAATGAGTTTTTATTGCCCAAAAAACCATGTCTCATAAGATGAGTCAATATAACAGAATTAGGATGACCTAATTTCTTATGCCAAATTTCATGAGTATTAACAGTAGCCATACAGGCAAGAAAAACAACAGTAGGAATAGAAAACTGTAAGGGAAATAAATGTCCTACTTTAGGTCCCTTCGCGATCACCATCCCCGACATCTGATCCTACACAAAACAACCACGATGAGAGAAGTGAACATCACAATTATTATCGACCAATTGCCCAACAGAGATTAAATTGGTAGACAATCCAGGAGAGACAAAAAATCACAAAATGAAGAGCCTAAATTACCAACAATAGTAATAGGAAGAGTATTGCCATCAGCAATCTGAATATTTTGCAAGCCTTTATACTTACGAACACCAGGGAGACCTGTCATATTACCAGTCATATGATTAGAAGCGTCCGAATCAACAATCTAAGAAGTTGATTTAGTATCTGTACCTTGCAGGCCTAAGGCCTTAAAAACAGACACAATTATCTGTTGGACCATTGCCGGTGTTAGAAAAGATGAATCAGAGCTTATAGTAGGCGGCGCAGAAGAAGAAGCAGAGGACTGAACAACAGTATGAAAAGCTTGGGATTGGCGATTCTGAGGCCGTATTCGACAATCCTTAATAATATGACCCTCTTTCTTGCAGTAGTTACAAACTTTCTTAGAATTGTTGCGAGTAATATGACCAAATTCTTTACAACTGAAACATTGCAACTTGTTCCTCCCTCTCCCTTGTGCTGCATAGGCTACATTCACAGTCTCGAAAAAGACATTCTCAGAAGTCATACTCATCTGAGTGGATAACCGTTGTTCTTCATGCAACAAATCTCCCAAACAAATGTTTAAAGAAGGAACTGGATCACGGTTCAATAAACCAGCTCGAACGGGCTCAAATTCGGGTCGAAATTTCATTAAAAACTGATCGCGTTAACTCTCAGCATGAACTGTTTGAAGAGCCACGAGAGCCACAGTGGGAACCTCAGCATGAGCAATAGCAGAATACTCACTCCAAAGGTTAATAAAACTAGAATAAAATTGTGTGATAAGTAAATTGCCTTGACTATAATTACTAATTTCCAACTCTAATTAGAACTTCCGAGCACTATGATCTTGGTGGTAAATACGGTGAAGATAATCCCACATAGCTTGAGCCGTAGTAAAACACCGAAGATTGGTACCAAGATGGGGCTCAATCGTTCCCCACAGCCAGGAGATCACCTTAGTATCCTTGACCTCCCATTGGGCAAATTCCTTATCATCAGTGGGAACTCGAACAGAACTATTCATATGATTTGATAATTCTTTCCCTTTCAAAAATATCTTAAACTGAAATTTCCATGTAGGAAAATTTTTGCTAGTAAATCGTACAATAGTATTTTCAATAGACATTATGAAAGTCTATGAATAAAAAAAATAAACCCAATAAGAGAGGCCCAAACACGTAATGCAAATGAAATAAACCTACGCAAATAATTTGCAATACAAATTATTAGTCCAAAAGAGGACACAATCACGTATTGCAGCACAAGGTTCCCAAACTGATAATAAGAATATTAATTGGGCCAACGCAAAATGATCCACTCAAAGTAATAGAATCCCACTCGAAATTAGCCCACGGGAGTAATAATAATAATTAAAAAAAAAAAAGACTCACTGCAAGAAGCTCTTCACTATTGGGCTCACGTATTTTTTATTTGCTCTCCCATTGAGTAAAAGAGACTCACGTCAAGAGGAAAGACGCACGGCCCACAAAAAATAAAAAGACTCACAAGAAAGAAAAGAATTGCCCACGAAAAGGAAGCCTGAAGATGCCGTGAACAATGGTAGAGAAAAAAAAAATGCGGCAGGACCCAAAAAAAACATGACCCAGAAAGTAAACACTGCCGATAGCCACACAGGTGTGGTCGACCACCACACAGTTGTACACAGAACCTGCCGATAGCCTCAAAGCCACCCACAAATGCTGTCAACCACCACAGTTTCTGTGGTCGACCACCACACAGTTTCTGTCTATTGTTGCAGAAACATCACCTGCAGCTGCTGACAGCCACTAAGAGGACAAACCCACAAGCGGAACCCCACAAGCACCGAGAAAACACTCACAACAAACTCAGAAACTCACTACCGTGTGAAAACAGAAAATTATTGTCGCAACTCAGAAATTCTCAAGGATTAAGACCATAGAGAAATGATAATCAGAATAGAAGCTCTGATACCATGTCAGTTTTGGTCTCAATACCTTTCTCTTGGATTTCTTTCATTTATAAAGAAAATATATTTACATAGGATGCTCACATAGGGAGGTACGTATATCAACTATTTACAGCAGTCGGTTCCTAATTCTACCTAATTTACAACCGCTTCTTCCAGCCTAATGTTACAAAACTAATCCCATGAAATCCTCTCCGTAATTCTCTCATAACACTTTCTTGCCTAGCATCACATTCCTTCGACTCTCCTCTCTCCTTACCTCCGAAAAGACGTCACCAATTGAAGGAAGGGGCTGTCTTCCAATAATTCTCTCCCTTCATCAAATTTAATGTTGAGGCCAGCAGGAAATTTAAAAATCCGATTGTCCTCCATAATTTTCTTGTGATGATGGCTATCTTCCACAGATTTCCATTCATATGTATTAAATAGATCGAGATCTTGCCACACCCGTTTCAGAGAGTTGAAATACTTGGTGACACTATCCTCTCCTTGACGCATCTCACCAAGTTTGAGAGCCAACTCAAAAATTTGAGATTGATTACCCAAATCTGAATATATCTAGTTCACATTCTCTCAAAGCTCTTGTGCCGTTGGATAGCACATATAGTTAGTTAATATTATCTTCCATGGAATTCACAAGCCATGTCATGACCATGAAATTTCAGTATCCCAAGTCGCATAGGCCATCTTCCCACGCCCCCGGATGTACATGCGAACCGATTGAGACCATCGCAAAAAATTATCACCATTCAAGCAGATAGTGGTAATTTGAACAGAGTGAGACTCAGAGTTGGTTCCATTACTTTTTGATGGGTTTGCAGTAGAGGAGGATGGTGGAACTGCAATGGACTCAATTGAAACATCAGGCATGGTGCTACCGACGAGACAGGAAACGGGAGAGGTGCTAGCAAGCAATTGCCTGCTCTGATACCAACTAGAAAAAAAAAGAGAATATTTTGGGAATTATTTCCTTATTTTAATTATCTCTTTTCTGATTTACACGGGTTCCTACTTCTAAGAATTACAAGAAATCTAAACTATTTTCTCAAAAAAAAGAAAAGAAAAAAAAGAAATCTAAACTAGGAAAAGAATAACTAATCAGTTTACCTAATAAACTTATCATCATTGACTAATTACTGCCTAATTTTCAGCTATACAATCTTGGTAATTACTACCGAATGTCTTTCCAATTTTCCAACAAAAAACAACTTTTATTATTTTGAACCACCCCCCTTCCCTAGGTTAGGGGCTATATAGAGGTATAAAGTTGAACCCATGAGTATGCACATAAAAAAGGGGTTAAATGAAAAAAATCCTTGGTTTAACTAATCCAATAAATTCTCAAATGACCCTTAAACATCTCTCTCTCTCTCTCTCTCTCTCTCTCTCTCACACGCACACGCACACGCACACGCACACGCACACGCACACCCCCTCATACCCACCCACCCACCCATACCCAAGCATATCCACACATGCCTATGCCACCCTCAACTGGACTCTTTGGTAACTTGACATTCACTTGTCGGTGTGGAGGCTGATTACAAACTTCTTTTTCCTTGGAAATTTCTCTGTCAACTTTGGAATCCATCTTTGAGTGATGTAAGTAAGTACTAAGTACTAGTTACAAAGAACTTTAAATAAGGTGCATCAATTTTCACTATGCCACTCCCCATTGCTAGTGTAAAAGCTAAGTGATCACTTGAGGCCTATGACATTTTGGGGGTTTGGGGAGAGGAAGGGGGGGGGGGGGGGGGGGGGGGGGGGGGGGATGGTGGGTTATGTTCTTTTCATCCACTTACAGCTTCATGTGAATGATTGATTGCACAGTTAGATTTGGAGTTCAACTTGAGAATGGAACATTTGACAGATGGAGGGCAGATTTCTTGTGGATGATGATATTTGGAGCCTTTTCACTATTGGCATGTGAGATTATCTTCATCATTAACTGCTTTTTTTTTTTTTTTTTTTTTTAAGTGCGTACACTGACATTGGTTCTTTATGCTTTAGCCATTTATTCATTTTTTTGTTTTAGGTATTATCAGCCATCCCCATATTTTGGTCTCCTTTCTTTGGAATATCACTTGTGTTCATGCTTCTCTACATCTGGAGAAGAGCTGGTGTGTCTTTCAGAGGGAGGGCGTACTGACCTGGTGATTAATTCTGCTCTTTTATCAGGGGACCAGATTATCTCCCTTTGTTTCAAATTCTTTATCTTTCCCTTTTTGGATGGCACGCTAAAAACGGTGCTTGGGAATTAAGGGTTTCAGCTAGAGGGTCCTGACAGTTGCATTTCAAGCAAATTTTCTCCTTCAGCATTTCACTATATTGTTCATTGCTGAAATGTCTTCTTCAGAAAGATCTGTACTTTTTTTTTTCCCTTCAGCTGAAATTCTAAAGGTGAATTATTATATTGTGGAACAGAAAGGAAATATACGGAAGTTGTAGTTGTTGGGAAATGCTTGAATCCATGCAAAAATTTATAATTTCAATTTCCTTACCATGTAATGTATTATAGCAAGGGTTTAGCATTACAGGCTCGCTCAAAATCAGTGATTTCCGAATAATATATCTCCTAAGAGCTCAGCTCTTTTTGGGGTGCAGTAACTTCATTTAGACCCACTGACTAATTTGCACACTATCGTATCTAATTATTATAATTTTTTTAAACTCTTAAATAAAATATAAACAACAATTCAACTATTTTAAATTTTAAAACAAAAATCATATTAAAAAATTGTATTTTTACAATATTTTATTTCATCTGTGTAACCAAACAAATCCAAGTGAAATTGATTTTCTGAATTGGAACTTCTCATTTTTTCAAGGAAAATTGTAGTGGAGAACAATGAAGGTTTTTTCTTTTTTCTTTTTTTTTTTATTTTTTTTTATTTTTATTTTTTTTAATTTTATTTTCCGATATTGAATAAGGGCTGGTTCGGTTATACAACTATCTCATCTCATATAATAATTATAATTTTATTAAATTCTCATAAAAAATATGATAAACAATTTAACTTTTTTAAATCCTAAGTCAAAATTAATATTAAAAAAATTATATTATAGTAATATTTTATTCAACTTTCAACAAAGCATATCATTTCATCTCATATGAACCTCTTAACCGGTCTCGTTTGTTTTCAAAGATAAGATGTGATGAAGTGAGATGAGATAAGATGAGATTAAAGTTAAAAATTGAATAAAATATCATTAAAATATATTATTTTAATATTATTTTTGTATTAGGATTTGAAAAAATTGAATTGTTTATTTTATTTTGTATGAGAATTTGAAAATATTGTAATGATTAATATGAGATGAGATGAGAGTTTTCTGAAAATGAACAATATCCATTAGTACCATTTTCACATTTTGGTGCTACATTTTTCCAATAAGGAATGAGATTGTATCAGTATCAAAAAATTAAATAATTTTACATATAATTATGAAGTGCCTAAATGTTTTGTAATTATTTTAAAAATAGTATAATCTATTATTAAAGAATTAGTTTTTCTCATATAAATCTCATTTTATTATTATTTTTAAATGATTATATAGAATTTGTGTTACTCACGGCTGCAAATACATTTTATCCAAAAAAAAAAAAATTGGGTGTGCAATGCAATCTATGCAAGAAATTTATGGTATGGTGTCTCTGTCCGTGCGAGTTCATACGTCTCCCTGTCATTACTCTTTTTCTTTTGTGAAGTTTTTGTCTATTTCATTCCGTACAGTGAGCCGTGAAATATTGGATGAACGAAACTCCGACAAGAAAGGTGGGACGTGAACGGCACCAACGGAGTTGCCCATTCCCATCATCACCCCCGCCATCCTCTCTCTCTCTCTCTCACTCTCTCTCTATTTAACAAATTAACCACCTTTCGAAGACCAGTTCCAACCCAATACCAAGAGAACAAACAAGCTGCTCCACCACAACACACACCTACGAAGAAGAAGAAGAAGAAGAAGAGGAAGAGAGCTACAGAGAGACAGAGGAAAATGTCGTGGCAAGCTTATGTGGATGAGCATTTGATGTGCGATATTGACGGGCAAGGCCAGCACCTCGCCGCTGCTGCCATCGTCGGCCACGATGGGTCTGTTTGGGCTCAGAGCTCTTCCTTCCCTCAGGTCTCTCTTATTCACCTCCGCACCTATTTTTGTGTGATCGGACAGTGGGACTTGGGTTTGGATTTGTTTATCCATTTTTAAATGGGTTTTGATCATCGAGTCTGTTTTGTGTCTGTCGAGGGAGATAGTTACGTGGTTTTGGCGTCTACTCTCGCTTGATGTTGTCGATACATAGGTTGTTCGGTGATTAATATTACAATGTGGTTTTATTGTCGTGGCATTTGATCCATTTTAACTGTCCGATCTGCGATCCTTTGGAGATTGTGTCGGCATGAATTGCATTGCTGCCTCCTCAACTTTTGTTTTTGGTTGGTAATTTATTTTAGGAATCATGATATTGTCATAAAGGAGTGTAATTATTTTCAAAATGCTATGCCTATTCATTTGATTCGATTCAAGAATCGCTGGTTGCTGGTAAGTGATCTGAAAAATCAGATGGATGGCTCTTTTGGATCAGTTCTGGTGCATTGCCGTTTTGTGTTATGTGTTTGTAGTTTGAATGTCTTAAATTTTCTTGAGGTGATCCCCAACAAGAAGAATAAACAAACACGTTGGTCTTGGTCTTGGGAAAATGCTCGATCTCTATGCATTAATTGTTCACTTTGAACAAATTTCGATCCGTTTCATGTATGTCTTGGTATTTTATTTCCAGTTTAAGCCTCAGGAGATCACAGACATCTTGAAGGATTTCGAGGAACCGGGTCATCTTGCTCCGACAGGCTTGCACCTGGGGGGAACTAAATACATGGTCATCCAGGGAGAGGCGGGAGCTGTCATCCGCGGAAAGAAGGTGATTACATTACACACTTAAATATCTTTTATCAAAGATTTTAAGGTTTAATTGCATGTTCAATACCTTGTTTTTGCCAATTTACAAATAGATACTTCGATTTTTGACATTACCAATATTGATACCTAAAAACTTCAAAATTCGTAATTAACATCTCCTGAAATCAAAAGCAGACATGCATCCCCTTCCCCTAAAATACACATCAGCAATTTGATTCAAATTTATTTAAAATAAAATAATCAATTTAACTAAAAAAAATTAGTTCAACTAAAAGAAATTTTAAAAATCTGTTTAACTTAAAAAAGGAAAAAAGGAAATCTGTTTATAAACCGATTTTTTTGTTTTTTGTTTTGTTGAGTTTTTAGTTAAACAGATTTTTCTAGTTTTTATAATTAAATTTATTTTTGTAATATTTTTAGTTAAACAGATTTTTCTAAAAGCTTTTACCGATACCCTGGTTTTTATTTTTAATTTGTTTTGGTTAAACAGATTTTTTAGTTATTTTTAATAAATTTGCTAATGTGTAGCTAAGGGGATAGTACTTGTCAACTTCTAATTGGCTGACACGTGACACTTGTCAACTTCTAAGCACGCTCTCTCTGAAAAGTCAAAGATAAAACCTCTATCAATTGCACAGAAGATTCACTATTAGTAATCAGCTCTGAACACTCATTTTAAAAAAAAGTAGAATTTATTATTAAAAAATTAATTTTTTTATATAAATTTCATATTTATCCACTTTTTCAATAAGTGTGCGAGGCTTACACTTTATGATTGTAAATATCATTTATCATAACGAAAACTAATGAGGAGAAATACAATGTGCTATCTAGGATGTCCATTCCTCCCCAACACTTGGTATCTTCCTGGAATGAATTCTATTATCATTCTCGAATGCCTTGTTTTAAGCACTTGGTCATGGTGTATATAGAGTGTGCGCATGGGCATATTTATATATGTCATCCTAATTACTCTTTTCAAAATTCTCACACTATCTTAAGGCATATTTTATGTATATGATTTTATGATCTAATGCCTCATTTAACATATTATTAGATGAGGATTATCAGATACATTTCACGTGAAGCAAATTTTCCCACAAGCGAGAGTTTTACGCTTGTCTTATTACAATCCACATTAATGCATAAATTGCTATTCTTCACCAATTAGGAGAATACTAGAGTATTCCTAATGATTCCACACTTCAAGTTCAAGAGTTCAAGCTGGTTTTTTTATGGAGAGAGAGAGAGAGAGAGAGAGAGAGAGAGAGAGAGAGAGAGAGAGAGAGAGAGAGAGAGAGAGAGAGAGAGAGAAGGGTTCTCTAATGTAGAGTCCATAATGGGAAGAAATCGGGCACTTCAATTAGTGGAGAGTTATTAGGTAACTCCACCCATTGTCTGATTATTCAAAACAGGATTAGTCTATCTTGAGTTTTGAATCCATTGGCCCATGTAGGCACAGCATGAGTTGTAGATTGTGAATTCTTGCACACATGCACAAGGATTAGGACTTCACTAAACACCCAATCCCAATCCAAGAAAGGAACTCGATCATAGGGATTGACCAAAAACTCTTTTAGCGAATGATGATTGCAGCAATGTGCAAAGCTGAAAGTGTTGGCTTACTGATTCTAAAGCAGCAGCCAAGCCTTTGCATTAGATGTTTTTATTTATTTTTTATTTTTTGAAACATCATTACTTGGGACAAAGAGCTTACACAGTTACACGAAATTGATGACAGGTGAGCTGTGATTTACACCAAATGTGGATTAGTGGCCTAATTCTTTATATAAATATTCTTCATAACCATTTTGAGTTTTCATCTTCTGTAACCTCTTTGAGTGGACTTTGTTTATTCATTGAAACTCCTGCATTGTATTAGGGATCTGGAGGTATCACTATAAAGAAGACTGGTCAAGCTCTAGTTTTTGGCATCTATGAAGAACCTGTGACACCAGGACAGTGCAACATGGTGGTTGAGAGGTTGGGAGATTACCTCGCTGATCAGGGTCTGTAGGCCAAGGTCTACCATCACTTTTGAGTGTTTCCTTTTTGGTTTAAATTGTTGTCTACTTTCTATTTTTTCCTTCCCATTTAAGTTCCAAGTTTGCATGTTCTTCATTGCAAGCCTTAAATTGGCTGTGAAGCTACTGCAGACAATAACTTGTGAGAACTAAGACGGTTGTTTTATGTTTGGTTGTTTGAATTGCACCCTACACGTTATAATTCTTTTTTGGTGTATTCATACTGGGCTCTCTCTCTCTCTCTCTCTCTCTCTCTCTCTCTCTCTCTCTCTCTCTCTCTCTCTCTCTCTCTCTCTCTCTCTCTCTCCTAGTTTTTCCTCCCCTTTCGTATTGGCTTTAGAAGTTTTTCACAGTGTTGAAACGTGTTTTGTAGCCGCCACCTACGAAGGTGCGAGGGTGGCGGGCGGTAGTCGTGTCACCTCTGACACCAAAGTCAAAATCTTCGAAAGGAAGCAAAGGAAGTAAGAAGTTATGGAGAACTAGAGAAAGTGATCGAATGCATGTAATCTCTTTCTTGTTGTCAGCATTTCCCTATTTATAGCCGATTTCTTATATGATCTTTCTGTCGCTGTAATGATTACACTCGTCCCAGGCAACATCACGTTGCATTTAATGTGACTGTTCATGTCAGCTTCAGGCCCGACATTGGGGTTGGCCATTCCGAGTTGCATTCAATGTGTTTGATCTTGCAAGAGACGAGATCTTGGTCTGTCTGTTCCTCATTAATGCAATGTGACTAGAGAGACCGTCGGTTGCTTTCCTCTTCTTGAGCCTGTTGCCCAGGTGACTAACACAAAGGGGGGTAAATTGAGTTGTATTAAAAAAAATAACAATTATAAATCAAATATACAATATAAAATATAAACAAAATACGAAACAGTAATAAATATAAAGAATAAGGGTAAGAGAGAAGTAAACTCAGTATGTTAACGAGGTTCGGCCCCACTGCCTACGTCCTCGCCTCAAGCTACTCCTTGAGGATCTCCAAATTCACTATTCAACCTCCTTCAGGTGGAGATAGAAACCTATTACACCTTTGAACAACACCGCTACAAAGAATCTGTGTAGAACACCCTCTACACTTGCAATCACCTTACACGTGGTGATTTAACTATTCCCTGTGTAGAACACTTTCTACACGCACAAGGGTTATACACACCCTTTTACTGATACAAGAGCTGATAGTGGGTAGGTTATAAGAAAACACTCATCAATGAGTGAAATAAGAACAATACAGCGCAAACTATATCTCTCAAAATGAATAAGGATTAAGGCTCAATGCTTAGAGAAAAGATAATGAAAGTTTTGAATGAATATTGTATGCTCTTGGTGTTGTGAATGCGAAGCTCTCAAATGATCTATTTATAGGCATATGAGACTTCATATTCAAATTAAAAAAAATTCACACGTCAAAGACAACATCATTCACTTTTTCAAAAAAAGCAAACCTAATATTTTACTTTTGGCATATGACAAAAGGAACACACTTTCCTTTTCAAAAAATTCAAACCTAATCTTTTATTTTTTGTATATGACAAAAGGAGCACACTTTCCTTTTCAAAAAATTCAAATATAATCTTTTACTTTTTGTATATGACAAAAGGAGCACACTTTATTTTTCAAATTTTTCAAACAAAATCATCTACCTTTTGTATAAGTCTAAAAAAACATCAATCACTTTTGAAAATATTCAAATAAAACATGCACATGTAAAAGATGACAATCAATCATCTTTAATATTTTCAAAATTCAACCCTTTAATCAAGGCATGCACATGTAAAAGATGATAATCAATCATCTTTCAAAATTTTCAAATTTAATTTTCAAAAATATTCATGCACATGTGGAAAATGTATTTTAATGCTTTATGATAAAATATTAATTTTGAGCATTAATCCTAATTTCGAATTTTGAAGAGATTTACAATATTACTCTATAATTTTAATGTGAACTTGTTCCCTTCTTGCTCATGCTTGTTTCCTTGATGTGCTTGACTCCATTATGTAAACAACTTGAGTTTGAGACTTCTTTATTCTTTGAATTCATTTGTTATTATCAAAATTCATGTGTAGATATATAATTACACAAAACTTGAAACTTTGAGTTCAACAGAGCCCATTTGGGCCTTCCTTCCAACTATTTCCTAGTCTCCCATGCTACGGATCTTCAGTTTTCAAAGCGTGAGAGGCCCAAACATAGCCTGACCGAGTACAAAATGCCCTTTACACATAGTATTGATCTATATCTCACCCCCATACATCTCACGCCAATGTTTTCTATTTCTAGCCATCCTCGCTCCCCAGCATAGGCACATTTGTGCTGTGCCTAGTACCCCATGTCAAGAAATTTCTCTCTAGCTTCGCTCTTAGTAGCACTCCAAGTGTCATTTTTAGCCAGTGTTTGTGAATTCACCTCATTTGGGACTGGTCATGTAATGACCCAAGGAAAGCCAACACCTATACTCCAAAATGAGTAGATAATATTGTCATTGAGGTATCTTGAAATCAAAGTAACATGTGATAATATTCACCGTATTCTTATAATAATCCATGTGAGATATTACGATCTCTTTTTAAAATTTTTAAACATATTCCTAAGACCAATTAGTCATACGTGGTATGGATCAAGTCTCACATTTATAATTAAGTTCATAGTTAAAGTCTCTCTTATTCAAAAAAAGGAAAACCCTCAATGACTACTTCCATAAAAGCAGTCATTTAAATACAACTTGAGCATATAATCCACATGAAAATTGATAAATTAAGGTATAAATTTATGTTATATTTAAATATTACATAATTAATCGAATTTATAAAATACTTAGATATTCATACGTGCATTGATAAACCTAACTAAACACATTATATAAAATACATTAGAAATAAACTAATAATACAAGACAAAGATACAAAAGACAACTAATATATCATAATATATAGAAGTTTTAATATTCAATGGACATTAACGTTAATATATAGCTAAATGATCTGACTTGAAACTGAACATATGCCAGCAAAGCTTTATTCATGGACTATCATTTACAGTCCTACTCAGAAGCACAGTGTGGAGCATACGTGGCCCAAAACATTGTTATATACAAATGAGCAATGTTATATATAATTTATATTTAAAGACTGTAATGTAATTATACGTAATTTTATTTTTAAAATTTTTTAAAATTATTAAAATATCTTTCTTAACATGATATTTTTTCTCTTTTAATAAAGAATTGTACTTATAGTCTCTATTTCAAAACTGTAAATAGAATTTTTTAAAATAAAAATTTTATGTGTAATTATTTTTGTGCACTCTTTTGTGTACTTCAGTGATATAATTGGTTGGATATTAAAAAAAAATCCAGCTAATTATATCAGTAGAGTACACATAGAGTACATAAAAATAACTGTACGTAACATTGCTCTTTTTAAAATTGAAAATAATTTCAGAACAGGGTGTCTATTCTGGTAATTTCAGAAGACGCCATTAGCCATTATTATTTCAGGAATAAATAAATCTCCGTGATCTCAACGCTACTGCTCACTTCTTGACGACCAAAAAGCTTCTTTTTCTCCTCGGCAGCACACTCCTTTACAAAACCGCACCGAACGTCGGAGAAAACGCAAGACAAGCTCCAAGGAAATCGAAGCGAGTCTTAGACAGACAAAGAGGAATAAAGAAGAAGAGGAAGGTGGAGGAGGATAAGATGTCGTGGCAAACCTATGTAGATGAGCATCTCATGTGCGAAATTGAAGGCAATCACCTCGTCGCCGCGGCCATCCTCGGCCAAGACGGAAGCGTTTGGGCCCAGAGCTCCACTTTCCCTCAGGTTCATTTTACTTTTTTTCCTTTTCGTTTTCTATGTCATAATAGAAAAGCAGAAGAATTGCTTTGCTTGGTGGCCTTGATGCCTGATTTCCGATCTGATCATTTTCTGTTTGTTATCAGTGTAATTGGAATCTTCGATCTGATACAATTTTGGATTAAAAAAAAGAAACGGAACTTCTTCTTCTTCTTCTTCTTCTTCTTCTTCTTCTTTTAAGTTGGTTTCCCATCTGATTTAATGGTCTTTGCAATTGGGTTTCTCTGATTATTCATGGGTTTTGCTCAATCTGCCATTCTATATATATCTGTTGTGTACATGCATATATATAGATGTATCTAGGCATGTGTTTGGTCTCCTGAACATGATACCGGTAAGGATCTATGCACAGAAAAAACACCTTCGTTATTTCAACAGTCAAGCTTGTTCCCTTCGTGATGAGTTTTTAGCCAACTATTTTAAACTAACGAGGAGGACATTGATCCTTGTAGTTTGGCTTGAGCTGTGCCTAATGTACTATTTTCAATCTTTTTCGTTGATCTGATCAAGAACAGTGAGGAAGGGAATGGAGTTGACTGCGTGAGAAAAGAAAAGATTTCTCTAGCACTTCTGCTTGTCGCGATGCACATTCTTTCTTGACTGTAATTTCCTAATTTGTGTATCTGTCAGAAAATACAAATTACTTGTGTTGATTATCACAGATTGATGTTATTTCCCTTTTTTGTGTTTGTTAGATCTTAAACTGTGTTGTACTTGAAATGCCCCTTTTGTGTTTTTTTATTGAAATTCTTGTTAGTTACAAAAAAAAAAAAAAAGAACACTTAACTGTGTTATTAAATCGAATGAGCATGCACACCCAATTATAATAACATCCTTTCATCATATATAAGTGTATTTTAAACTATTTAAATGTGAGTTTTGATTTGTGGCGATTTTGATTTTAGTTCAAGCCTGAAGAAATAACTGCCATTATAACGGACTTTGATGAACCTGGAACGCTTGCTCCGACTGGATTGTACCTTGGTGGCACAAAGTACATGGTGATCCAAGGCGAGGCGGGAGCTGTTATTCGAGGGAAGAAGGTGATCAACTCAAGTCCAATCTTAATTTGATGCTTATAGCACCACCAAGTTGTGTTCGTTTTGGAAAATAAGTTTAAGGTGCAGAGTAATGACTGTACCCTCTGTTTTTAAGTGCTACTTGGAGTATGAATGTCAAAATGATGAAATGTTCTTCACCAAAATAAAGACAGAATTTTGATCACCATCATATATGCAGCTTCCTCAGGGAGTTACTGCACAGTGAAGCACATACCTTTGTCAATATTAAACACTTTGCAGACTGCATTGATTGAGAGAAAGGGAAGGGGGTGTCGCTTTTGTCGTTGGGATGGAGATAGGGTTGGGAGAGGGTGGGGGGCTTGATACAGTTATTATCGAACCATTTAGCTGCTTCCATTGATTTGTTGATTATCCTTTTCAGTCTTTTTTAGATAATATTATTGTTGGATTCTGAACTTTTCTCCTTGAATTCTCAGGGTCCTGGCGGTGTTACCGTGAAGAAGACTAATCAGGCCTTAATCATTGGTATCTATGATGAACCAATGACTCCTGGTCAGTGCAACATGATTGTTGAAAGGCTTGGCGATTATCTCATTGAGCAGGGTCTCTAATCGCCTTGGTATGTCATGTTATTTGTGTAAATCTTCCTGACTTAAATTCAAACAAGCATTTGCTGACCTGTTGTTGGAATGATTGGCTGCAGTGAAATAATACTACCAAGTATGAAGAGTTATGGTTTGGAACCAAAGGTTTGGTTTGGTGCTTGAGAAGTAATGATTATGGTCTCTTGGTCTTTGTTTTTGTACTCTTTTGATGGGAAGTATTGTGTTGATTTAACCGATCATAAAGTATTGTGTTGATTTTAATGATCGATTTCTCTACACTACTGTTGTATTCCGTTTAATGTTATCGATTTGGCATAAATTATTAAATCTACATATCGTGTTTTTGTATTTTGCCTGTGTATATATACCACATCCCATGCTGGCAATTCTTCATTCCCTGACGAACACAAGATCTTCTTTAAGAAACCCTCCAAACAACATGAGTTTTGTTACATACAAGCAAATCTGCGTACTAATATTGATTATTTTATATTTAAAATTTAAATTAACATTATTTTTAATAAAATTTATTTTTTGATCAATCACATTAGATTGATGTACATATTAATATACAATTATGCTTGTAACTAAATACAATTGTGTAGTGGAGGTGTTCGGTTATGTCGATTTTATATGCAATCTTAAATAAAACTGTTTCAACTGTTAAAAACTAGTTTTGCTTTGATGTAGTTTTCCTAAAAGGGTTGTCTCGTACATCTACTGTGAACTGTAAACTAGTTTTGCTTTTTATGGAGTTAGATAATTAATTATCTTATTATAATATTATTAAGGACAACGCCACAGCCACCGCTGGTAGCTCCTTAGTTACTTTAATGTGTTTGTTTTCACTTTTCTTTTTGCATGTATTTTTTTAATACTTTTAAATAATAAATTCACATCATTAAAAATAAAAATTCTTAATCACGAAGTTAGAAATAAAAAATAAAATAAAATAAGTGGCAGCGGTGGATTACTTTATATAACATTATTTTATTATTAAATACTATTTAGCGTTATAAATTGAGATGACTACTTCTCATTGTATTTAATTATATAACATATATTATTAAGTTAAACTCATAAAAAATAATGTATTAAATTAAATTGCTACTAAGATTTTAAAATTATGTATATATGTTGACGCTAATAGTTTTTTGGTCATGACGCTCATACTATGGTCATATAATTCTGTGTGATCTAGTGGTGCTTTGTGGTTGTGCTTATGATGGACATCCAGAACTTGCAAATATAAATAAATGAAAGTAAATAGAGAAGATACAGAGATTTACATGGTTTGATACCAAAATCTACATTCACAAGTTGTGAGTATGAAATCCATTATAAATTGGATTTTAATACATACTCTTAAAGCTCCTAATACCATTCTTACAATTTAGAATGGAAATGGAGAAGACGAAATGTAGATTCTTTTTTTCCTATTTAAGATGACTAGATAATAGTCCCCTCTCTTTTCCTTGCTTACCACCCTTTTTTCCTATCTCCTGTAGCTTGAGGTCTTGTCTTTATCATTATCTTGTACGATCAAGTTTTATGTCATTTCCCTTTTACTCTTGTGGGTCTCTCTAGTCTCTAGCAAGTTTTGTCTCCAACTATTACCTTTTATTCCCGCAATTAACCTAGACTTATTACGAAGCCTTGAGAATCCTGAAACTACTTGCAATTGGTGCTTTCACCTTTTAGTATAATTCACCATTTTTTGATGTTGATGGTCTTGTTGCATGACTTGTAACTCCATTGTATCAATGATGTTTGGTGTATCTCATAATCTCCATGTGATAGACAATCATAGTGCCCTCGAAGATTGGCCTTGGGGGCCAAGCCCTCGAGATGACACAAGTTTTGAGGGGTCTCCAACGATGGAACCTTAATAAGATTCACCCTGATGCTCAAAGTCATTATGGATTGTGATGATGGCCACAAGAGTGTTCCAAGAAAGAGTTTTGTTATATACAAGCAAAGTTGCATACTAATACTGATTTCTTTATATTTAAAATTTAAATTAACATTGTTTTCAATCAAATCAACTTTTTGACCAATCACATTCAATTGGTGCACATATTAGTGTGCAATTGTGCTTGTAACTAGATTTTTCCTCCAAGAAAATACTTGAAGAGTTAGTTTGGGGCCGTAGAGGTTTTTGACTCAAGGCTCAAAGAGTTTTTCCCTAGACTTGTTGATGATTATAAAGACATGCACTAGGCGATATCTAGGACTGTAAATAAACCAGTTTGTTCGATAGCCCGCTCGATACTCGTTCGGTTAAACTGGAATCGAACTCGACTCATGAAAAAAAAAAAAAACTCGTTCTTTAAAACAGATACCCGCTCGATTTGTAAATGAGACACATACCCGACAAAACTCGACTTGACTCGACTAAGGCTCATTTAGGCTCGAGTCGACTCGTTAGTTCGACTCGATTAAAACTCATTCATATATTGATAAATATATACATACACCTATGCATGTATATATGTATTAGCTAATAATATAAGCATACCATTTTTATAATTAAATATATAATATGTATTCTAATTACTTATGTCTATATAGTAAATATACTTCATAATTATATTTTATAATTTGTATAATAATTAGTTGATAAAATTTAATAATTTCATATACTAGTAGGTGAGAAACATATATGAAATATATATATGCTATTATATTAAGTGTATGTATTAATAATATACATAGGCATATAATATATTGTTATTTTGGATAAATATCAACTAGTTAGATATTAATTATTTATAAATTTTTTAAAAATAGAGGTTCTACTTGTTAATTGTATAAATTTAATATTAGTTCTTTTTTTATTTATTTAATTTATTAATTATTAAATCTTATTGCGAAAAAAAAAAAAACAATTCAAGCTCGAGGTCGAGCTCGACTCGACTCGAACTCATTTGTGGGTTGAACTCGAGCTCGAACTCGAGTTGAGATTTTAATTTATCGAGTCGAGCTCGAACAAAGAATTTAAAAATATCTCGAGCTCGAGCTCGAGTTGAGATTTTAATTTATCGAATCGAGTTCAAACAAAGAATTTAAAAATATCTCGAACTCAAACTCGAGTATTTTGATTTGAGCCGAACTCGGTAAGCCAAAAATCGGCTCGATTACAGTCCTAGCGATATCGGAACTTGGGGCCCATCAACTCATTTTTAGAGAGACCCACACAAGGTGGTTGTGGAGCCCGTTGACTCATTCTCTAAAGAGACTCACAAAGGTGGTTGAGGAGCCTGTTGGCTCATTCCTGAAACACTTACACTAGGTTGTTATAGAGCCTTCAGGCTCGTTCTCGAAGAAAACATACACTTAGCAATTATGGAGTCTAGAGATTCGTCCCGAAACAAACTAGTATTAGATGATTATAAAACATGAAGCCTTGTTTCCAAAGGCAACCCTCACATTAGGTGGTTATGGAACTCGGAGACACTAAAGTTATTGAAGTCACTCTAGCCTGATCCTCAACCACTAGATAAGGTTAGGCTATGAGTCACCTCGAGTCTCAACTTAAGGGAGACCAAGCAAGATTGGCAATAAGCTACTCGGGAGCTAGATATTAAGAAGTCAGCTTGGATGTTGCAAGTCGCCCCGCGTAACTCAAGAAGGGACTAGGTAAGGTTGGCTTCAAGTTGCTTTGAGAGCTAGACATCAAGGAGTCAACTTAGGCATTGCATTTCTCCCCTAGGTAAACTCATTGGAGGACTAGGCAAGGCTGGCCGCAAGTTGCACTAAGAGCTAGACATGATGGAGTAAACTTGGGTCAATCAAGTTGCCACGAGGTGAACTCAAAGGGGAGTTGGGCATCTTCAAGTTTGGCCCTTCAAGATCTCTGAGGTTAAAATGCTCCAAGAGAATGATCATTGTGAGAGTTGGCCACACGTTGCTCTAAGCGTTAAGCAACAAGGAGCCAAATGGATGCCACAAATTGCCCAGAGGCGAACTCAAGGGGGGAACTGGGCATTTTCATGGCTAGACCAACTAGATTTTCAAGGTTGAACTGCTCAAGGAGACTGACTGTTGTGGGTGTTGTCTACGAGTTATTAATGGCTTGCTCAGATGTGAGATATCTGATCTCATTGCATCTCAAAATTTTTTATAATTTTCTTTCTAAACATCTTTTAAATACAAATATTTTTTAATTTTTAATTTTTAATTTTTTCATCCAATCATTACCTAATTATTACAACTTTTACAAACATCCAAACAAAACATAAAAAAATTTTACAACATTTTTAAAATTTAAAACAATATTAAAAATTTATTTTATAACAATATTTTTATTTAATTTTTTCTCTCATCTTTTCTAAAACCCAATCAAATATCTTAACTCAAATCATTTAACTACTATTCACTAAATTCTAATATCATGTCACTTACCAAATATACCCCAAGACAAATGGACAAGAAGCTTGGAGTGGGTATTTTTTGAATCCCGAGTCCATTCTGCCTTTCTGTTTGCCTCCATTTTTGTCATATCTCCCCAATTATCAACTTGAGGTATTATTGTCTTTACCATTATCTTATTCCACCAAGTTTTATGTCACCTCCTTTTACTCCTGTGGACCTCTAGCAGATCTTGTCTCCAACATACGCGCCATAAATTCAAAACCATGAAACTTATGATCAAGCACACCATCCACCATCTCTTTAACATTATTCCTATGAATTCACATCATCCCCTCTCCATTTGTATCATTATTAAATGGAAAATAGGTCAAATATGAAATTAAATTAATAATAGCATATCTAATTAAATCTGTAACTTTTTATTTAAACATCCGAACACAGCCTAAGAGTATCTCTGTGAAAGTGATGTAATTTATGAATAATAATTAATAATTTATGAATAATAGTGAACTGTTTGTAAATAATAGTGAAGTTACAGTCTATATTAGCTGATAACAATTATATTTCCAAATACAGCAGACTCATATTAGATACTGCTAAGTATAAGAGTGACTTGTGGACAACGAAACATTGAGATTACAGTTTATCAATGTTGGCGTTACCGAACGGTCCATAAGAGGGAACAAATCAATGAGTATTCCTTTTACTGGGTCTGAAATGCTGCCCAGAATTTTGTAATTTAATCTCAGGTATTGAGGTAAAATCCGGACCATTGTTGAAGCAAGGCAGCCGATGCTGAATTGTGGGGGATATGGGGGTCCCCATCCCCAACCCAGTCTCCTCCCACTTCAAGCTGAATATGATAAATGAAATAAAACCATGATCAGTTAAGAGGAGGGAGGAAGTTAAAGGGGTGTTTCATACTTAGATAAACATGTCCTGAGGATACAGAAGGGGCATCATAACAATCCACTCAACTTTAAAATACAGGATATGTTCTCAACACCCAGAAATGGCATGCTCTTGCTGCCTATCTTCTTAACAACTTTCACCATCATCATTCAAACTACGACGAGGAGAGAGAGAGAGAGAGAGAGGGGGGGGGGTGTGAATGCATCTACGGAGGGCTCTCCTCAAACTAATACCTGTACTTGCATCTCAAGAAGCTCCACGCTTGGAGGAGGCTAAATCTTTACACTGCTTAAAGATCAAACTTATCAGGCATGACCGGTGTTCAAAAGGAATGAGAAGAAAGTCACGAGAAGACAACTAGAAACCCATGTGGGAGCTTCCTTCTGTGTAGAATACGAAGTGGTTGAAGAAATTGCTGTTGTATTACTTGCTACTGTTTTGTTGCTCCTGTGTTTATTGCCAAAAATGACCAGGATAATAAGCTTTTGACTTGATTAACACGATATAAAAAGGAGAAGGTAATGTCGAACATTGGACTTACCCAGTGGTCATATAAAAGCAATTATCATAGCCTGCATAGAAAGTATAAATAGTGGTTTAGTAAGTTTCCTAAGAAGACATACCAGAAAAATACATTTTTCACCCTCTATTAATACGTGTCTTGCAATGTGCACCATTCATTAAGATAAAATAGCCAAGATAGTGCCATGAGCGACATTTTCAACTATTTTTCATCTATCTTAATGGCTGAAGTTGGACACACTGCAGAATGCATTAGTGAGAGGGTGAAAACCAAAACATACTTCAGCAGTTTGGACGTTTCGATAAAGACAGCAGGTAAAACTGACAGAATTATGTTAAGCTGTTTGTTAATTCATTATCCTAATCAAATGTGCCAGACCAGTCACAAACCAAAGGTGCAGATAAATGGCAACTTCATAATAAGAAAGCCAGCATCATAACGAAGTAAAATAACAAGGAAAGGCCCTTGTAGTCTGCATTATTGGTCATGTTAAGATACAGCCAAACATTTTTTTTTATAGGTTAAGGTACAGCCAAACATATGCACATCAAATAAATCTAACCTCTTTATTTAAGAGTTCATGTTCTATTAGAGCTATCTGGTTGATTGTCTAAGTTTCCAATAACTCTCTAGGAGTTTATGCCACCTGAGAAAGCAACGACGTTTAAAAAATTCACTTGTTTATGCTTTTCATAGATTGACTTCCTCTCTTAAGAAGCTAAGTTCATGTGCTTGGGACTGTATCAAATACAATATCCATATGAAAAGATAACTTAAGATAGAGATGATGCCTAACAAAAGAGGTTAGAATCAATATACTTACTCGGGTTTTTATCAACTTTAACCCCTGTCCCTCCAAAACTGCAAGCAACATCAGTAGCCCCATTTTGCTGGAAATAATTATTGAATGCGAAAGATGCATGTGAGACTAGATTATCTGGTTCATAACAAGGTTGGCTAGGCTGAATAGCAGTGCAGTCCACATTCCCAGGACCACATGCCCAGTCTAAGGCATTCTGCAAGTCCATTTCAGAAGCCTTATTTGAAGCTATGCACCACGTTGTTACATTTGAACTGGTAACATTTGCCGCTGTAGTCATTACTGCAGCACCTTTACCAGTGAAATCCAGGCTATAGACACTCGTCTGGTCTGGATAAAATAGTCCCCAGTTTCTCTCAGATTCCAACCCAGGCTTCCTATTTTCATTGAACAAAGAGAAGATATAAACATTGAGCTCCTGTCCGGGCTTTGCAGGAGTACCAGTATTGTTAATGACATGCCGAATCAGATTAGTGTTAAAAGTCTGAGCGTTATCAGGAGTAGCAGCTGACTCCTTGGGAGAACCTTTGGAAGGCCAACCGGTTTCAGTGACCATGATTTTAATTGTTCTGAAATTCAGAGCCATCAGTGCAAAATAAAGAGCATCTATCTGGGCATCAAACATGTTTGTGTACAGCAAACCAGTATTTGGATCAATAACTTCAGAGGATGACTCAAACAGAGCATAGTCTAGAGACACATTGCTGGGGGAGTCTCTGTAAGCATAGAAAGGGTAAATATCTATCATGAAAGGTGACTGGTTCTCAGCCAAAAACTCCAGCATAGGCTTCAGGAAAAACGCATGGCTGCTATTGAAAGCCCCTGCAGAGGGTGGAAATGATCGGGACAGAACCCCAAGGGAATGGGTACTTGAAACTTTGATCCTCTTGTGCAAACCAACTTTTCTGAGAGCTGCGAGGACATTTTTCATGGCAGGTACTACTAGGGCAGAGACATTACTGGGGCTTTCTGTAACTTCAGCACCAACAGTTATGTATGTGATTTTTGTGGCTGGATAGTATGGAAGGATGCTGTTCTTCAGCCAAGTGTCTGCATTGGATTGGAACTGGGAGAATGGCAATAAATCGAAATTTGAAATTCCAATCATAAGTTCAACTCCGGTGTTTGAAAATGCCTTGAGAACCTGGATATTGGAGTCATAAATCCTCACATACTTAATATCATGTAGTTGAGCCAGCTGGGCCACTTTATCAGGTGTGGGGAGGTCATCCGCATTTCTTCCATAGCAAACTCCAATTGTGCTTCCCCTGCAGAAACCTGTCACAGATATTGATAAATCTATAGTCCTGAAATAAAGAAAAATTCCATTTGTAAGCCAGCGTGTAAAACACACCCTCCATGCCGTTGACATGGCAAAACTTTATTTGCTAGAGAAGTCTAATTCAAGTCTCTTATAAATTAAATCATACCATGTCTACGGTGTAAAGAGTGTGTTCTCCACACCGGTTTATCCGTAGAAGTACTCTGAAATAAACTGCTGAGACACTTCAAACAAGGAGAACAACCAGAAACCAATGTCATCATGAGCCACTTACACAATAGTAGATTGCTCGTCTTTTCCACTTATAAAACTCTTAACTCTTAATAGCCATTTCACATGGTAAAACAAAACGCAACAACTTAAATGATGATAACACTTAAAAGTGGATTAACGTAAACTGATGTTTCAACCATCACAAATGGTGTGGGACAAAACATACGACATGATGCAGTCCTTGTCCTTCAAGACAACAAGATAAGTGTGCTAGTCCCATAAGGAGAACATTCTTGCCAGCCAAAGCCACTACTAAACCAATGGTTCGGATACTTAATATTTAAAAAGGTCATTGTTAAGTTCTTCACATCAGATATTACAACAAACTTAACAAAAATGACTTCCGCTTAGGCACCAGAAGAACTGCTCTGCCAACAACTATGTTCATGAAAAATAATGCATTCATTGCATTCCTAACAAATTGTGAGACTCGGAAGTGCAATCAACTCCTGGGTGTTTTTTTGGTTAGCTGAGACAAGTTAAAAAATGGTGCTAAATATTAGGTGTTTGCATACAGTCTCACTCTTAAAGAATTGAAAATTAGCCACGCAACTATAGCAAATAACATGCTTCTGTTTACATAATATTCCTATGTCTTATTGTTAGCCTTTAGAACATATTACAAAGGAACCCCAAACTCAATAATTGTGATCTAGCTGTAATCCACTTGAAGAAAAGATGATAATGCAGGTGCCGGTTACCGTAATCCCAAAAAAATAAAACCATGAATGTAGCACCACCGTGAATAGCGAAAAGTTATCCCCCCAAAAAGCATATAAATTTATTAATAAAAACAGATTACCAGGCTAATACGCTGTTAGCATATATAGTTAACTGAAAGGTCGAGGTTCAAGTTACCGAGAAATGTCTAAGATAAATCGTCGTCAGCGGAATAATCCTTGTTTTTTCAACAACCATGTCATCACAATAGCTCAAATGCTTTCCTTAAAGAAAAAGCACCGACATTTTTTCTCAAACACTGTTCAAAATGGAGATTGGGTTTAATAAGAAAGACCCAGCCATCGTTGATAATCGGAGATAACTCCCGTTAACAATAATCAAGATCTAGCTAACGCAGAACAGATGAATCGACAGAAACACAAAGAAATGCCAGCTGAAACATTTCAAAAAAGCGGAAAAACAAAGCATACATTATACCCAGAAACAATACAGATATACAGAGAAACTAAGAAGAAAAATCTAGAACATCAAGCACGGACCTAAAAGCATGAGCAAAAGTGAAGACGCAAAGATAAGCCTGAATCCCCTGGCCATAGCTCTTCAAGCAAGCAATGCCTCCTTAGTCCTTCCTCCTCCTCCTCCTCCTCCTCTTCTTCTTCTTCTTCTATACACCACTAAAAGCGACGGGCAACGTTCTTCTCCTTGGGCTACTGCAGGAGGGTAACGGCTCTTTCGCTTTATTGAAAAGAGAGAAGCCGTAGTCTTTGGAAGCCCAAGAGCGAGCACTTAGCGTTGAAGGTTAGCTTAGCTAGAGAGCTTAGCCTAGGCTAGACAAGGATGTACGGTAACGCTTGGTGTTTTGTGCAAGGGACTCGCCTTCAGGGGCCGTGTGTCAGCGCCAGAACCGGACCTCAGAGTTGTTTGTGAATTTTAGTTAAATATAATGCCTCGGTTCCGCAAAATGGCATGTCTGTTTCCATCTTTTTATATACTTTCTACTGTGCGCAGCGTACTGTTCCTGATCGGCCTTGCTGCAAGCTCAGAAACAGGGATGACAACAACCCAAAAGGAAAAATCATTTCACAGTACACTTTTTTTTTCCTTTTACAGCCTAGATTTTTGAAAGTTTTAATTTTTGTCTTGCATTATTCTCTTTTGTAATTTCAGAAAATAATATTAACAGTTATACAGTTTTAAGCGGTGTGCACTTTTTAATAAAAATAGTACATATAATACATTAAAAAAATTAATTAATTTGTTAATAATAAACATCAACACATCATCTTTTTTAAAAGAAATGCAATGATTACATAATTTTAATTGTATTTAATATTACATTTTAGTTTTATCTATACAAAAACAATTTCGAACAAATTCATACTCATGTATTTTTTAAGAGTAATACTATATATAATTATGAAGTATATAAATACTATCCAATCATTTTAAAAAAGAGTAAAATCTAAGATTAAAAAATTATTTTTTTTTTCTGTAAGTCTCGTATTAATTTACTTTTTTAAAAAGACTGTATGGCATTTGCACAATTACAATTACAAATATCATTTGTCACTTTCCAAACTTACTTACCTTTGTTTGTAGAGATATAGCTCATGATCAACAATACAATCATTCGCCATTAAAAAAAGGATTCGATTCATATTAATTCAGTCAATTCAAATTAAATTGGTAAGAAATCTAACAGATGTTAATGGACTTTTTGAATCGTTCGTTGAACCACTTCAATCGATCGATTCAGATAAATCCTAACCAATTTTAGACCAATTTAAGCCAATTTTAACTAATTCAAAACTTTATTCATTTTTAAGTTGTCCAATAACTGAATCTTTTGTTAAATTTCTTGTACAAAAATATGATAAAGTTAAATATATATTAATTTTATCACCATTTTATTCAATAGGAATCATAGAAAAATTGAGAGGCAAAACATGTAATTCTTTATTTTTTTTAGTTGAACAAAAATATTAAGAAATGAAAGAGTATTTTGTATTAAATCATCGACATAAAATACTACATTTTTCATATACTTATAATTTAATAGTTTTTATTTTCTTCGTATAAGAGGCAAAAAAATATTGATGATTGAGGTTAAATCCATAAATTATATGTTTATAAAAACCATTTGGATTTATATTATATTTTTATTGGAAATAGTTAATGAATTTATATTTATATTCTTTTATATATGATATTAAATACTTGACTTTCAATATATATGCTTTTTAATAATTTTTATTAAATTGAAATAATTGATTCAAAATTATTATGAATTCAATTTGTTAAATCGCTTGATTCATTGCACTGTCTTTATCCAATTCCGAACCAAATTCCGATTTTTCAAACCTTACACATTCTTTCAATTTTTGAATTATTTGGGTGCTTGCATTTATCATATTGGCATTTATTACACCAAGGAATTGGCTAGTGGTAAAAAGACATTAATTTTGGTGATATGTTTCCTCTATTGAACTCTTTAATTCAATTTGTAGGGATTAGGGCTTAGATTGGTCTCACAAATCTTTCAAATAATTTCTTCTCATTTTAATATCTAAATACTATTCAAATATAAATATTTTTCAATTTTAAATTTTTAACTTTTTCATCTAATTTTTACTTAATAATTACAAATTTTCTAAATTTAAAAAAAAAAAACACAAAAAAAGAATTTAAAATTTTCAAATCTCAAAACAAAATAATATTAAAAAAATTAAATTCTAACCCTTTTTTAACTTCATAATTTTTTATTGAACTTTTTCTTACTACTTTCCTAAAATCTCGTAAAAATCTTAACTCAAACAATTTCACAATTATTTATAAATTTCTCATCTCATCTGTTTAACTAACAAGACCTAAATTTAAGTGGTGTTTAGATGTTGAGATGAAATAAGATTTTTTTCTCTCATCTCAACTCCCATCTCAACTCCCAAACGTTTATAGAGTTGTGCAACACCAAATGATGTATGGGTTGATCCCTCTAGCCTTGTTAAAAAATGGTTAATTAGCAAGGAAAATTTCTCAAAGATATGGGAGACTCTAAGCAAGAACCTACAGCAGAAAAAGAGCTATAACCGATAGCAACTATAATGAGAAGAATATGACTAGGAAGGAATGCGCTTATCTTTGAAAATAAAGTTGAAAGCACAAGAATGTTAATTAAAATTGCTAGGGAGGGACTGGAAGAAGGTGAGGCTGTCAAGCACGCACAACAGAAAGTAATAAGATAAATAGGGGGATCTTCATCTTTTCCTTCTTCAGATTCGACTTCAACTTCTTCTTCCTCAGTTTCTTTGGCTCATTCAGCTGATCCTTCATTCTCCGGAGAAGGAGTTCCAGTGAAGGTGTTTTCTTCAATAAATATATATTTGAGATCCTTATTATACCGTGAGAGATGAAAGTCCATGAATGATTATAAACAAGAATACTATAATAGATTTTTCCTCCTCAAACGTCCGTTGACGTCGTTATGCCAAACCACGTAAATATGCATATCTACCTCTTTTATTTTTTTCGCACTTATTTTCCTGTCACCATTATAAATGTATGCACTGTCACCATACAGTAGTATCGAGACACTGTCAGGGGCACCAGACCATGCCAATCGAGGCCTGAATCGCCTCAGTGAGCCAAAAATGGTTCTTACTTCCCTTTCGACTTATTGTACGATTTTTAGAGTATTAACAGGAATGTATCCAAACTTTGCTACAAATAATACATGATATTTATCTAATAATTTAATAAGAGAAGTGCTACAGGCACAAAAAAATTACACAAATATAAACTCACAATTATGCGCATCGTGCATGTTCACCACTAGCTGTTATATATACATTGTAGAATCAATGTCAAGATACAAGACTGGAAATGGATCCAAATACAATAGAAACTAATACATATGTTTCAGCCCCAAACAGCTGCTTGGAGCATTTACAAGCAAATTAATATCAATAACAGTAATACACAAAAGGTAAAATATAAGTAGTCATATCAAACTGCTTTCATCCACCTAAATGGATACTCCGGTGATGGCAGTTGTGAGGAAATTATACGCTGCTTTATCCTTCTTGATTTGCACAACTTGGTCATAGACGCACCATGCAAAACTAATGAAATGAGTTCTATTCGACCCCTCGTTGTAGCGACCACAGTAAGTAGGATGATATGTGACATGATACCATGCTGATGCTTTAGCTTTAGCTTTTGCTTTTCCTTTTGCGCTATCAGTACCGTCATGGAAGTTGTTGCAAAGGACATGGAAACATGGGAGAGGAATGAAATGTTGTGTCAACAAATGCGTTTACATGAGATAGATGTCTTCTATGTGGAAACAACTTCTTAGATCATGAAATCCTTATGTATTCTCGTTGGAAATGCAAGCATAGATGCAACTACTTATGAGCATATGCATAGATGATTCTCTCAATTGTTACTACTAAATACCTCTATTGTAACATCATGATTGACTTCCAAAGTTGGTGCTACATTATATTCCATTGGTCGATCATCACGAGGAGGAATAAGATCAAGGTCCCAAGAGACGAAGTACGTATCACCGTCCAAATCACTTCCCGAACATTCATTGGGAAGGGGTCTAAAAGTAGAAATAGGCAGTCATGAATATTACATTCATATGTACGTCTGCAAGTATGTGATTAATCTTATGTTTCTATATAGATTAAAGTCTCATATAAATGGGATATTGAACTCTTACCTCTTTCCCTTTTGTGGAAAAACAACGCAATCCACCATGTGATATAGAGCTGGCACATCCACAGCTTTGAGGACTCTTCACATCTCCTGGGTGTAGACAAGGGTTTTTAGCAACAACCACCCGACCTTCACAAATGAAGTTATTTGGGTTTGAACTGCTGACACTAAACATAAGGGATGACTGGTTACACAGCTCCCTACTAAAGCGAGAAACTTGTAGAAATACTTAACCATATTCCAATGTCCTGGTTTCGTCCATGCATCCCATCAAAGCTCTTCCATTTTGGAATAAAAATCCTTGTTTTCAGACGCATGTCCATCAACTTAGATGCACGGAGTGGTTGAAGCATCATTGAAAGAAATGGCTCGGCATCAGGTTTGTAACCACATATAAGCATTTCCTTGAGAACATTTGAGATCTCTCCTGCGAACATCATCATGTCCAGTGCCTCTTGTGCTCTCAATGGATCTGTTAATATGGCATTCAATTGATATATAGCCTGCCTTTGCTTTTCTTGAAAAGCTGGATCCTTAACCCCTAGGTTAGACAAAAGAGTTACTGACGATTGAGAAAATAGGGCTGAAACTTACTCCATGCCAAAACCTTGAGTTTTGTGTCACGTGATTTGTATTTACACATGCTCTTCTTTTTCAATGACAACTTTACCGATGGTGTCGGATCAACAGCCACAACACCTTTGTACCCCGCATATCGAATCTGAAATGCTGATGGAACAGAGCTGCAGCCTAACTTTGTTGCCACTTCGCGAGCCAATTCTGCAGATATCTTCCCAATGCCATCTGAGAAACAATACGTGACTTGTCCCTTCTTAACTTCCACATCCGGAATAATTTCAATTTCATCTATGCCAACGCTGGCAGTTTCTCTAGAAGAGCTAAAAGACTGACCCAGCCTGGCACCATATTTTGCCACATTCCTTATATTTCGAAAATCGCCCAACGATTCTCTAATACCTGCTGCAGTCAAGCCAGGTCTTGAAGCAAACATCCAAACAGAATTTTCTCCTGACTGGATGAATAGGCAAGAAACTCAAACTTCTTATCCCCAATAACTATTCCATTTCTTAGAGTGGATAGTATCCTGTCATAAACTCTAGTTCGCTTATTCTCATTTTCAGATGATGAACGTAGAGATAAAGTTATTGAGCGCATTTTATCCAAGTCCTCATCGACAAAAGAAACACGAAGAAAATTATCAATATCTTTAGGATAATGCCGCAAGACTCTGTTGGATAGATTCACCTCTGGACCACAAAAGTATACTTTAGATGGAGTAACTTGAACCCTGTGTATATAGACCAGCCCATCATCTAAAGAAATAGCACGAGTTGTTTGAAATCGAGTAGATGATGCGTATCCTTTGTACTGCTCCTTGAGCCATTTCACAGGTTCATAACAATAGTCCTTTAAATGGAAAAGCTTGTCCAAGGCACTTTCTATGTATTGGATTTCGATTCTGGTTGGATCGACCAACCTATAAAGATCTTCAACGATTGTTGGCCCAGGAACAATCTCATGCTGAATCAAAGAGTTGATCTTAAACAAGATTTTATATGGCAGGTTAAAGCCTGTTGGTGGATTCACAATGGGCACCAGACCTGAACTGCATGAGTAAGGAGAGCGTTCCATCAATTCAAATTGGCCTTCAATTTCTTTATAATGGACAAAATCATCAAGATGTAATTTCGAAAGCCGCATCTCTTTTGGAAGCTCCAAACATAGAGCATAAATTGGCCAATGCAGCTGGATGGAGTGAAATCAACATCTCTGACCCACTCGTAATGACCAACATCAGATTCATCTTTCACATATATCCTTGGAGCACCACGTAACTAGCAAAATAAAGAAGATAGAACTCATTAAATTTGAAGAAAAAGGGTAGCAATGTCGATACAAAAACCATTAATTCCAAGGGATAGAACTTATGAAATGTAGATATGAAATTTGAAACTCGAATGAGACAGATATTTATTGATGTTGTATGGTGAAAAGAAATATCTTATTATTGAATAAATGATATCAATAACTGTAATAGTTTAAAGAGTGTTTCTAAGAAAGAGTATGGCAACCTATGTATATATGAGAGATATTGATGAAATGTTATTTTGGCTTAAAGTTGTCACCAACTAACCTGAATGAGAATAAACTTTGTTGCTTGACCACGTTGACGATATAGCTCAATCTTCGAAATGTTCTCATAAGAGATTTCAAACTTGTAATCTTCGGAAAGATGGGAAAAATAGAAGTACAATTTTTCGTTTCTGAAATCAAATCTCCCAGAGACATCTTCCTGTTTCCAAAGCACAAAAAAGCTGTCCCCCGAAACCTGATTTCCAAAGTGCATCACTATATTCTCCATGCTATACATATAGAAAGATCTTTGGCTCTGGTACAATATCAAACTTAAATCGATCGCAAGCTTAAACTGCAGTTTCAGTATACAAACACCATATCGGTAGGTTACACAGAGCAAAGAGAGTCAGTCAACCAAAAAAACTAGAACACATGCATTACACAACCTCAATGCATATTACTGCATTTGAGAGAAACTACAATTCAAAAACACAGTAACTCACAAGCAAAAGCAAAAGCAAAATTCAAGCCAATCTAAAACAACGCAGCATTCGGAATTCAAAGCAATATATATATATATATATGTACACTCGAAACCACCAGGTTGACAAACGCTTCAATTGGAAGGGAATGAAAATTAGAGAGAGAGAGAGTTTTACCTGAAAGGAAAGCACTGAGTGTAGAATTGCTGGTGTGGGAAAAAACCAAGGCTCATGATCAACTATATATAGACGAGGGCAAAGAGAGAGCAGTCTGGCGTCAAAAGATGAGTAGTACTGTTAACAAACTACCCCTAAGCCTTATTTGGAAGTTAAACGCGTTGGTGTGGCTTTATGGAAATGATCTTTTTTGTCAGTGTTACTTTTGTTTCCAATGATGGGGGAAAATTCCTTCTTGCTGCCAAAGCTTGGACCTGAGAAGAACTCCAAAAGTGCAAACTTGGGCAACGAGGATTCCTTCTTGCTGCGTAAGGGTTGGCTCAAAATAATTGACCTCATTGACTAGCGTTAGGGAAAAGAGAAAACTTGGCTCCTCCAATCACATGGTTCTTTCATCTGAACCTACAGTTGCCATTCAGACTACAAAAACTTAATTGTAAACTCTGTTTGAGTATGATCTTGACCACTCAATGTGAACTCTGTTTCCTTCTTTCTACCAAACTGATGAAAACTTGATTGATCTCATGACTAAAGCGTCAGTTTATATCCTCAACTCACTTCAACTCATCTCATCTCATCTAATCGTAATAATTTTTTCAAATTCCGCAACCCGGGAATGCCCCCAGATTTTTTATATTGTTATCTCCACTTGTGTCCTCTTTTTGGTGCATATATATTCTCGGTGCTCCTAAGACCGGTGGTTTTGCCGATTTATTTTATTTTATATTTCAAATTATCAAGCAGTATTTTTCCTGTTGTAGAATATGATATTGTAGGATCTGGTTTTGCTTTTCCATTCATTCATTCATTTAATATGAAGCCATAGTTGGGCTTTGCCAAGATTGCTGTTAATAAAGTTTTTATGTATATAATAAAAAATGTAATATGAAGCCGTAGCTTTATTAAAGCTTATAGCCCATCGAGAATCTTCTCTCTTCTGGCTTCAGTCTTTGTGATGGTTCTACTTTCCTTGTGATTCTTCATTTAAATTCATCAACAGAAGTTCACATGGATTGTTTCAAGAGTTTAAAAGAGATTAGTCCTTGTTCTCCTGTATGTTTTGGAGTCCTTATCAACATGAATTATCGAACTTTTTGTTGTCGAATGGATTATGAATTTATATGATTAGTGGCACTATTAAGTTCATACAGGAACATGGTACAGGTCTAGAAAGTTATGAAACCCCAGCTGAACATGATACTGGTCCAAGTTAGAATACTCTGCTGAACAGGATAATCTGAAAAGATTTTTTTAAAAAAAATGACGAATTGGATAATTTATACATAATCACTCTTGTTAGGGGCTTGAAAATGGCTCAATCTTTGCAATTATTTGTCAAACCATTTCCGCATTCTTATAGCATTTCAGAGAGAAGTAGTTTTTATTTTTGGTGCACTTATGTTCGATTTTGAGTTGTGAAAATATAATGTATTGATGAACTCTTGTTTTTTTATAGGTAAACGTTCAAGTGAGAGTTGAACTCTCTGAAATGGGAAAGGATATGATATATTTTTCTTGGTGAAGGGATGTAGTAGGTTGGGATTATGTTCCTACAGTGATCAGTGATGGAGTAGGGCTGGAGTGTCGTGGATGTTTTTCATATTTGTATTAATATGACTGCTACTTTAATTTAGCCCAGTAGATGAAAAAAGAATTGATGTAATTATGAATTGTAAGACCGTTTTGTAATGAACATTTGTATTGTGTTCTGTAATTAAGCCCAGGAGAGTTTTGCGGGTGGTTTTCTCATCATTATAGTTGAATATGCTAAGATTACAGGATAATCTAAAAAGTTTATTTCAAATGGCGGGTGGTTTTCTCATCGTTACAGTTGAAGCAAATTATAATCTTGTTACCAAACGTTGCACAACAATTGGGACCAGAAATTAACAAAAAAATAAAAATAAAATCATAAATCACACGCAAGCCACTTGAAAATATTACTGATGGAGAAACTTGAAGTAAACTTTTCTAGGAATTCATTGATGAACAAATAGAATTCATAAGTAGTCCCATTTTCTTGATAAACAAGATTTAATTGTGCACAAGGCTACAAGATTCTAATTATGAACAAGTCTCATCATTGCTCATCATCCCACCATGATTGCCAACTTTTATACTGTTGAACTCCTACGCCACCTTGCTGCCTGATCCACTTGTTCCAATCTTCCAATCATCTACTATCTAAGGATTGAAGGTTTCGCATTCTACCCTCAAGAATAAAGGCTTTCTCTAGTCCACTAAGAACAAGGTAGAGTTGCCCGTAAAGGAATACATATATTCCAATTATTGATATATGTGGATTCCAACAGAAATGCATAACTTGACTGCACAAAACAATCAAATTCTAAAATAGTCATTATCTCTGGCCACTCCAATATCTGAATGCACAATAGAAATGTACCAAAAAAAAAAGTCAGATCCTGAAAATAACAGTCACCTTTTGCTAATAGGGTCAACCTTTTTACTATAAAAAAGAAACTCATTCTGAATGACACATTCATCATCAAAGCCTCATTATATATGTGATTACTCAATGTCGCTTAAATTCATTTGAATACCTTGCTAAAAAAAAAAAAAAAAAAACAGGGCATAAGTTGTACTGACCTTGCTGCTTTGTCCATTCTGACATTACATTAGCAAAGGAATTATTATAGCCTTTAGTTGGGATACCAACCAGCAAATCAATAAATTGCTCAACATTAGGGGAACTCATATGAACCAACATTTTAAAGGAAGAAACATTCCATCCATAGCCTCACATAATCTACCATCCATATTGAATTCCAATGGCACAAAGGTAAAAAAAATGTTAGCGCTACAAAATCAAATGATTGCACTTGCCAGCAAGCTTGATCAGAAAAATCTAGGTGCAACCTTAAAACCTGCAAAAGGAAGAACACGGTCAAGAACAAATATTCAATGCCAAACACATAAATGTGAATTATTAATCACCTCATCTTGTTCAACTTGACGACAAAAAGTTTCAGACCTAATCAATATGAAGTAAAATATAAAATTAAATTGGAAAAAATAAAAAAAAAAATCCGAAAGCATCCCAGATTCAGTTAATCAACACGCAACCCAAATCTAAGAATACAAGAAATTAACATGAGCCCGTAATAAAAGGGAAAAAAAAAGAAGGAAAGAATGGAGATGACTAGATATACATGAAGATGGAATCGAGGGAGAAGTAGATTGAGAAGGGGGGCTAGATTTGGAGGCAATTTATAGATTTCTCTCTATTAGAATATTTTATCTAGTATTACGCCCCCATGCGGACAAGCATTGAAAATGATATTGCTAACTAAAACCTGTCTACAACCATATCCTCCCTTGTGGCCCACCAATCATATTCAATTCAATTAATGGCAAGAATACATCAGGCAAACAAAAATTAATGCAGAATTATCATTAGGAAGAACATAGGGGCGTGGCATGTTGGTCTTTTAAATTACTTTCATAAAAAATCTTAGAACAAATTTTATCCTACAAGCAAGCTTTTTAATTACTAATTTAAACTTTTGATTTTAAATAAATAAATAAATTATGATGTTCAATATCAAAGACGTGTTTTTGTAAAACATAGTTCCGTCTCCTTTACTTGCCTGCTTTAACCTCTCATCTTCTTAACTAATATCCCATTAATATATGGAAAAATGCAGTGGTGAAACAAGCATTCCTATTATTTTACTTCTTTCTTGGGGAAAAAAATAGGTATTTCGAATCGAAGAGAATACAAAGGATAATGGACAAATCAAATGCAGTCATGATCGGGATTAGTCCAAATTAAATCAATATTTCTCATATAAACATATTTTTTTAAAAAAATATTTCTCATATAAACATTAATTCAGAAATGGCATTAGAAACACAAGTTAGAAGACAAATTGGGTGTGTGGGAACACCTAGCACATAGCTATCTGAAGTGCTGTTTTGAAGTTGTGGTTGTCATTCTACCTTAAACAAAGCATTAATCATTGGTGCTACTTGTTCATGAAAGTTTAAGCATCAATTACTTTGTTAGGAGATGACTAACGTTGATCATAGAGATTTAGGGATTTCTGGACAATCACCAATCCAAGAAATCCCACCGAAAGTCTGTAGCAAATAGAGAAGATGGCGAAGATGGAGATGAAATCCTACGATTTAGGATTTCTCAGGGACGAGAAGATGAAGCTTGAAGCCAACGTTCGTATGAGAAGATGAAGCTTCTTTTCTTTGGGTTTTCTTCTATTATTTCTTCTTCTTCTTCTCCTATTTTGTTTTTTTTTTTAAAGAGTTTTACTATATACAAGCACAGTCGCGTACTAATTTATATACCAATACTGATTCATTCATTTTTAAAATTTAAATCAACAATATTTTCAATAAAATCTACTTTTTGACCAATCACATTATATTGATGCACAAATTAATATACAATTATGCTTGTAACTATATTTTTCCTTTTTTAAATTAGGCATCTGACAATAACGTCCACTTTAGTATGGATACGCAATGGGTGCGCAAATCGTCTCTACGTAGTGTAACTGTTTATTCAACTTTCAACTTTCATCTCAATTCAACTCATTAAATGATGAGTTTAGCTGAGTTAAATTGAATTCTTTATAAATGAGTTGAGTAGATATAGTGTGTTATGTGGGATTCATCGAAAATGAGTTTAGATATGTTTGGATATTAAGGTGAGTTTAATATTATTTATGAAAAATTGAACAAGATTGTGGGTTCCACATATAAAAATGTGTTAAGTTAAAAAAGGTTTTAAGTCCCACGTGTAAGGAGATTTTGAGTTGAGATGAGTTTAGTAATTTAGGAGTTAATTCTTTAAATGTTAGATTCAATTTAAAATTAGATTAAGCTGCGTTTGAATGTTGAGCTGAGTTGAGTTAAGATAAAAGTCGAAAGTTAAAAATTGAATAAAATATTGTTAGAATATTATTTTTTAATATTATTATTATTTTAGAATTGAAAACAATTGAATTGTTTATATATTTTATGTTAAAATTTGAAAAAAATTATAATAATTAGATCAAATAAATTAAGATGAGTTGATATGAATTTGAAAACTAAACTGACATTGAGTTGATAGTAGAGCCTTGCAACCAAAGCCTGAAATTTTCTTCATAGACATTCTCTCTCCCTCAATTTTTGTATTTCTTTTTAGCAACCGTCTAAAGTGATTGGATAGAATTGCTTTACATTTTCTTATAGAAAAATTCTACACAACCTTCCCATTGTACCACAACCTCCACACACCTGACGTGGCGAACCGGTTTGGTCAACCACGTCAAGGTTCGCTTTCTCCCCTCCCTCCCTCCCTCACTATACTCTCTCTCCTTCCTCAGTTCCCTTTCTCCCTCCCAAAATCCAGAATTGTTTCTCCCCCTCCCTCACATCCCTTTCTTCCCCTCCCGAAAGCCCTCACCTAAGTCACCTTCTTTCGTCTAGCATCCTCACCCCAGCAAAAACCCTCTCACATCGTTGCCCCTTGTGAACCCACACCCCCAATTTCTTTCCCTCCCTAAAGCCCAACGAACACCACCTTACGCCAAGATCCCACAGCCCCTATATTCTCTTAGCCCTAAAAGGCTAGAAGAAAAATTTCTCATCCTCACCCGAACAATCTAGGCACCCATGAAACCCCTAGAAAAATTACTCTGTGAATTCTTTATTCTTTTTCTAAAACTTCCAAGCATTGCAGAATGGGAGCACATGAGAAACCATTGAGAAATCGTTTATGGTGCATACACGTATGAGAATCTTGAGAGGGAACCATATTGGCCATCGGAAAAGTTTCGAATTTCTATCACTTTGATCTTTTGCAGGCTCCTTTGGTTGTTTTCTCTCATTCGTACGCACAAATCCAAAGAAGAAGAACGAAGATGTATTGGCTCAATCTATTGAAGAAGTGGGTGATTTTGGGATTATCGGTGAGGACGTCCAAGATTTTGGTGATGAGAATTTCAGTCCAGCTCTTGGAGTTAATACAATCTGTGTTTTCCCGAAGAATAGTGCTCGAGGTAAGTCTTATCCACTATGTGCATACAAGTGCCTTATTTTGTTGTTGTAGAAGATGCACTGAGTTTGATTGGATTCATTTCCTTCCTGTAGTGGTGCCATTTGGAGAAGAGACTGAGCTGCTGGTTGGAATGAAAATGATGGTAATTAGTTCCCTATTTCATAGTGTTATTATCTATGTGTTGAAATGCGTTGGCAGTTGTCATGTTATGATGTTTTGGTTATCTTTAATCCAGTTGTATCTTCCATCCTCTATTAGCTTCTTATGTTTTTTTATTTTTGAAAGGGCAATTTGCATTCTTCTTGTTTACATGTGTTCTTTCACTCTAATTTTCTTTTAATCATTGTTTAATGCTTGGTATTTAGCTCATTTCTTTATTTGGATGAAAAAAAAAGGGAGTCAACTATGAATGTCATTGCAATCAAGGCTAGCATTCATCTTCCTTTTGATGATCAGCTGCTGGTTCAAAATCTTGCTGCATAGGTAATTCTAGGTAACTTAAATTTGTTTGGATTTTTGATGCATACAAGATTGATAAGGAAGGTAGTTAGTGTTTTATGTAAGCCTATGTTGCATATCTTATTTTCGATGACATGACCTTGTGCATTGAATTAACATTTTGACATTAGCAGTTGCATGCTTGTTCCAGAATCAATTTTTTTTTTTTTTTTTATAAGTAAGATGTATTTATTAATGAGGACAATGGCGCAACCCAAGTACACAACTATGTACATGAGAGACACCTAGTTAGTAGAAGAAGCTCCTCCCAAAATTATATAGGTCACTTCCATATGATTTTAGGGGATTTAATCATACCTGGTGTATTGCATCAAAGTTAACTTTGCATGTCAAAATACCTTTTATGTTAACAACAACTACCCGAAAAGTCTGTTATGCCTTTTTTGTCCTCAGTAATGTTATTGTTTGAGTAGTGCTAATGGAGGGAAAGGAACGATCGAAATTTTGAAGATTATAAAAAGATGGTGGCAAAGTCAAGGATCTTTTGTTCAAAGTCCTATACCATTGGATGGATGCTCAATCTTGTTTTCCTATTTTTGAGTTTTAGGAATTTTCTATTACGTTTTTTTAATGATTAGGTATATATCATGTATACACCTTGTATACCTATATACCACATTTTTTTATTATAAATAAAGTTATGACTTATAAAAAAATTATTGTTTGAGTTTCCATGTGTTTCAATATTTCTTTTTTTTTTGGGATATCTATATATATCTATATATCTATATATATATCTATCAACTTTTCATCATTTGACATTAATTTTCCGTCTTTTTGGATTATAATTCTTCCATTGTAATACCTCATATTTAATAAGAGAGGGTGGTCAATGAGATCTTATATTGTTTAGGAGAGAGAAATTTAGATAGTTTATTATGATCCCAATGAGCTCCAATTGTAACATCGACCAGTCCTTGAAAAAGTACAAATGTGGTTAATAAGTTTTGTTGCTGATAAAATAGAATCTCATAAAGGAAAAAGATTTATATTGGTGTTGTTGTATTAAGCTTCTCGTGTATTCGATGGGGGATGAGACACAAGGATAATGTCCATATAGAGCTGTTTTTGAGACTACAAGTATTGTTTTGACATGCTTTTGTCTGTTACTAGAAATTTAATACAGTCCCTCATGTATATTTATCTGCTTTTTCTACAGAAATAATGATGGATGTCTGAAAATAGGATTGGACAGCACTTTGGACACTTGCATGACTGAAGATTTATGAAAATAGTTGCAGCCAAATAATGGCTTTAGCCACTGGTTTTGTCTTTGTCGTTGTATTTGTTTAAACTCAAGCTAGAGAACCACAATACATTCTTATTGTTTTATTTTGAAAACTAAATTAATGTATTTCCTTCCATAGTTGTACGTTGATTTGTAAGTAGGGAGTAGGGAGTATGTTATTTATATGCAATGGAATGATGTGCTGCTTGGACAGGCCAAACTATATTTTGTTACAATTAAATGAGGGATTTGAATGAGTTTTGATTATACGCAATGGAATGAGGTTTTATGGACTTTATTTATATACAATGAAATAAGGTTTTGAATCTTATGATTATTAGATTTGAATGAAATGAGGGATGTAACTAGGGGACAAGTCCGCGACACATTTTTCTTCTTTTTTGATACCTGTGGCAAGTTGTCTTTATTTATTTGGTCGGGTTCATTGATATTGATCAAGTTCAAGATAGCTGGTCTCATCTTATGGTTGCCAACTGCTCATTGGCTCTCCAATTCGCGAGTTAGCATATATTTATCCAAAGACCATGACAAGAGGCCAATAAAGGAGGTTAAAAATAAAAAAGGTAAAACATCAAGGCATTTTAAAGGCATCTCGTACTCAAGCATGATGCATTCCAAAAGTCCTGAACAATAAGATGCACTCATTGCATTTCACAATTCAACAAAAAATATTTACAAAGTTCAATGAAATCCTATTTTTTTACGCTTCTAAAAAAAGTACCCCTTTTACATATCAGATTACCCTTTTACATATCATGGTTTATACTTGTTGAAAATATTACACTTGAAAAAAATGGAACACTTTCATTTTCACAAAAATACTACACAGCTAATTAGGGCTGAGCAGAAATCCGAAAATCTGACTCCGGCTCCGACTCCGCTCCGGCTCCGCTCCGACTCCGCTCCGACTCCGACAAGTCAGAGTCGGAGTCGGAGTTTTTTCCCCTCTGGAAGTCGGAGTCGGAGTCGGAGTCGGAGGTGGAGCTGTACCGACTCCGCTCCGATCCGACTCCGACTCCGATACACCGACTCCGACTCCGACTCCGACTTCCAATCCGACTCCGACTCCGACTTCCAATCCGAATCCGACTCCGACTGCTACTCCGACTCCGACTCCGATATTGTGCATATTTTATAAAAATATGTGTTATCAATATATTAACATCTAATAAATAATAATGTATAAACATTATAATGAATAATATAAGTTAATATAGTTAGTATAAGTTAATTTACATTACTAATTTACTATAAGTTACTATAAGTTAATATAGTTATTAGTTACACTATAAGTTACTAATTACTATACCTTATATAGTTAATTTACATTACTAATTTACTATAACTCTATAAGTTATTGGTTATGTATTTTTAATTTTGGTATAAGTTAACTATAAGTTACTATAAGTTACTATATAAGTTACTATAAGTTACTATATAAGTTACTATAGCTTATTTTATATTTTACATTACTAGTTTACTATAAGTCAATATATAATATATAGTTATATTATATATAATATATAGTTATATATATACTATATATATTAAGGGCTTATATAGTATATAGTTACTATACTATGTATTTTTTATGCATTACTCATATATATTTATATGTTTTATATAACTATACCTTATATAGTTAATTGACATTACTAATTTACTATAAGTTACTATATAAGTTACTATAGCTTATTTTATATTTTATATTACTAATTTAATATAAGTTAATGTAGACTATATAGTTACTATATAAGTTACTATAGCTTATTTTATATTTTATAATTTACATTACTAGTTTACTATAAGTTAATATATAATATATAGTTATATTATATATAATTATAGATTATATATATACTATTACTATATATATTAAGGGCTTATATAATATATAGTTACTATACTATTTATTTTTTATACATTAATCATATATATTTACATATAATATATAACTATACCTTATATAGTTAATTTACATTACTAATTATATATAAGTTACTATATAAGTTACTATATATACTATATATAATATATATACTATAATATATATAGTTATACTTATATACTATAATATATATAGTTATATATTAACTTACTAATTAACTATACTTATATAATATATATATATAGTTATATTATATATAATAGTATAGTTATATTAGTTAATATATATAGTATTAAATCAAAATTATTATTTGATTTAGAGTTAAAAAAAAAAAAAAAAAAAAAAAAAAAACAAAAGGGGCCGAAAAGACCAAAAGGTCTAAAGACTAAAGTATTAACTATTAAGAAGTTAAGATTCAAGAATACCGGTTTTTAGAGTTTTTTAAAAAAAAAAAAAACCCAAAAGGGGCCAAAAAAACCCAAAAGCCCGCTCCCCCCATACGGAAATAAAGTAAGTTAAGTAACTTACTTAGGGTTTATACTCCTCTCCCAAGTCCTGAAGTCCAGAAGCAGAAAAGTGAAACGGCGCCCAAGCTCCCAACAGCTGCAGACTCCCTCCCAGCCTTCGATGCCCTCAACCACCACAAAACCGTGCAGCTCCAGCCTCCGACGGTATCTCCGGTATCTCTTCTCTCTCTCTCTCTCTCTCTCTCTCTCTAGTATTTTATTCATGGATATGGGTTTTATTCATGGATATTGGTTGATTTATTTTTGATTTCTCTTTTAAATGCTATGGGTTTGGTTGTTGATTGTTGATTTGTTGGCTGTTGCTTGGTTGTTGATTTTTTATTTCACTCTCTTTTAGGGCAGTGAGTGTATATTCTGAGATTATAGTTAGAAAAACAGCTTGTTTTGGCGATGATCGTGCTTGATATCACAATGGTCGCGTTTTAAGTGTAATTGTATGACTTTATTGTGGAATGTTACTTTCGTTTTCTTTGATGCAGGCGTTGCTGGTATTTTAATGGGGATTTAATGTGCTCTCTCTAAAGAGTATTGGAAGTATATATATGGGTTTAAGTTTTGGTGCATTAAAATTAAAATGTAGCATGCTGCGAATTGTTGACAGTTTTGTATATTAATAAAATGATCTTATATGTAAAAAAAAAGAATTGTATTTTAATTCTTATTAATTAGCTTAAAATATCAAATAATTATGTGGCAATAACCACCTGTCAGCTTAAAAAAAAGAGTAAAAGGTAAAGTAAAAAAATAAAATAAAAAAGTAAAACAACCTACACCGTCTAACCACCTGTGGCATATTTTGGTTGATTTACTTGAGTAATCTTTACATTAGTTCATGAATGTATTTTGTTTATGTTTATCTTATTTTGTTGTGTTCTACAGTTCTAGTTATTAAATCATGGATATGGAAGGCACAAACACTCCTACATCCACAGGTGCATCTTGTCCTGGCATTCCACCCCCAGAACAACCGATTGATATTCCAATTCCAATAGTTGATGAGTCTAGCGGACCAATAGGCTCTTCGGTAGGCACTCCTAGTGCCTTTAATTCTACCCCTCGCCCTCCACCTGGTAGTAGAAATCCTAAGAATAAGTCTGAGGTATGGTCTCACTTCACAAGAGTGCCCGATTGTGATCCCGAAGAGCCTATAGCTACTTGTAACCATTGTCATAGGCAATGGAAATGCCACCCCAAAAGGCAAGGCACTTCGGCCATGAAAACACACATCCAACTTTGCCCCAAAAACCGTAAGAGTAAATTGGACAAGAGTCAAACTTTCTTGGTCCCGGAAGCAAGAAGTGAAGGAGGGGAAGGGGAGAAGACCTTAGGGATGGCCAAATATAATGAGAAAAAAATCCGAGCTGCCCTTGCTAGAATGGTGATAGTGGATGAGCTACCATTTAGGTGTGTTGAGGGAGAAGGGTTTCGGGAATTTGTTAAAGCCCTTGATCCAAGGTTTCCTATTCCTTCTCGATTTACCGTAATGCGTGACTGCATGAGGGTATTCTTGAGAGAGAAGGATAGTTTGAAGAAAATGTTTTTGACCACCAAACTTAGAGTATGCCTGACTACCGACACTTGGACTTCTATCCAAAATATTAATTACATGTGTGTGACCGCTCACTTTATTGATAATAATTGGAAGTTGCATAAGCGGATCATTTCATTTGTTCGGATTAGTGACCATAAGGGGGCAACGATTGGGAGGGAGTTGGAGGAGTGTATGCTTGATTGGGGCATTGACAAAATCCTCACAATTACAGTGGATAATGCTACCTCTAACGACTCCGCTATTGATTGGTTGAGAACAAGGGAAATAGGAAGTGCGGATTGTATTGCAACTCACGAGTTTATTCACATGAGGTGTACGGCACACATTTTAAACCTTATTGTGAGTGAAGGTTTAAAAGATGTTGATGACTCAATTGTAAGGGTCCGAAATTTGATCAAGTATGTGAAGTCTTCTCCCCAAAGACTTGCCACTTTCAAGTCTTGTGTTGATAGATCAAAAGTTCAATGCTCTAGTTTTTTGACTCTTGACGTACCTACTAGATGGAATTCGACTTTTCTTATGTTGGACGTGGCTGAGAAGTATCAAAAAGCCTTCCAACTTTTGCTTGATGAAGATCCCTACTCACGAGTTTATTTGTCTGAGGATGGACATGGGAGAAAGGGTCTAGGAGCTCCTGGGCCGGATGATTGGGAGACTATAAGAAACTTTTCGAAGTTTCTTCAAATATTTTATGGTGTTACATTGCGCATTTCTGGTACACTATATGTCACATCAAATAATTATGTCCAAGAGCTTATTGCCATTCATAAACACTTGAATAATTTTTGTGACAATAGTAATCGACGTTTGAGTTCAATGGCTTTCAGAATGAAGACAAAGTATAATAAGTATTGGGGTGATCTTGAAAAAATAAATCGGTTGTTGTTTATTGCTGCTATTCTTGATCCACGGTTCAAATTGGTTACTCAAGCATATTGGTTCAAGAAAACATTGGGTGAGGAGAAGGGTGAGGAATTTGTTGCACTCCTCAAGAGGGATATGGAATATTTGTATGAGGCATATGTAGAGTTTGGTGGTGGGTGCGTAGCTGGTGCTAACAAAACTCAAAGCGGTGAAGCTAGTGCATCAATGGGGAGTAGTAGTATTGTTACAGATTATGATCCCTTGGATTTTTTGAGGGAGTTCCATAAAGAGCATACAGCATCATTGATGGATTGTAAGTCGGAGTTAGAGCGGTATTTGTTGGAGAACATTGAGATTCCTACGGGGAGTTTCGATATTTTAATTTGGTGGAAAGTCAACTCCACCAAGTATCCAGTTCTTGCTCTAATGGCAAGAGATATCTTGGCCATTCCTATCACCACCGTTGCATCTGAATCAGCATTTAGTACAGGAGGCCGTGTCCTGGATCCGTTTAGGAGCTCTTTGGCTCCTAAAACTGTAGAAGCTCTTGTGTGCTCGCAAAATTGGTTGAAGTCTACTCCCATATGCTTGAGTCAAAATTATTCTGAAGCCATTGATGATGCAGAGAGCTATAAGCTAGACTCAGGTAATGTATTAGAAAAATTTTTTAAGTTCTTATATGAGTTGTTTTTAACATTTTGTAATATTAATTTCCTATACTTTAACATCTTAATGCAGAATTAGCCAATTCTATGGCCAGCATACTTCGTGAAGAGGATTGACAATCTTGTTTCTGGTATCTTATTTCAATTTTGCTTTCTTTATTTTTATAAATTTATATGGTATCTTATTTCTTTACTAATTTTGTTCTTTTTTTTTTAGGCACAAGTTGAAAAATGACATTTTTTGGACCTTTGGTTATGTATTTTTAATTTTATGTTGTAATTTTGGACCTTTGGTTATGTATTTTTAATTTTATGTTGTAATTTTGGACCTTTGGTTATGTATTTTTAATTTTAGGTTTTAATTTTGGTTATGTATTTTTAATTTTATGTTTTAATTTTGGACCTTTGGTTATGTATTTGTAATTTTAAGTTTTAATTTTGGTTATGTATTTTTAATTTTAGGTTGTAATTTTGGACCTTTGGTTATTTATTTTTAATTTTGGTTATGTATTTTTAATTTTTGGTTGTAATTTTGGTTATGTAATTTTAATGTGTGTATTTAGTTTTAATTTAGTTTTTAATTTTGGTTGCACATTTGAATTTAGTTTTATTTTTTATAGTGATAGATTTTGAATTTAGTTTTATTTTCTAATGTAATAATTTTGGTTAGATAAATTAGAAATCTCAAATTATATTTTTTTTAAAAATTGATATAGAAGCCCAAATCCAATTTGAGTTGCAAATTGTAAAATTGAATGTTAATTGGGTCAAAGAAAAAAGTCTAAAAAAAAGCCCAATAAAAAAGCCCAACTCCGACTCCGCTCCGACTCCGCTCCGACATGTCGGAGTCGGAGTCGGAGCGGAGTAGGGTGTAAGCGGAGTCGGAGTCGGAGGTCGGATTCGGCCTCCGACAAAGTCGGAGTCGGAGTCGGAGGAGGCCAAATCCGACTCCGATTGAATCGGTGCTCAGCCCTACAGCTAATCTTCCCTCCTATATGCCGAAAGCATCACTCCTCTCATTGCCCATTATGCGGTTTATACCTATACCAACAGTGTAAAAATCAAATGCACGACCATCAAAATAAAATGCTAACTGAACACGTCTAACTAACTAACAGCAATATAAATGCACAACAATCTAAAATACTTCAACCTATATACATACATAACAATGTAAATGCACGCACAAAGGAATCTGTGTCCTTATTTATGAATGATGTTTTCATTATTTTTTCACATTTAAATATTTTTTTTTCATGCTTTAGTAGGAGGGGTGATTGGTTACTAAAAATTTAAATATTTTCACATTTAAAGGTGTTGGATTTGTCTCTATTTTCATCTTTAAAAAGGTGGTGCTGGTCTATAAGTGCCACCAATCTTTATAGTTGATTTAGTTATCTTTCAAAGTGTTTATCTTTAGATGGGATTGCTATTAAGCTTAATGATAGTCATCTACTCTTGCTTCTTTGATTGAAAACTCTACAAATAAAGAAAATCAATCATATCTTTGCTACCTTCAAGGAGGATGCATATCCTTTGTAATAAGGGAAACAAAAATATGGGACCAAAGGTTGTATGCTTTGGTCAAATGGGACCTACGAATACTAGGTCTTTCCTTTTCTTATCCTTACCATAATACTTTGAGATTGAACTTCTAAGATCAGAAGTCATTTCATGGGAATAAAGGGCCCAAAAACCATTGTGGATGAGCTTCTTCCATTCCTATCTACTACAGCGTGGTGGAAAATAGAGATAAATAGGACATTTTATCACTTAACAGCAGTATCTTTTTTCAAAAAATGAAACATGGTCTCATGGAAGAAGACAATCTTTTATTATAAATTATTGACATCTTCTAGACATAACTGAATGCATGATATACAACAATCTATACAACTAAATGAGTATTGCAGAATTTTTAATTAGAAATGACCAATAAAATTATCACAACATAACATAGTCCAGCCCAACATTACTACTCAGTAAAGCTTCAAAACAGAGGCTAAACTTATCAAATTATTATCAAAACTCGATAGATTCAAGTTATGTACATATCACAAGACCTAAACACGTCAGAGCCACAAAGGAGCTTGACTTTCAAAAAAGAGAAGAATCTCGACTCCGAGAGAGAGAGAGAGAGAGAGAGAGAGAGAGAGAGAGAGAGAGAGAGAGAGAGAGAGAGAGAGAGAGAGAGAGAGAGAGAGAGAGAGAGAGAGAGAGCTTGGTGAACCTTTCACAAAGGCGAACCACGATCTGATCATGGTTGAACACAAGCTCGAGATGGAGTTTCAACAACAATGTACCCAGACAATCATAAAGACCCTAAATCAGTACACAAATTAGGCAAAATCAACACAAACCAAAGCAAATTGGTTATAATTGGATAAATACAAATCAATAACCAGCCTGATGCTTTTGATTAGAGCAATAAACTTGTAAAAATACACTGGAAAGGAAGTCTAATAACTCGGCAAAACCAATCTTTCGATCAGAGCAATAACCATGTAAAAATAAACTGAAAGGGAAGTTTTTGTACCATCAAGGAGTGGCTTGGTTGGCAACGGCTTGGTGGGGCGATGGAGGAAATCTTTTCAGTGGGGACCTACAGCTGGGTGAGGCGATGGAGGAAAATACCTTGGTGAGGGGTGACAGAGGAAAATACATCAGTGGGGGGCGACAGAGCTTGCGATGGGTCTGGTTTCTTAAGGTGTGGCGAGGCCTGGTTTTGCAGATATGAGAAACTGGTCTGAGGCCGATATGTGGTCTGGTTTCGTTAGAGAGAGTGAGGCACACACGAGTGAATGGCTCTTCATAGGTGTAATCAGATGATAGAACTACTACATACAGTCGCCCCATGTTAATGAGGCACAAACTGCAATACCATGTCAGTTGATATTTATTTAAAAAAAAAACACACACACACACACACACAAAAATGAAAAATACAACAGGTTCTCCTACTTTGCTTTGGTACTCTGTCTTTTGAGACAGCTTCCATCGAGCTTGTGTGGTGCTCTGGTCAGAAGCCGTCGTCGTGTTGTTTTCTCATCTTAGTTGCATTTTGTTGGGATCTTTGACTGTTGCCTGGGTCATCTTCCATGTGGGTCTTCGGCTTCACTACATCAAGACGCCTAGCAAAATGATGCGTCGACTCTCTCTGTAAAGGGGAAGGGGCTAGGGTTAGAGGGTTTTGAGATGAACGGGATTGGGGGTGGGCTAGGGTCAGGGTCGATTTGGGATTGGCGTCATTCCGTGCATTCTATTTGCCAGTCATATTCATTCTGGTTTTTTAGCAATATTAAAGACTCCTTCATGGAGGCCCCATAGCTGCCGTCCCATCGAATGAAAGGATTTCCTCCTTTTTTTTTTTTTTTTTTCTTCTATAGCCCGGATACGCGCTTGTAAGGACGCTTCCAAACTTCTATTTCTGTAAATGGAAACCCCCTCCTCATTTAGCTGCGGATCATCCGGGCCAAGGCCCTCAGGGGCGAAGGCAGCCTGTATTACCCAGGGGCTGGAGCTTCCTCTGAAATCGATGGTTCCGCTTGCGGAGGGATTTCAAGTAATTGGGCAGGAGAATTTGCATTAGGCAGACCTTTTGGCTCAAGGAACCTAAGGGAAGAAGCTTCCTCCAAAGTCTCCGAAGTGCTCAGAAACCTGCATATTGCTCCAACTGTGCCCGAAGAAGAAGAATTGTAATAACCCCCTGAAGCATCCATCATCATACATGTAGAGGCAATTGCCCTTACGGCAATAAAGTGAAAGACCGCATCTCGCACTAGACTGAGAAGATCTTTCTCCTAAAGCATCCATCATCATACATCTTTCTCCTTCTCCAAGAATCACTGTCTTCGACAAAGGGATGGAATCACAGAGGAAGGGAATGAGAGAATGAGAAGATCAGAGGAGAGATTAGAAGATGAGTGGAGATGAAAAAGGCTAAGTGTTTGGGAGAAGTGGAGTTGTGGTTGGGAGGATGGGTTTCGTAATCGTGTGTTGCAAACGCACCGTTTCATTAGTCATTAAGACACATAGGACCCGACTACGAGCCGCTTACCCCAACCGACTGCATTAAGCATTTTTCATCAGCTGAAAATAGTCTACTTCACATTTTATGAAATCCCCTATGTGTCTCGTTCTAATTGCGGGCTGTTAAACTCATAAGAACAGTTGGGCTGTTCTAAAGAGGACCTCTTCAAAATTTTCAAATCTCAAAACAAAAATAATATTAAAAAATTAAATTCTATCCATTTTTTAACTTTATAATTTTTTAATAAACTTTTTCTCACTACTTTCCCACAATCTCATAAAAATCTTAACTCAAACAATTTCATTACTATTCACAAATTTCATATCTTATATGTTTTACTGAACAAGGCCTAAGTCTAAGTGGTGTTTAGATGTTAAGATGAAATAAGATTTTTTCTCTCATCTCGACACCCAAACGGGGCCTGAATCATTGTTTATAAAGTTGCGCAACAACAAATGATGTATAGGTTGATCCCTCTAGCCTTGTTCAAAAATGGTTAAGTAGTAAGAAAGATATTTCTAAGATATGAGAGAATCTGATCAAGAACCCACCGTAGAAAAAGAGCTATAACGGGTAGCAACTATAGAGAAGAATATGGCTCAAAAGGAATGCATTTATCTTTGAAAATAAAATTGAAAGCACAAGAATGTTAATTCAAATTGCTAGGGAGGGACTAGAAGAAGGTGGGGCTGTTAAGCACGTGTAGCAGAAAATAATCACATAAATAAAGGGGATCTTCATCTTTTTCTTCTTCAGCTTCGACTTCATTTTCTTCTCCCTCAGTTTCTTTGGCTCCTCCAGCTTATCTTTCAACCTCCGGAGAAGGAGTTCTAGTGAAAGTGCTTTCTCTAGTAAATATATATTTAAGGTCCTTATTGTACTATGAGAGATGAAAGTCCATAAGTGACTATAAACAAGAATACAATAGTGGATTTCTCCTCTTCAAACACCTGTGGTCGTCGTTATGTCGAACCACGTAAATATGCGTATCTACCTCTTTTATTTTCTCCACACTTATTTTCCTTTCACCACTATGGATGTACGCACCGTTACCATATAGCAACGTTGAGACACTGCTGGGGGCACCAGACCATGCCAATCGAGGCCCGAATCACCTCAGTAGGCCAAAAATGACTCTTACTCCCCTTCCGACTTCTTGTGCAATTTTTTGAGTATGAATAGGAAAGTATTCTAATTTCGCTACAAATAATACATATTTATCTAATAATTTAATAAGAGAAGTGCTACAGGCACAAAAAAAAAACAAAAAACAAATACACAAATATAAACTCACAATTATGCATATTGTGCATGTCCGCCACTAGTTGTTATACATACATTGTAGAATCAATGTCAAGATACAAGACCAAAAATGGATTCAAATACAATAGAAACTAATACATATTTTTCAGCCCCAAGCACCTGCTTGGAGCATTTACAAGCAAATTAATATCAATAACAGTGCTACACAAAAGGTAAAATATAAGTAGTCATATCAAACTGCTTTCATCCACCTAAATGGATACTTCGGCAATGGCAGTTGTGAGGAAATTATACACTGCTTTATCCTTCTTGATTTGCACAAGTTGGTCATAGATGCACCATGCAAAACTAAGGAAATGAGTTCTATTTGATCCCTCGTTGTAGCGACCAAAGTAATTAGGATGATATGTGACATGATACCATGCCGATGCTTTTGCTTTTGCGCTATCAGTACTGTCGTCTGCATCAATTCCTTCGTTGAACCAGCTCCTGGCTTCCTTTCTTAACGACTTTACAGCATATTTAATTGCATCTAGATCCCTGTTTCTATCAAAATGTTTTGACATTTTCAAAATATTGCCACTGAGAATTTCGGCTTCAGTTAGGATTCCATAGTACTCCATCATATTCCCCAACTTGGAATCATAGTCACTTTTGTGTTTGAAAGCATCCTTGAGGTAGTTCTCAAAGCCGTCTACTTCCATTTCTGGGTCATAATACTGTTTTGCTAATTCCGAAGTGAAGGACTCCACTGGACTCGTGGGCGATGCAATATCTTTCACTTCTCGAAAAAGCTTTCCGATAACAGATTTTGATTCGTACATCTTTCTATCAGGCTTTTCCATGAAATCTGGATACGCTTTGGGGCGTAGATTAGGAGGTATTTCAGCTACAATACCAGTTTTTGGGAAGTCAACTGCAATTGAGTGTAGCATCGCAAGATCCATACATTTAGGGCTCATTGCTTTACGGCGCTCGCAATCTGCAAAGACGACGTGGGCATTATCGATGATTCCTAAATTGTCGTTTACTATGTAGTCTGTGAAATACTCTTCTACTTCCTGCAAGACAACAACATGATGTTTTTTCATGTTAGGTGCATATGGGTCGTGGAAGTTGTTGCAAAGGACATGGAAACATGGGAGAGGAATGAAATGTCGTGTCAACAAATGTGTTTACATTATATAGATGGCTTCTATGTGGAAACAACTTCTTAGATCATGAAATACTTCTGTATTCTCGTTGGAAATGCAAGCATAGATGCAACTACTTATGACCATATGCATAGATGGTTCTGACAATTGTTACTGCTAAATACCTCTATTGTAACATCATGATCGACTTCCAAAGTTGGTGCTGCATTATATTCCATCGGTTGAACTTGAAGAGGAGGAAGAAGTTCAAGGTCCCAAGAGACGAAGTACATATCACCGTCCAAATCACTTCCCGAACATTCATTGGGATGGGGTCTAAAAGTAGAAATAGGCAGTAATTAATATTACACTCATATGTATGTCTGCAAGTATGTGATGAATCTTATGTTTGTATATAGATTAAAGTCTCATATAAATGGGATATTGAACTCTTACCTCTTTCCCTTTTGTGGAAAAACAACGCAATCCACCATGTGATGTAGAGCTGGCACGTCCACAGCTTTGAGGACTCTCACATCTCCTGGGTGTAGACAAGGGTTCTTCGCAACAACCACCCGACCTTTACAAATGAAGTTATTGGGGTTTGAACTGCTGACACTAAACGTAAGGGATGACTGGTTACACAACTCCCTACTAAAGCAAGAAACTCCTAGAAATACTTGACCATATTCCAATGTCCTGGTTTCGTCCATGCATCCCATCAAAGCTCTTCCATTTGGAATAAAAATCCTTGTTTTCAACCGCATGTCCATCAACTTAGATGCACGGAATGTTTGAAGCATCATTGAAAGAAATGGCTCGGCATCAGGTTTGTAACCACATATAAGCATTTCCTTGAGAACATTTGAGATCTCTCCTGCGAACATCATTTCCAGTGCCTCTTGTGCTTTCAATGGATCAGTTAGTATGGCATTCAATTGATCTATAGCTTCCCTTTGCTTTTCTTGAAAAGCTCGATCCTTAACCCCTAGGTTAGACAAAAGAGTTACTATCTGACGATTGAGAAAACAGGGCTGAAACTTACTCCATGCCAAAACATCGAGTTTTGTGTCATGTGATTTGTATTTACACATGCTCTTCTTTCTTAGTGACAACTTTACCGATGATGTCGGATCAACAGCCACAACACCTTTGTACCCGGCATATCGAATCTGAAATGCTGATGGAACAGAGCTGCAGCGTAACTTTGATGCCACTTCGCGAGCCAATTCTGGAGATATCTTCCCAATGCCATCTGAGAAACAATACGTGACTTGTCCCTTCTTAACTTCCACATCCGGAATAAATTCAATTTCATCTATGCCAACGCTGGCAGTTTCTCTAGAAGAGCCAAAAGACTGACCCAGCCTGGCAGCATATTTTGCCACATTCCTTATATCTCGAAAATCACCCATCCATTCTCTAATATCTGCTGCAGTCAAGCCAGGTCTTGAAGCAAACATCCAAACAGAATTTTCTCGTACCTGACTGGATGAGAAGGCAAGAAACTCAAACTTCTTATCCCCAATAACTATTCCATTTCTGAGAGTGGATAGTATCCTGTCATAAACTCTAGTTCGCTTCTTCTCATTTTTAGATGATGAACGTGGAGATAAAGTTGTTGAGCGCATTTTATCCAAGTCCTCATCGACAAAAGAAACACGAAGAAAATTATCAATATCTTTACGATAATGGCGCAAGACTCTGTTGGATAGATTCACCTCTGGACCACGGAAGTATACTTTAGATGGAGTGACTTGTACCCTGTGTATATATACCAGCCCATCATCTAAAGAAATAGCATGAGTTGTTTGAAATCGAGTAGATGATGCGTAACCTTTGTACTGCTCCTTTAGCCATTTCACAGGTTCATAGCAGCAGTCCTTTAAATGAAAAAGCTTGTCCAAGGCACTTTCTATGTACTGGATTTTGATTCTGGTTGGATCGACCAACCTATAAAGATCTTCAACAATTGCTGGCCCAGGAACACGCCCATGCTGAATCAAAGAGTTTATCTTGAACAAGATTTTGTCTGGCAGGTTAAAGCTTGTTGGTGGATTCACAATGGGCACAAGACCTGAACTGCATGAGTAAGGAGAGCCTTCCATCAATTCAAATTGGCCTTCAATTTCTTCATAATGGACAAAATCATCAAGACGTAATTTCGAAAGCCGCATCTCTTTTGGAAGCTCCAAACATAGAGCATAAGATTGGCCAATGCAGCTGCATGTAGTGAAATCAACATCTCTGACCCACTCATGATGACCAACATCAAATTCATCTTTCACAAATATCCTTGGAGCACCTAGTAACTAGCAAAATAAAGAAGATAGAACTAATTAGGTTTGAAGAAAAAGGGTAGCAATGTCTACACAAAAACCATTAATTCCAAGGGATAGAACTTATGAAAATGTAGATATGAAATTTGAAACTCAAATGAGACAGATATTTATTGATGTTGTATGGTGAAAAGAAATAGCTTATTATTGAACAAATGATATCAATAACTGTAATAGTTTAAAGAGTGTTTCTAAGAAAGAGTATGGCAACCTATGCATATATGAGAGATATTGATGAAATGTTAATTTGGCTTAAAGTTGTCACCAGCTAACCTGCATGAGAATAAACATTTTTGCTTGACCACGTGGACGATATAGCTCAATCTTCGAAATGTTCTCATAAGAGATTTCAAACTTGTACTCCTTGGAAAGATGGGAAAAATGGAAGTACAATTTTCCATTTCTGAAATCAAATCTCCCATAGACGTCTTCCTGTTTCCAAAGCACAGAAAAGCTGTCCCCTGAAACCTGATTTCCAAAGTGCATCGCTATATTCTCCATGCTATATATGTAGAAAAATCTTGGCTCTGGTACAATATCAAACTTAAGTCGATCGAAAGCTTAAACTGCAGTTTCAGTATACAAACACTATATCAGTAGGTTACACAGAGCAAAGAGAGTCAGTCAACCAAGAAAACTAGAACACATGCATTACACAACTCAATGCATATTACTGCATTTGAGAGAAACTACAATTCAAAAACACAGTAACTCACAAGCAAAAGCAAAATTCAAGCCAATCTGAAACCACCCAGCATTCGGAATTCAAAGCAATATATATATATATATATATACTCAAAACCACTAGGTTGACAAACGCTTCAATTGGAAGGGAATGAAAATGAGAGAGAGAGAGAGAGAGAGAGAGAGAGAGAGAGAGAGAGAGAGAGAGAGAGTTTGACCTGAAAGGAAAGCACTGAGTGTAGAATTGGTGTGGGAAAAAACCAAGGCTCATGATCAACTATATATAGACAAGGGCAAAGAGCGAGCAGTCTCTGGCATCAAAACATTAGTACTGTTAACAAACTACCCCTAGCGGAAGTATACTCAAGCTGACGTAGGCATGGGCTGAGGAGCCCAGCTCACTCTAAGTGACAAGTGGATGCATTTGATTGCTAAGGAAAGGAACATCGACGAATCTAATAGCTTTTTATAACACTTGTTTACCAAGTTCACGAATGACAAACGTTGTTTATTATTGTTTGGGTTCCAAGTCTGGGAAAACGATTCGGCATTCGGACTTTCTAAGCCTTGTTTGGAAGTTAAACGCGTTGGTGGGGCTTATGGAAATGATCTTTTTTGTTTTCAATGATGGGGGAAAATTCCTTCTTGCTGCCAAAGCTTGGACCTGAGAAGAACTCCAAAAGTGCAAACTTGGGCAACGAGGATTCCTTCTTGCCGCGGAAGGGTTGGCTCAAAATAATTGACCTCATTGACTACCGGTAGGGAAAAAAGAAAACTTCGCTCCTCCAATCACATGGTTCTTTCATCTGAACCTACAGCTGCCATTAACACTCCCAAAACTTAATTGTAAACTCTGTTTGAGTATGATCTTCCGTCTTTCTACCAAACTGATGGAAAGTTGATTGATCTCATGACTGAAGGGCAGTTTAGATCATCGACTCACTTCAACTTATCTTATTTAATTATTTCAATTTTCTCAAATTTCAACATAATATATATTAAATAATTTAATTTTTTCAAATCTTAAAATAATAATAATATTAAAAAATAATATTCTAATAATATTTTACTCAATTTTCATCTCAGCTTGAGCTGAGTTGAGTTCTTTATAAATAGAAGTGAGTTGAGTAGATAGAATATATTATGTGAGATCTATCTAAAATGAATTTAGATGCGTTTAGATGTTAAGATGAGTTTAATATTATTTATAAAAAATCGAAAAAGATTATAGATTTCATATATAAATATATGTTGAGTTGAAAAAAGTTGCGGGTTCCACGTGTAAGGAGATTTTGAATTGAGATGAGTTTAATAATTTAAAAATTAATTGTTTAGATGTTAGACTCAATTTAAAATTAGACTAAGTTATATTTTGATGTTGAGATGAGTTGAGATAAAAGTTAAAAAGTTAAATAAAATATTAATTAAAATATTATTTTTTAATAATATTATTATTTTAAAATTAGAAAAAATTAAATTATTTATTATATTTTATATTAAATTTTGAAAAAATTATAATAATTAAATAAAATAAATTAAGATAAGTTAAGATGAGCCATTGAGCTGATAGCAGTCTTGCGACCGAAGCCTGAAAATTTTCTTGGCAGACATTTATGTTGTAAAATAATATTGTTGTAAAATAAATTGTATGACCACCTTCAACTAGCCGTCAAATGCATAGTGCATAGTGCTAGTATAGTGAGCTAGACGTCAAATGCATAGTGCTAGTCATCAAAAGCATAGTCCCCTACTCCTATATATATATCGTTGAATCCTTTAAGAAATTCATAAGTTTCATAACCTCTCTGAGCTCTATCTCTTTCTCTCTCCTTTCAAAAGTTTTATAACACGTTATCAATACGAAAGTTCTGACGATTTTGAAGCTAGTAGTCCTCTACTTCAAGTAAGTTTTTAAATATATTTTTGTAGTTTTCAAAATGAATATGAAATGTTAAACATACTTATGTTCTTGATTTATGTAACACCCCATTTTTATGTGTATTTTCACTGAAAGAATATTTTAATTTAATTAATATAATAGTTCTTTTATTTTAAATTATCAGATTTTAATTGGATTTTAATTGCTGTTGAATTTAAATTGCTATTTAATTTATTTCAGCTTGTCTTTGAATTTAAAATTAAATAATTTGTTTTTACTAGTTAATTATTATATTTTAGCTTTACGTTGTGTTTAAAATATTTTCTTAGTTTTATTGCTTTTAAACTTATTTTCGTTGGATCAGTTGTTGGACTCCAGAGGTGAGGATTGGACCTCATTTCTTTTCTTTTCTTTTTCTTTTTCCCTTTTTCATTTTCTTTTCTTCTTTTCTTTCTTTTCTTCTTTTTTCTTCTTCTTTTTCTTCCCGTTTTGCCCCTTCCCCGTGCGCAGCTCCTCTCTTTTCTCCTTCCCATTGCCGCCACTTTGACCGCCCAGTTCTCCGCCGTCTGGCCACCGTTTAGTGCACCGCCACTACCATTCTCTTCTCCTTCTATCAGAGATCATCCCCACCAATTTTTAGAGCCATTGGACCAGCCGTTAGCCTTCGAGAGCCGCCGGAAGTCGCTGCACCTGCTCTGTTTTTGCCTCTGTCGCCGGTTGCTTTCGCAGCCCAGAACCGCCGCTCGCCGGTGGCGTGGCCTACACCACCCACCCACCCAGTTTTCTTCCCCTCTCATAGTTGAACATCCCCACCAAGTTTCACCTCCATCCGAGCCACCGTTAGCCACCACGAGCTCCTCCAAGCCATATGATTTTTCACCGTTTCTGGCGCCGTCGCACCACCTCCAGCCACCATCTCTTCACAGCTTCTTCCCCTACCTCTTGCCCACCTAAACCACACATTTCCGGCCTCGATCTGTTGCCGGAGCAGCTCCCACGAGCTCAACTCCATTCAGCCCCCTTTTGGCTTTCGACCGCCATTTCCACCACCACCCATGGCCAAAACTCATTTCCCTTAGCTTCATAAATATCTCAAGGCCATTCCCTATCAATTCCAAGCCTTGGTTTGTCCCCGTTCAAAAGTGGGTATTTTACAACCCATGGCCACAGTGTAAATTACACTGTTATGTTGCTTTTCCTCCTCCGTTTGCAACGCTGCGTGTTTTTTAAAAATACCATATAGCGCTGTAAGTATTTTCCAAACCCTACTTTTAGATTTAAATATATTTTTCTCATTTAATAAATTAATTGTTGTTGGTTGGCTGATTCCGGACTGAGTCCGAGGAGTTCAGGGGTCGGATGGATTGAGGACAGAGTGCTTGGTTTTGCTTGATTGTGTTTGCTTGTTTATTTGAGCCATGAGGCGTGAGTTGCATATTGTGTTTATGTGCATATTGTTTTAATTGAGAAAATCCCGTTTTGTTGGCGTAAATGGTTTTTGGGTGCGTGTGTCTCACGAGCCCAAGCCGGGATGGGTTATTATCTCGGTGGAACTCCTCTAGTCACTCGGGAGTGGATAAAACTGAGTGACATCCCCTGAGTTGTCGCAGGGCGACTACCGGATCGCACGATACGGTAAAGCTGTCGTGTCGACTCCGTGGTCCCTAGAGTGGCGGGGACTAGAGGATGGCCTGGCCAGGTACGCGCGGAGATCGAGTCTAGGCATCGCTCGTTTAGGTGTCACATGCGTAGTCGTTACCTACGGTGTGGCACAGAGCCAGGGTGTGCGGGTGATCCCTAAGGGAGATCATGATGCATGCATAATCGGATTGTTTTTATGGTTTTCGGATGTGGGCCATTTTCTGGGAAAATGGCGATGTTGGTTTTCGAGACTTTTGATCCATTTTCTGGAAAAATGGTGGTTTGGGCCATTATCTGGGATAATGGCGAGACTTGGTTTTAAGGATATGTTTTTGTGGGCCAAATGGGCTTTTGGCGTGTGTGGAAAAATATGATTTTATGGGTTTTGCGCATTGGCATCACTTCATGCATATTGTCTGAGTTCTATATGTTTTTATCTGGTGATGTTTAGATTTTACTTACCTGCGGCACCATTTTTAGTTCCGTAGATTTTGGTGCAGAGATCGAGGATGAGGAGAAGGAGGTTAAGCCCGAGGATGCGGTTCCGCCCGGGTGCTGATGTTATGTTTTGTATTTAGTTTAAAATTATATTTGTGTCTTGTAATATTTATTTATGTATGTTTTGAATAGTTTTGTATTAAACAAGAAAAATTCTGGTACTTAGTTATTGACTTGCTTTTCGCATCGTATTTTTCATGCACATTCGTCGCTTTTTCACACACTTGGCACACGTCGATAGGATGATGACCCGTGATGTCATCATCCGAACGTCTCGATTTTCCCGTGTTCGTGCGTGGGGATTTGGGGGTGTCACAATTTATATATGTAGAAAATGTCAAATCTTACAAAATTGGAATTCGTTGCTCTTGACATTTCTGGAAAAAATTATTTATCTTGGATCCTTGATGCTGAAATCCATCTAGATGCGATGAACCTGGGAGATATAATTAAAGAAGGAAATCAAGGGTCCCTGCAGGACCGTGCTAAGGCAATGATTTTTCTTCGGCACCATCTTCATGAAGAATTAAAAACTGAGTATCTAACGGTAAAAGATCCACTTATTTTGTAGAATGATTTAAGGGAGAGATATGAACACCAGAAAACTGTAATCCTCCCAAAAGCTCGTCATGATTGGATGCACCTGAGGTTGCAAGACTTCAAGAGTATTAGTGAGTATAACTCTGCACTCTTTAAAATTAGCTCGCTATTGAAATTATGTGGTGAAAAAGTCATTGATGATGACTTATTAAAGAAGACATATACTACTTTTCATGCCTCGAATGTGCTCCTGCAGCAACAGTATCGAGAGCGAAAGTTTAAAAAATATTCTGAACTTATATCTTGTCTTCTATTAGCTGAGCAAAATAATGAGCTTTTGTTAAGAAATCACCAGTCACGTCCTACTGGTTCTTTATGGATGCAATCACATTCAGATATTTGATCAGTTTGGCAGTTATAAAAAGATTGGATATGCAGTTGATGGATGTGGTCACTGCATATTTATATGGATCATTAGATCATGACATATATATAAAAATCCCTGAAGGATATAAAATGCCTGAAGCTTCTAATCTGAGTACATCCAGAAGTATGTATTCTATTAAGCTTCAAAGATCTTTATATGGATTAAAGCAATCCGGACGCATGTAGTATAAACGCCTTAGCGAATATCTATTGAAAGAAAGATTTGAGAATAATCCAATATGTCCATGTGTTTTTATTAAGAAATCAGACTCCGGATTTGTTATTATTACGGTTTATGTTGATGATCTAAATCTTGTTGGAACTCCTAAAGAGATCAAAAGAACCGCTACATATTTAAAGAATGAATTTGAAATGAAGGATCTTGGCAAAACGAAATTTTGTCTCGGCCTGCAGCTCGAGCATTTGTCAAATGGAATTCTCATTCATCAGTCAAATTATACAGAGAAAGTCTTGAAATACTTTTATATGGACAAAGCTCATCCCCTGAGTACTCCAATGGTTGTTCGATCACTTGATGTGCAGAAGAATCCATTTCGTCCTTGTGAAGACAATGAAGAAATTCTTAGTCCTGAAATACCTTATCTCAGTGCAATTGGAGCCCTGATGTATCTTGCAAATTGCACTCGGCCTGATATTGCATTTTCAGTTAATTTACTTGCAAGATATAGTTCCGCACCAACTCGAAGACATTGGAATGACATTAAATATATCTTTCAATACCTTCGAGATACGGTTGATATGCGATTATTTTATCAACATGGTTCAAGTCCACAATTAGTTGGATATGCAGATGCAGGTTATCTTTTAGATCCACACAGAGATAGATCTCAAACTGGATGTGTATTTACTTATGGAAATTCTGCTATATCATGGAGATCTGTCAAACAAACACTATCTACTACCTCTTCAAATCACTCAGAGATCATTGCAATTCATGAAGCAAGTTGAGAATACATTTGGCTAAGATCAATGATCCAATATATTCAAGAAAAGTGTGGTCTTCTAGTGATTAATGATAGTCCAACAATTTTATACGAAGATAATGCTACTTGTATTACTCAAATTAGATAAGGATATATCAAAGGTGATAGAACCAAACATATTTCATCTAAATTCTTTTATACTCATGAACTTCAAGAGAAAGGTGAAATTAAAGTCAAGCAGATACGATCAACTGATAATCTGGCAGATTTATTTACAAAAGCATTACCAACTACAACATTTAAGAAGATTTTGCAGAATATTGGAATACGAAGATTTGAAGACCTTTTTATTATGCACTTTTCAGGTGGAGTAATGTCTTGAAGAGTTATGCTGATTGTACTCTTTTTCCTTCGCTAAGGTTTTATCCCACTGGGTTTTCCTTTGCAAGGTTTTAATGAGGCAATCTTAAAAGCATTTTACGGTACACATGAATATTGTACTCTTTTTCCTTCGCCATTGGTTTTTTTCCCATAGGGTTTTTTCTTGGCAAGGTTTTAACGAGGCATATTCTTTATATGTGGTCATCTAAAGGGGGAGTGTTGTAAAATAACATTGTTGTAAAATAAATTATATGACCACTTTGAGTTAGCCGTCAAATGCATAGTGCATAGTGCTAGCATAGTGAGCTAGTCGTCAAATGCATAATGCTAGTCGTCAAAAGCATAGTCCCCTTTGTACTCCTATATATATTGTTAAATCTTTTAAGAAATTAATAAGTTTTATAACCTCTCTGAACTCTATTTCTTTCTCTCTCATTTTGAAAGTTCTATAATAATTTATAATTTTTATCTCCCCCTCAATTTTTTTATTCTTTTCAGTAACTGTCTAAAGTGATTGGACAGGTTTGCTTTACATTATAAAACTCGGTGTCTCTTACTCTTCAAGAGCTAAAAATGCAAACTCAAAAGATAAAGTTCAAACGTGAGAAAATGAACAATGAAAAACCAAAAAAGAAGAAATTAAAAAACTAAAACAATGGGAAAAGGGTCATTTCCTTCACCCCCATTCAAGCCAAGTGCTTCTTTGACAGGGGGAATTCCTCCATAGAGGATAGCACAGTTCCGACTGGAGTGACACAGGAGATATTTTTATTTATCCAACTTCTTGTAATATTCATAGTTTTATATATATATATATATATATATATATATATAATTTTTAGGCATTTTAAGGACTTTTAACTTGTGAAAAATGTTTTATTGTTTTTTTATCATTTATTTTATATTTTATTTTTATTGTTTTTGTAAACTATTGTTACTTTTATAAATTATCTTTATTCTTTTGGACTTGTATCAATTTTTACTTTTTGAAAACTTTGTCGCGTATTTAATTATTTTTCATTGAGTGACTAATGTGGAATTACAAATTCTCAAAGAAAGACCATATTACTAATTTTCCCACTCTTTCTTACTATTTACGTTTGGACATTGTGATGAATTGAGTTAAATTGTAAATAATAATATTTTATATATTTTATTAAGATAAGTTTAATGTTTTAAATTAAAATATATGAAATAAGTTAAAATGAGTTTAACTTTTATATGCAATGTCGAAAAAAGTAGTAAATTTATTAATAATTAATTTGAGATGAATTGAAATGAATTGAGTTTAGTTAAACAACCGAGCACCTTGTTTCATGGATTGTATATTTGGCCTGTTTGTTTACATAAATTTAAACTACCTCATCTCATCATTATAACTTTTTTAAATGCTTATATAAAATATAATAAATAATTTAATTTTTTTAAATTTTAAAATAAAAATAATATTAAAAAATTATATTATAATAATATTTTATTCAACTTTTAACAAAATATATCATCTCATCTTATCTGAGCTGTATAACCAAATGAGATTTATGTTTTGTGCTTTTTTGCCTTTTGCTTTTCTAGGAGCTTATAGGTTAAATATGCACCAAACAACCACTCAATATTGACACACCCTTGGCAGGAGTAGAACTGTTCACCCGGGTACCGGACCAGATATCCGGGTATGGCAGGTCCGGAATCCAGATTTCAAAACCGGGCCAGATTTCGGACCGGATACACCTAGTTAGGAGATGGGCCGGAACCCGGGTGAATCCGGATTTTTGAAACCCGGAAATCCCAGTTCCGGGTTCTACCCGGTTTTTTTTTTCTTTTTTTTTGGGGCAAAAACCTATATTATCAAATTTCTTTTAAGAAGCATTTTGTTTTCATTTCAAAGCTTATATTCTATTAAATTTTTTCAAGAAAAAAATGTTGAAAGCATGTTCTTTTATATATAAAACTAATTATTATTTTTAACTTAATAAATAAAAAAAAAAAAAAAAGAAATTTTAAAATCTATCATGTAAATGCATGCCCCAAAAAAAAATGCAATCACTACATACATATTATATTATTTGATATTTATATATTACATTACAAAACACAATTACAATATATGAAATTACATATAAAAATAGATTACATATAGCCATCAATACATATTACATAATATCTGCTTCATGCAATCAATACATTCCTCGACAGCCATTGTTGGTCCAATCTAATCTTATTTGCAAGATGTATTTAAAAGGCATTAGAAAGTTGAATGCATAGGTGAAATGAAATGGATTTAAAAGAAAAGTTTCAAGAGACCAAAAACATAGAGTAACAGTGACGCCCCTAAATCCCCACGCCCGAACACGGGAAAATCGAGACGTCCGGATGGTGACAACCCGGGTCACCATCCTATCGACGGGTGCCAAGTGTGTGCAAAGGCAACAAATGTGCACGAAAGAACACGCAGCGGATAACGAAAGTCATAACTAAGTACCAGAATTTTTCTTAACGTAATACAAGCTGTTTAAAACGTACATAGATAAAATATTACAAAAACACAAATACAGTTTTAAACAAATATAAAACATAGCATCAGCAACCCGGCGGAGCCGCATCCTCGGGCTCAGCCTCCTCCTCTTCGTCCTCTAACTCTGCACCAAAAGCTACGGAACCAAGAATGGTACCGCAGGTAAGTAAAACCCAAACACTACCAGATAACAACACATAAAACTCAAACAAGATGCATGAAACATGCCCAATGCACAAAGCCCATAAAACACCCGTTTTCCACACATGCCAAAAAAACCCATTTGGCCCAAAAACACACAACCTTTCCAACTAACACGCCAAAAGTCACATTTAGCCCAATATCTCGCCAAAAGTCCATTTGGCCCAATACCACGCCAAAAGTCCCATTTGGCCTCTCAACCATTATCCAATTTTAACCGCGTGCACCATGACCTCCCCTAGGGATCATCCGCACACCCTGGCTCCAGTGCCACACCGCAGAGTACCACCGCGCGTGTGACATCTAACATGCGATGCCCAGTTCCGCGCCCCGCGCGTGGGTAGCCAAGCATTCTCTGGCCCTCACCAGCGAAGGGCCACGGAGTCAGTGCGTAGGGCGATGCCCGGTTCCGCGCCCGGCGCGTTCGTAGCCAAGCAACCCCTAGCCCCGCTCCCGTCATCGCTCTCGACAACTCAGGGGACATCACTCAGTTTATTCCGCTCTCGAGTGACCAGAGGAGCTCCACCGAGATAATAACCCATCCCGGCTTGGGCTCGTGATACACACGCACCCGCAATACACTTACGCCAATACACAGGCTTTTCACATAAATCCACAAACACACGTGCATGCACCATGTAATGCCATAACAATGCATAACAAAATAATCCAACAATCATAAATCAAATAAACAGGCAACTCCGTCCTCCAACCATTCGACCCCCGAAACTCCTCGGACTCAGTCCGTAATCAACAACCAACAACAATAAATAATTGAATGAGCAATATATATTAAAATCTGAAAATAGGGTTTGGAAAATACCTACAGCGCTATATGGCAATTTTAGAAAACAAGCGGCGTTGCAAACGGCGGAAAAACAGCAACGTCACAGTGAAAATTCACTGTGGCCGTGGGTTTGAAAAACCCACTTTTGAACGGGGACAAACTAGGACACGAGATTGATAGGGTATGGTCTAGGGATGGTTGTGAAGCTATTGGAAGTGATGAACGGCCGTGGGTAGCGGCGGAATCGCCAGAAAATGGCCGAAAAACCCAAATCGGAAACTAAGCTCGTAGGAGCTGTTCCGGTGGTCGTTGGAGGCCGGAAATGGGTGGGTTAGGACGGCAAGGAGTCGGTGATGAAGTGGTGAAGAAGTGGTGGCCGGAGGTGGAGCGACGGCGGCGGATCGGAGCAAAATCCGTGCTCCCTTCTTGGAGCTTTTCCGGCCAAACGGCCGGCCGGTTGGGGGTGGGCTTTGGAGGGGTGGTGCGCCGGAGGGAGGGGAAGAAAATGGGACCGGTGGGGGGCCGAGTGGTGGCCGGACGGCGGTGGGTCGGTAGAGAGAAGGGGTTCGGCGTGAGGGAGAGGGAGGAGAGAGAGAGAGCTCGGGGGGGACCGATCGGGGAGAGAGAAGAGAGAAAAAAGAAAAAGAAAAAAAAGAAAAAGAAAGGAAAAAGAAAAGAAGAAGGAAAAAGAAAGAGGAAAAAGAAAAAGAAAGGAAAAAAGAAAAGGGATGTAGGGAAAAGAGGAGATCTAATCCTCATCCGGAAAACAAAACTAAACCGCCAAAAAGAGATTAAAAACCACAAAACAACTAAAAGAAATAAAACACAACATCAAATAGATTAAAAACTAAATTTAAAACGCAAATAAATTAAAATAAATAACTAATATATTAATTGAAATAAAAACAACCATTTAAGCGAAAATACACTTAAAAGCGAGTCATCACATCCTCCCCTCCTTAAAAACAATTTCGTCCTCGAAATTGCAAATCAACCACCAACTCAAAACAAGCCACAAGAAAGCACATAAACCAACTGTGATCAAGATTAAGACACATACGTTCCTTATTCGAACAAATACGGGTACTGCTCCCTCATGTCCGCTGCTCGCTCCCAAGAGAAGTCTTGTGCTAACGGATCTCCCCAAGCCACTTTAACCAAAGGTATCGTCTTGGACCTCAACTGTTGCTCCTTCCAATCCAAAATCTGCGACGGAACAACTTCGTAAGTGAGATCCGGTTGCAACTGAATACCTGCTGGGTCGACGAAACGTGGCTCTTGTTGTCCAAAGCTCTTCTTCAGGGATGATACGTGGAAGACATCATGAACATCCCCAAAATAATCTGGCAAAGCAACTCTATAGGCGACGGACCCTACTCTCTCCAGAATCTGAAAAGGGCCGACGTACCTCGGATCTAGTTTCCTCTTCTTACCAAAACGCTTAACACCTCTCATGGGAGAGACTTTAAGGTAAACCCAATCAACAACTTCAAAAGACAACTCTCTCCTCCGGGTGTCAGCATAGCTTTTCTGGCGACTCTGAGCTGCCGCCATTTTGTCTCTGATGATCCGGACTTGGCTTTGCATTTCTTGAATTATTTCGGGTCCAATTACCCTACTCTCCCCAACTTCATCCCAACACAAGGGCGACCTACACTTTCTCCCATAAAGAGCTTCATAGGGAGCCATCTGAATGGTCGCATGGAAGCTGTTATTATAGGCAAACTCAATGAGCGGCAAATGATTTTCCCAACTCCCTTGGAATTCCAGGACACATGCTCGTAACATGTCTTCCAGGGTCTGAATGGTGCGCTCTGAACTTCAACTTAGTACCCAAAGCTGCCTGCAAACTCTTCCAGAACTGTGACGTAAACCTCGGGTCTCGATCCGACACTATACTCTTTGGTACGCCGTGTAGTCGCACTATCTCTTTGACATACAAACGGGTCAACTTACCCAAAGAGTCGGTGTTATTAACAGGCAGAAAATGAGCACTCTTCGTTAACCGGTCCACAATCACCCAAACAGAATTCTTCCCACTAGGCGTTCTCGGCAAACCCACCACGAAGTCCATCGTGATATCATCCCATTTCCACTCAGGAATAGGGAGGGGTTGGAGCATACCTGCAGGTCTCTGATGCTCGGCCTTCACCTGACGGCACGTGTGGCATTTCTCCACATATAAGGCAACGTCCTTCTTCATTCCATCCCACCAGTAATTTTTCTTCAAGTCTCGATACATCTTTGTACTGCCGGGATGAACTGAATACGGGGCCGCATGAGCTTCCGCCATGATCCGTTCTTTGAAATCTGAGTCCTTTGGGACCACTCTGCGATCTCGGAACTGAAGTATCCCATCACTATCCATGCTATAGTGCAACGGCCCTCGAGATTTTCGGACTCTTTTCCTGATGTTCAGCAGCTTCGGATCCTTTCTTTGGAGAGCTTTCAATTCTTCAAAATCAGTTACCCAAATATCAAGAACTGAAGATAAAATCTCTACTTGCTGCGAACTTTCTATAAGGAGCCTTCTCATCCCACAAAGCAACGATTCCAATTCTGACGGCTCGGCTTCATCTTCCAAATGTGACTTCCGGCTCAAAGCATCAGCAACTATATTAGCCTTCCCCGGATGGTACTTGATCTCACACTGATAGTCACTAATTAGCTCCAGCCATCTCCTCTGCCTCATATTCAGATTTTTCTGGGAAAACAAATGCTTCAAGCTCTTATGATCAGTAAATACCTCGCAAGCTTCCCCATACAAGAAGTGCCGCCAGATCTTAAGGGCAAAAACAATCGCAGCCAATTCTAGATCATGCGTCGGATAATTCTTTTCATGGTCCTTTAGCTGACGAGATGCATAGGCTACAACCCGTCCTTCCTGCATAAGGACACAACCCAAACCAAACTTAGACGCATCACTGAAGACTACGAATGGCTTATGCGGTTCTGGGAGTGCTAACATTGGTGCCGTTGTCAACCTGTTCTTCAATTCCTGGAAGCTTCTCTCACATTTCTCTGACCGAACAAATTTCGTATTCTTCCGAGTCAAAGCTGTGAGAGGTCCGGATAGGCGAGCAAAACTCTCTACAAATCTTCGGTAGTAACCGGCGAGCCCCAAGAAACTCCTGACCTCGCGCACTGTTGTCGGGCGCTGCCATGACAATATGGCTTCTACCTTACTAGGATCAACTGCTACTCCGCCCCGAGAAATTACGTGCCCAAGAAATTTAACTTCTTCCAACCAGAATTCACACTTGCTGAGCTTGGCGTATAGCTGGTGTTCTCTCAATCTCTCTAGTACCAGACTAAGATGATACACATGCTCTTCAACATCTCGGGAATAAATCAGTATATCATCAATAAATACAACCACAAAAGAATCCAGATAAGGTTGAAACACTCGATTCATTAAATCCATGAAAGCAGCAGGGGCATTAGCTAACCCAAACGGCATCACCTTAAATTCATAGTGTCCATACCTCGACCTGAAGGCAGTTTTAGGCACATCCTGGTCTCTGATTCTCAGTTGATAGTATCTCGATCTCAGATCAATTTTAGAGAACACGGCTGCTCCTTGAAGCTGGTCGAATAAATCATCAATCCGCGGGAGAGGGTATTTATTTTTGATGGTCACCTTGTTCAATTCCCGATAATCAATGCACATACGGAGGGTTCCATCTTTCTTCTTAACAAATAAAACTGGTGCACCCCACGGCGACGTACTAGGCTGAATAAATCCCTTCTCTACCAGTTTTTGCAACTGAGTCTTCAACTCTTTCAATTCAGCCGGTGCCATGCGATAAGGAGCTTTATGCACAGGAGCCGCTCCAGGTTCCAAGTCTATAACAAACTCCATCTCCCGAACAGGGGGTAGTCCGGGCAAGTCATCCACAAACACATCGGGGAATTCTTCAACAACTGGGATGTCTGCCAAAGACTTCTTCTCAGACGGCGTGGACACCATCTGCACCAAGAATGCATCCGCTCCCCATGCAATCTCTCGTTTTGCCTGAATCGCCGATATAATCATTGGCTTTTCTTTTAATCTACTCCCCGCAAATTCCAGACAATCACCATCTGGAAGCTGAAAGCTAATTATCCGACTTCTGCAATTAATACTCGCAGAATATCGGTATAGCCAATCCATCCCGAGGATGATATCAAAACCCAACAGCTTGAACAACACCAAATCAGCATCCAAGAATCTTTCCTCAAAATTTAACGGGCATCCCAAAGCAACCTTGGAACACCACACCATCTCACCATCGGGTAGAGCCACTACCATAGACTTTGGCAACGGCTCCGTGACCAAATTACACACCCGAGCAAACGTGGAAGACACAAACGATCGTGAAGCACCGGAATCAAACAAAGTACAAGCATGAAACTCATACAAACGGACTCTTCCTGAACCAAACACATAACCCATGAAATCCAAAAAAAAAAAAAAACAACGAAGAAACCAAATGCACCAAAAATTAAATCCAACTTAAAAATTAAATTAATCCATACCTGTGATTACTCCAGCATCATGGGTCGCTGGTGCCTCATCATCCACCTCTCCGGGTGTGACAGCATAAACCCGGGCTTGTACTGCTTGTCTCGGGTTGGTTCTTCCACCGTGTCTACCTCCACGGCTTCCTTGAACTCTGACGGGGCAATCCTGAGCAATATGTCCCACTTGGTCGCACCGATAACACTGGGGTCCGCTACTCGTCCGACACTCGCCCTCATGAGCTCTATTACAAGCTCCACAAACAGGCACACATCCTCCCATGCGAACACTTGAGGATGCTTGAGGTCGAGTTCCGGTCTGCTGAACAAACTTCTGAGGCGAACCCGAGCTGCTTCCTTCACCAGAAAAACTCCGCCTCTTTTGCCCTGGAGGGGAGCCCATACTCAGATTATTTTTCCGCTCTATAAGGGTGGCCACATCCACTAACTCCTGAAAAGTGGATATCCGATGGCTGACCACCATACGGCGTATGTCATGACGCAGCCCCTCCTGGAAACGCACTGCTCGCATCTCCTCAGTGGCGACAAGGTGAGGAGCACATCCTGGTCTCTGACGCCCCCAAATCCCCACGCCCGAACATAGGGAAATCGAGACGTTCGGATGGTGACAACCCGGGTCACCATCCTATCGACGGGTGCCAAGTGTGTGCAAAGGCAACAAATGTGCACGAAAGAACACGCAGCGGATAACGAAAGTCATAACTAAGTACCAGAATTTTTCTTAACGTAATACAAGCTGTTTAAAACGTACATAGATAAAATATTACAAAAACACAAATACAGTTTTAAACAAATATAAAACATAGCATCAGCAACCCGGCGGAGCCGCATCCTCGGGCTCAGCCTCCTCCTCTTCGTCCTCTAACTCTGCACCAAAAGCTACGGAACCAAGAATGGTACCGCAGGTAAGTAAAACCCAAACACTACCAGATAACAACACATAAAACTCAAACAAGATGCATGAAACATGCCCAATGCACAAAGCCCATAAAACACCCGTTTTCCACACACGCCAAAAAAACCCATTTGGCCCAAAAACACACAACCTTTCCAACTAACACGCCAAAAGTCACATTTGGCCCAATATCTCGCCAAAAGTCCATTTGGCCCAATACCACGCCAAAAGTCCCATTTGGCCTCTCAACCATTATCCAATTTTAACCGCGTGCACCATGACCTCCCCTAGGGATCATCCGCACACCCTGGCTCCAGTGCCACACCGCAGAGTACCACCGCGCGTGTGACATCTAACATGCGATGCCCAGTTCCGCGCCCCGCGCGTGGGTAGCCAAGCATCCTCTGGCCCTCACCAGCGAAGGGCCACGGAGTCAGTGCGTAGGGCGATGCCCGGTTCCGCGCCCGGCGCGTTCGTAGCCAAGCAACCCCTAGCCCCGCTCCCGTCATCGCTCTCGACAACTCAGGGGACATCACTCAGTTTATTCCGCTCCCGAGTGACCAGAGGAGCTCCACCGAGATAATAACCCATCCCGGCTTGGGCTCGTGATACACACGCACCCGCAATACACTTACGCCAATACACAGGCTTTTCACATAAATTCACAAACACACGTGCATGCACCATGTGATGCCATAAAAATGCATAACAAAATAATCCAACAATCATAAATCAAATAAACAGGCAACTCCGTCCTCCATCCATCCGACCCCCGAAACTCCTCGGACTCAGTCCGTAATCAACAACCAACAACAATAAATAATTGAATGAGCAATATATATTAAAATCTGAAAATAGGGTTTGGAAAATACTTACAGCGCTATATGGCAATTTTAGAAAACAAGCGGCGTTGCAAACGGCGGAAAAACAGCAACGTCACAGTGAAAATTCACTGTGGCCGTGGGTTTGAAAAACCCACTTTTGAATGGGGACAAACTAGGACACGAGATTGATAGGGTATGGTCTAGGGATGGTTGTGAAGCTATTGGAAGTGATGAACGGCCGTGGGTGGCGGCGGAATCGCCGGAAAATGGCCGAAAAACCCAAATCGGAAACTAAGCTCGTAGGAGCTGTTCCGGTGGTCGTTGGAGGCCGGAAATGGGTGGGTTAGGATGGCAAGGAGTCGGTGATGAAGTGGTGAAGAAGTGGTGGCCGGAGGTGGAGCGACGGCGGCGGATCGGAGCAAAATCCGTGCGCCCTTCTTGGAGCTTTTCCGGCCAAACGGCCGGCCGGTTGGGGGTGGGCTTTGGAGGGGTGGTGCACCGGAGGGAGGGGAAGAAAATGGGACCGGTGGGGGGCCGAATGGTGGCCGGACGGCGGTGGGTCGGTAGAGAGAAGGGGTTCGGCATGAGGGAGAGGGAGGAGAGAGAGAGAGAGAGCTCGGGGGGGGACCGATCGGGGAGAGAGAAGAGAGAAAAAAGAAAAAGAAAAAAAAGAAAAAGAAAGGAAAAAGAAAAGAAGAAGGAAAAAGAAAGAGGAAAAAGAAAAAGAAAGGAAAAAAGAAAAGGGATGTAGGGAAAAGAGGAGATCTAATCCTCATCCGGAAAACAAAACTAAACCGCCAAAAAGAGATTAAAAACCACAAAACAACTAAAAGAAATAAAACACAACATCAAATAGATTAAAAACTAAATTTAAAATGCAAATAAATTAAAATAAATAACTAATATATTAATTGAAATAAAAACAACCATTTAAGCGAAAATACACTTAAAAGCGGGTCATCACAAAACACAGTAGAATAAAAAATTAAACACAGCAAACAAATAACCGAACATACATATAAACAGGATTGAGATCCTCTCCCAAGACTATACAATAGATAATGCCCAGTATTTTAAAAGCAAAAATTAATACATTCACATGTCATATAGCCGTTGCAATATTTTTAAAAATCTTCTAGTGCATGACCACGGCTATTTTGTTTTCACTTCTATTATATAATCCTATATGATTGATTCATTAAATATAAACAACATAATCCCACAAGTGGAGAAATAGGGGAGGGGGTGTGATGACCCGCTTTTGAGTGTATTTTCGCTGGAATAATTGTTTTTATTTTAATTAATATATAGTTTAATTATTTTAATTTATTTATGTTTTAAAATTGGTTTTTAATTTATTTGATGTTGTATTTTATTTCTTTAAGTTGTTTTGTGGTTTTTAATCTTTTTGGCGGTTTAGTTTTGTTTTCTCGGAGTGAGGATTGGACCTCATCCTTTCCCTACAGCTCTTTTCCTTTTTCTTTTCTTTTTCCTTTTTCTTTTTCTTTTTCCTTCTTTCTTTTTTTCCTTCCTCTTTCTTTTTTCTTTCTTTTCTTTTTTTTTTTCTCTCTTCTCTTCTCTCTCTTCCCGCTCGAGCCCCCCCCGGTCTCGCTCTCTCTTCTCTCTCCTCACCCACGCCGGAAACGGTTCCACCCTCGACCCGCCGCCGTGGTCGACACCACCCCCTCCATCCTCTTCGTCTCCCTCCGGCGCACCACCCCTCCGAACCTCAGCCCCATCCGGCCAGCCGTTTGGCCGGAAAACGCCCAACAAAGCCGCACGGTTTTTCCTCCGTTCCGCCGCCGTCGCTCCACCTCCGGCCACCATTTCTTCACCACTTCAGCACCGGCCCCTTGCCGTCCTAACCCACCCATTTTCGGCCTCCAACGACCACTGGAACAGCTCCTACGAGCTTAGTTTCCGATTTGCATTTTCCGGCCATTTCCGGCGATTCGACCGCCACCCACGGCCGTTCATCACTTCCAATAGCTTCACAACCATCCCTAGACCATTCCCTATCAATTTCGTGTCCTAGTTTGTCCCCGTTCAAAAGTGGGTTTTTCAAACCCACGGCCACAGTGGATTTTCACTGTAATGTTGCTTTTCCGCCGCTTGTTTTCTAAAATTATCGTATAGCGCCGTAAGTATTTTCCAAACCCTACTTTCAGATTTAAATATATATTGCTCTTTCAATTATTTTATCTGCTGGTTGGTTGATTCCGGACTGAGTCCGAGGAGTTCGGGGGTCGGATGGATGGAGGACGGAGTTGTCTGTTTAATTGTTTTATGTTGTTTGATTATTTTATTATGCATTGTTATGGCATTGCATGGTGCATGCACGTGTGTTTGTGGAATTGTGTGAAAAGCCTGTGTATTGGCGTGAGTGATTTTACGGGTGCGTGTGTATCACGACCCCAAGCCGGGATGGGGTATTATCCCGGTGGAGCTCCTCTGGTCACTCGGGAGCGGAATAAACTGAGTGATGTCCCCTGAGTTGTCGCTAGACGACGAGAGCGGGGGCTAGGGGTTGCTTGGCTACGAACGCGCCGGGCGCGGAACCGGGCATCGCCCTACGCACCGACTCCGTGGCCCTTCGCTGGTGAGGGCTAGAGGATGCTTGGCTACGCACGCGCGGGGCGCGGAACTGGGCATCGCTTGTTAGGTGTCACACACGTGGTGGTACTCTGTGGTGTGGCACTGGAGCCAGGGTGTGCGGATGACCCCTAGGGGAGGTCATGGTGCATGCGGTTAAAATTGGATAATGGTTTGAGAGGCCAAATGGGACTTTTGGCGTGGTATTGGGCCAAATGGACTGTTGGCGAGATATTGGGCCAAATGTGACTTTTGGCGTGTTAGTTAGAAAGGTTGTGTGTTTTTGGGCCAAATGGGTTTTTGGCGTGTGTGGAAAACTTGTGTTATATGGGCTTTGTGCATTGGGCATGTTTCATGCATCTTGTTTGAGTTTTATGTGTTTTTATCTGGTAGTGTTTGGGTTTTACTTACCTGCGGTACCATTCTTGGTTCCGTAGCTTTTGGTGCAGAGTTAGAGGACGAAGAGGAGGAGGCTGAGCCCGAGGATGCGGCTCCGCCGGGTTGCTGATGCTATGTTTTATATTTGTTTAAAACTGTATTTGTGTTTTTGTAATATTTTATCTATGTACGTTTTAAACAGCTTGTATTACGTTAAGAAAAATTCTGGTACTTAGTTATGACTTTCGTTATCCGTTGCGTGTTCTTTCGTGCACATTTGTTGCCTTTGCACACACTCGGCACCCGTCGATAGGATGGTGACCCGGGTTGTCACCATCCGGACGTCTCGATTTCCCCATGTTCGGGCGTGGGGATTTGGGGGTGTCAGGTGGTATCAGAGCGGTTTGGCTCTGGGTAAAACCACGTGTCCCGTAGGTAGTACCAGAATGTTTTTTAAAGTTGTGTTTTAAGATTTATGTTAAGTATAGTTGTTTTATTTGTTTTATTTGTGTGAGCTTGTTTGCTTGTTTTTATTTATTTAGTTATGTTTTTGCATGTTGGTTTCTTTTGTTTCTTGCTGTGTAGTGTTGCTTTTGTTTTGTTGGTTTTATGATGGTTTTATTTGTTTTCTTAAAGGAGGGTCAAGAGTGGTGTTGTGGCAGGATTATGGGGAGACCAATGAAAAATACTCAGGAACCACGGGACAATACCTCTAGGGATGACTCCCTAGCCGAAGCAATACGGCAGATGACAGAATTTATGCAGCAGAGTGCGAGGTCTCAACAGACCGGGCCTTGGCCACAACAAGGACCTTGGCCACAACAAGGGGGTCCTTGGCCACCATCAGGAGGACCTTATCCACCGTCAGGAGAGCCTTGTCCGCAACAAGGAGGGTTTTGGCCACAACCGGGAGGTCCTTGGCCATATCAGGGAGGGCCTTGGATGTATCCAGGAGGGTCCAGTAGCATGGTGCAAGCCGGATGCACCTATGAGCGCTTCCTGGCGCATAGGACTCCACACTTCACTGGAAATGAGGATCCACTTCAAGCTGGAAAATGGATCAAAGATCTGGAGAAAACTTTTGAGGTGTGTGGATGCACTGAGGCACAACAAGTACTCTACGCCAGCTATCTTTTGCAAGGTACCGCTTCTGATTGGTGGGATACCAAGAGGGTGTTGTTGGAATCTGAACTGGGATCTTTCGCTGCGGTGACCTGGCAGCGTTTCAAGAAGGAGTTCAATGACCGCTTCTTTCCCGCATCGGTAAGAAAGCAAAAGGTAAGAGAGTTCTCCAATCTGGTCCAAGGGGGCTCAACAGTGGAACAATACGCCCGGAGGTTCATAGAACTTGAGCGGTTTGCTCCTCACCTTGTCGCCACTGAGGAGATGCGAGCAGATCGTTTCCAGGAGGGGCTGCGTCATGACATACGCCGTATGGTGGTCAGCCATCGGATATCCACTTTTCAGGAGTTAGTGGATGTGGCCACCCTTGTAGAGCAGGAAAATAATCTGAGTATGGGCTCCCCTCCAGGGCATAAGAGGCAGAGTTTCTCTGGTGAGGGAAGCAGCTCGGGTTCGCCCCAGAAATTCGTTCAGTGGACCGGAGCTCGACCTCAAGCATCCTCAAGTGTTCGCATGGGAGGACGTGTGCCTGTTTGTGGAGCTTGTAATAGAGCTCATGAGGGCGAGTGTCGGACGAGTAGCGGACCCCAGTGTTATCGGTGCGGCCAAGTGGGACATATTGCTCGGGATTGCCCCGTCAGAGTTCAAGGAAGCCGTGGAGGTAGACACGGTGGAAGAACCAACCCGAGACAAGCAGTGCAAGCCCGGGTTTATGCTGTCACACCCGGAGAGGTGGATGATGAGGCACCAGCGACCCATGATGCTGGAGTAATCACAGGTATGGATTAATTTAATTTTTAAGTTGGATTTAATTTTTGGTGCATTTGGTTTCTTCGTTGTTTTTTTTTGGATTTCATGGGTTGTGTGTTTGGTTCAGGAAGAGTCCGTTTGTATGAGTTTTATGCTTGTACTTTGTTTGATTCCGGTGCTTTATGATCGTTTGTGTCTTCCACGTTTGCTCGGGTGTGTAACTTGGTCACGGAACCGTTGCCGAAGGCTATGGTAGTGGCTCTACCCGATGGTGAGATGGTGTGGTATTCCAAGGTTGCTTTGGGATGCCCGTTAAACTTTGAGGGAAGGTTCTTGGATGCGGATTTGGTGGTGTTCAAGCTGTTGGGCTTCGATATTATCCTCGGGATGGATTGGCTATACCGATATTCTGCGAGTATTAATTGCAGAAGTCGGATAATTAGCTTCCAGCTTCCAGATGGTGATTGTCTGGAATTTGTGGGGAGTAGATTAAAAGAAAAACCGATAATTATATCGGCGATTCAGGCAAGACGAGAGATTGCATGGGGAGCGGATGCATTCTTGGTGCAGATGGTGTCCACGCCGTCTGAGAAGAAATCTTTGGCAGACATTCCAGTTGTGGAAGAGTTTCCCGATGTGTTTGTGGATGACTTGCCCGGACTATCCCCTGTTCGGGAGATGGAGTTTGTTATAGACTTGGAACCTGGAGCGGCTCCTGTGCATAAAGCTCCTTATCGCATGGCACCGGCTGAATTGAAAGACTTGAAGACTCAGTTGCAAGAACTGGTAGAGAAGGGATTTATTTAGCCTAGTACATCGCCGTGGGGTGCACCAGTTTTATTTGTTAAAAAAAAAGATGGAACCCTCCGTATGTGCATTGATTATCGGGAATTGAACAAGGTGACCATCAAAAATAAATATCCTCTCTCGCGGATTGATGATTTGTTTGACCAGCTTCAAGGAGCAGCCGTGTTCTCTAAAATTGATCTGAGGTCGGGATACTACCAACTGAGAATCAGAGACCAGGATGTGCCTAAAACTGCTTTCAGGTCGAGGTATGGGCATTATGAATTTAAGGTGATGCCGTTTGAGTTAGCTAATGCCCTGCAGCGTTCATGGATTTGATGAATCGAGTGTTCCGACCTTATCTGGATTCCTTTGTGGTAGTATTTATTGATGATATACTGATTTATTCCCGAGATGTTGAAGAGCATGTGTATCATCTTAGTCTGGTACTAGAGAGATTGAGAGAACACCAGCTATACGCCAAGCTCAGCAAGTGTGAATTCTGGTTGGAAGAAGTTAAATTTCTTGGGCATGTAATTTCCCGGGGCGGAGTGGCAGTTGATCCTAGTAAGGTAGAAGCCATTTTGTCATGGCAGCGCCCGACTACAGTACGTGAGATCAGGAGTTTCTTGGGGCTCGCCGGTTACTACCGAAGATTTGTAGAGGGTTTTGCTCGCCTATCCGGACCTCTCACAGCTTTGACTCGGAAGAATACAGAATTTGTTTGGTCAGAGAAATGTGAGAGAAGCTTCCAGGAATTGAAGAACAGGTTGACAACGGCCCCAGTGTTAGCACTCCCAGAACCGCATAAGCCATTCGTAGTCTTCAGTGATGCGTCTAAGTTTGGTTTGGGTTGTGTCCTTATGCAGGAAGGACGGGTTGTAGCCTATGCATCTCGTCAGCTAAAGGACCACGAGAAGAATTATCCGACGCACGATCTAGAATTGGCTGCGATTGTTTTTGCACTCAAGATCTGGTGGCATTTCTTGTATGGGGAAGCTTGGGAGGTATTTACTGATCACAAGAGCTTGAAGCATTTGTTTTCCCAGAAAAGTTTGAATATGAGGCAAAGGTGGTGGCTGGAGCTAATCAGTGACTATTAGTGTGAGATCAAGTACCATCCGGGGAAGGCTAATATAGTTGCTGATGCTTTGAGCCGGAAGTCACACTTGGAAGATGAAGCCGAGCCGTCAGATTTGGATTCGTTGCTTTGTGGGATGAGAAGGCTCCTTATAGAGAGTTCGCAGCAAGTAGAGATTTTGTCTTCAGTTCTTGATATTCGGGTAACCGATTTTGAAGAATTGAAAACTCTCCAAAGAAAGGATCCGAAGCTGCTGAACATCAGGAAAAGAGTCTGAAAATCTCAAGGGCCGTTGCATCATAGCATGGATAATGATGGGATACTTCGGTTCCGAGATCGCAGAGTGGTCCCTAAGGACTCTGAATTCAAAGAGCAGATCATGGCGGAAGCTCATGCGGCCCCTTATTCCATTCATCCCGGCAGTACAAAGATGTATTGGGACTTGAAGAAAAATTACTGGTGGGATGGAATGAAGAATGACGTTGCCTTATATGTGGAGAAATGCCACACATGCCGTCAGGTGAAGGCCGAGCATCAGAGACCTGCAGGTATGCTCCAACCCCTCCCTATTCCTGAGTGGAAATGGGATGATATCACGATGGACTTCGTGGTGGGTTTGCCGAGAACGCTTAGTGGGAAGAATTCTGTTTGGGTGATTGTGGACCAGTTAACGAAGAGTGCTCATTTTCTGCCTGTTAATAACACCGACTCTTTGGGTAAGTTGACCCGTTTGTATGTCAGAGATAGTGCGACTACACGGCGTACCAAAGAGTATAGTGTCGGATCGAGACCCGAGGTTCACATCGCAGTTCTGGAAGAGTTTGCAGGCAGCTTTGGGTACTAAGTTGAAGTTCAGTACTGCTTATCACCCGCAGACAGACGGCCAGTCAGAGCGCACCATTCAGACCCTGGAAGACATGTTGCGAGCATGTGTCATGGAATTCCAAGGAAGTTGGGAAAACCATTTGCCGCTCATTGAGTTTGCCTACAATAACAGCTTCCATGCGACCATTCAGATGGCTCCCTATGAAGCTCTTTATGGGAGAAAGTGTAGGTCGCCCTTGTGTTGGGATGAAGTTGGGGAGAGTAGGGTAATTGGACCCGAAATAATTCAAGAAATGCAAAGCCAAGTCCGGATCATCAGAGACAAAATGACGGCAGCTCAGAGTCGCCAGAAAAGCTACGCTGATACCAGGAGGAGAGAATTGTCATTTGAAGTTGCTGATTGGGTTTATCTTAAAGTCTCTCCCATGAGAGGTGTTAAGCGTTTTGGTAAGAAGAGGAAGCTAGATCCGAGGTATGTCGGCCCTTTTCAGATTCTGGAGAAGATAGGGTCCGTCGCCTATAGAGTTTCTTTGCCAGATTATTTTGGGGATGTTCATGACGTCTTCCACGTATCATCCCTGAAGAAGAGCTTTGGATAGCAAGAGCCACGTTTCGTCGACCCAGCGGGTATTCAGTTGCAACCGGATCTCACTTATGAGGTTGTTCCGTCACAGATTTTGGATTAGAAGGAGCAACAGTTGAGGTCCAAGACGATACCTTTGGTTAAAGTGGCTTGGGGAGATCCGTTAGCACAAGACTTCTCTTGGGAGCGAGCAGCGGACATGAGGGAGTAGTACCCGTATTTGTTCGAATAAGGAAGGTATGTGTCTTAATCTTGATCACAGATGGTTTATGTGCTTTCTTGTGGCTTGTTTTGAGTTGGTGGTTGATCTGCAATTTCGAGGACGAAATTGTTTTTAAGGAGGGGAGGATGTGATGACCCGCTTTTGAGTGTATTTTCGCTGGAATAATTGTTTTTATTTTAATTAATATATAGTTTAATTATTTTAATTTATTTGCGTTTTAAAATTGGTTTTTAATTTATTTGATGTTGTATTTTATTTCTTTAAGTTGTTTTGTGGTTTTTAATCTTTTTGGCAGTTTAGTTTTGTTTTCCCGGAGTGAGGATTGGACCTCATCCTTTCCCTACAGCTCTTTTCCTTTTTCTCTTCTTTTTCCTTTTTCTTTTTCTTTTTCCTTCTTTCTTTTTTTCCTTCCTCTTTCTTTTTTCTTTCTTTTTTTTTTCTCTCTTCTCTTCTCTCTCTTCCCGCTTGAGCCCCCCCGGTCTCGCTCTCTCTTCTCTCTCCTCACCCACGCCGGAAACGGTTCCACCCTCGACCCGCCGCCGTCCGGCCGCCGTGGTCGACACCACCCCCACCATCCTCTTCGTCTCCCTCCGGCGCACCACCCCTCCGAACCTCAGCCCCATCCGGCTGGCCGTTTGGCCGGAAAATGCCCAACAAAGTCGCACGGTTTTTCCTCCGTTCCACCGCCGTCGCTCCACCTCCGGCCACCATTTCTTCACCACTTCATCACCGGTCCCTTGCCGTCCTAACACACCCATTTTCGGCCTCCAACGACCACCGGAACAGCTCCTACGAGCTTAGTTTCCGATTTGCATTTTCCGGCCATTTCCGGCGATTCCGCCGCCACCCACGGCCGTTCATCACTTCCAATAGCTTCACAACCATCTCTAGACCATTCCCTATCAATTTCGTATCCTAGTTTGTCCCCGTTCAAAAGTGGGTTTTTCAAACCCACGGCCACAGTGGATTTTCACTGTGACGTTGCTTTTCCGCCGCTGTTTGCAACGCCGCTTGTTTTCTAAAATTACCGTATAGCGCCGTAAGTATTTTCTAAACCCTACTTTCAGATTTAAATATATATTGCTCTTTCAATTATTTTATCTGCTGGTTGGTTGATTCCGGACTGAGTCCGAGGAGTTCGGGGGTCGGATGGATGGAGGACGGAGTTGTCTGTTTAATTGTTTTATGTTGTTTGATTATTTTATTATGCATTGTTATGGCATTGCATGGTGCATGCACGTGTGTTTGTGGAATTGTGTGAAAAGCCTGTGTATTGGCGTGAGTGATTTTACGGGTGCGTGTGTATCGCGACCCCAAGCCGGGATGGGGTATTATCCCGGTGGAGCTCCTCTGGTCACTCGGGAGCGGAATAAACTGAGTGATGTCCCCTGAGTTGTCGCTAGACGACGGGAGCGGGAGCTAGGGGTTGCTTGGCTACGAACGCGCCGGGCACGAAACCGGGCATCGCCCTACGCACCGACTCCGTGGCCCTTCGCTGGTGAGGGCTAGAGGATGCTTGGCTACCATGCGCGGGGCGCGGAACTGGGCATCGCTTGTTAGGTGTCACACGCGTGGTGGTACTCTGCGGTGTGGCACTGGAGCCAGGGTGTGCGGATGACCCCTAGGGGAGGTCATGGTGCATGCGGTTAAAATTGGATAATGGTTTGAGAGGCCAAATGGGACTTTTGGCGTGGTATTGGGCCAAATGGACTGTTGGCGAGATATTGGGCCAAATGTGACTTTTGGCGTGTTAGTTAGAAAGGTTGTGTGTTTTTGGGCCAAATGGGTTTTTGGCGTGTGTGGAAAACTTGTGTTTTATAGGCTTTGTGCATTGGGCATGTTTCATGCATATTGTTTGAGTTTTATGTATTTTTATCTGGTAGTGTTTGGGTTTTACTTACCTGCGGTACCATTCTTGGTTCCGTAGCTTTTGGTGCAGAGTTAGAGGACGAAGAGGAGGAGGCTGAGCCCGAGGATGCGGCTCCGCCGAGTTGCTGATGCTATGTTTTATATTTGTTTAAAACTGTATTTGTGTTTTTGTAATATTTTATCTATGTACGTTTTAAACAGCTTGTATTACGTTAAGAAAAATTCTGGTACTTAGTTATGACTTTCGTTATCCGCTGCGTGTTCTTTCGTGCACATTTGTTGCCTTTGCACACACTCGGCACCCGTCGATAGGATGGTGACCCGGGTTGTCACCATTCGGACGTCTCGATTTCCCCGTGTTCGGGCGTGGGGATTTGGGGGCGTCACAGGGGGGGCTCAGATCACTGCAATAAGGTATATGGAGAGCATTGTAAATCTAGGAAATGTGCAAGCTGGTCTCTAATTACTATATGGTTTAATAAAATGTGCACTTTTTATTTAATATTAGTATGTCTATGTAGGATTTGGAGGATTTCAATGAAAACAAAACAAAACAAAACAAAAGTAAACACTTTTGGTTTATAAATGTGGCTATGCACACCAATTACTTAATATTCAATCAGATGCCTCTCTTTCCTTGTTGAATTATTGGCTTGGGAATTTGCTATTCCTGACAAGGGACCTCCATAACCAAAAGAATGGATATATGCTATTTTGCTTTAGTTCTTAACTTACTTCCAAGCATTCTAGGTGTTTATGAAAAAATTCACAAGCAGGTTAACAGTCTGGCTTCTCTTTGAATGAAAAAAAGGAATCGATGCACATAGATGAAATGAAACCAATCCAAAGCAAAGCAAATTAAATTAAAGCAAACTAAAATAAAGATCTCAAAAAAAAAAAAAAAATGGAGGGGACATATCCAAAATTGTTCAGATATAAGGAAAAACAGAGAGGACATTTCGACTCCAATCTGTACCCAAAAAAAATTAAAATTAAAAACTGTTAAAAAAGTTTAGACAGATATTTGTATAAAATTTCGACTCAGAAAGCAAAACACTTTAACAAGAATACCCATGTAAAACAGAAACCAAAATTACTCAGATCTAAACAAAATCCCTTCAAATCTATCAAGATTTGTTCAGATTGTAAGGAAAAAGCAATAAAGAACAAGAACCAAACGAAAAAAAAAAAAACCCCCCACTAAGATAGAAAAAGAGAAATCCCAAAAAAAACCCTAAAACTCCCATTCGACAAAGCACTAGATCTACCAGATCTATCCAAGCACAAAGACCCAGTTCACCAAATTACTAGATCTACCACATTTATATTCATTGTTCACAGATCGGGAGAAAGACTTACCGAAAGGTCACCAGTGATCGAGACAGACACGGCAGTGAAAAAGAGACGGCGGCCAAAATCCTAGGGTTTTGGCACTCGGGTAGAGGAAGCTTGTTAGGGTTGAAAATATGCACATAACAAAGCTAGGGTTCACAGAGAGAGAGAGAGAGAGAGAGAGAGAGAGAGAGAGAGAGAGAGAGAGAGAGAGAGAGAGAGAGAGAGAGAGAGAGAGAGAGAGAAGGTTTTTCTGCATCGGCGCTAGAATGAAGACTCTCAGACCGCAAGATCCCAAGCTCAAGCTCGACGACAGAGAGATCGTGGTCACTGGTGGGGAGTGAAAAACGAAGGAGATTACGAGGGGCGGCTAGGGTTTTGTGCGTTTTAGAGAGAGAGATGACTTGGGAAGTTGGGAGACGGGTTACGAGGGCTTTAGAGAGAGAGACCCCTTTTTGAAGTTTTTATACAAACCTGGTTAACCAGGTTATAAAAAGGAACCCGGGTTTCATACCTGGGTCCGGACCAGATGTATTCGGTTTTGCAAATGCGGGGTCCAACCCGGATTTCATCCGGGCCAAAAACCGCAACTGAAAATTTGGTTATCCGGTTTCTGAGTCGGGCAGGATAAAAACCGGCCTGGATGAACAGCCCTAGGCAGGAGAGTACCGCCACCATGCTTCAAGGTTCATTGATTAGAATCTTGTTTTAACCAGTGCGTGTGGGACATGCCGTGCACTATTTTTCCATCCCAGCATAGACGAAGTAGTCAAGATTATAATTAAATATTTTAGATTTAAATAAATAATTCAATTAGAAATTTTTAAGAACATCGTCAACTAAATGATAATACACAGATAAAAAATTATTAAAAATTAAGGAATAAAAATTAAATTTAAAATCTGAAAAAAGAATAGTCATTTCACAGAAATTATAAGGGCAGAAAAGTTTATATCTAATTTTTTAATTAAAGAGAATATACATATAGTTTAAGCAAACGTAAAAATTAAAATTATGATTTAAATATTCACAAAATTTTTAGAGAATATTAATGACTATAAATAAAAATATTTTATTTATCTTTTCTATGTTTTAAATGTGTTTAAAATTAAATATTATTTTTCTAATAAATTTTCCTAAGAGTTAGATTTTTTTTCTATCAAAATATTATATGAAATAAAATTAAACGGGAAAAATATATCTAAAATATTTCATTTGAGTAAAAAGTGATAAAAAAAAATTTGTTAGAAATATCAATAGCCTTGGTGGGCCAGCCCCCCTCACCCCTATAAATAATAATAAAATAGTTTGTAAATAATATTGAGATTGTTTGAGTTGAGTATTTTTTTTAAGTTTTAAAAAAAGAGAGAGAAAAAGTTATATAAAAAATATTTTTATTTTTTATTTAAAATTTTGAAAAATTTGTAAATATTTGTTTGAAAGTATTTGTATTTGAATGATGTTTGGGAATAAGATGATATGAAAATTTTAATATTGAAGCTTTTTCCAAACAAACCCTATATATTAATGGATAAAGTCTTGAGTAGATTAAACGAGAATAATGAAAAATATATATGGGCAAAGTTGTCATTGTATTAAAATAATGAGGGTCATTTTGTAATGTACATAGCACAGTAAAATATGGACTACTTTTTTCTGAAATGCTTTTGACAAAAAGCATCACTTTGATGCTTTTGTTGAAATGTAGTTTTCTGTTTTTTCATAGTTTAGAAGTACTTTAATGTAAAACTACCAAACGGATAAATTTTGTTATTTAAGCACTTTAGACCGTTATACTGCACTTTTTAGATATCTCACCTCAATCCCAAATAGGCTCTTAGTGCTACGGTCTCCATTTTGGATCTCGAGACGTGTAATATCTTTTTTCTTTTTTCTTTTTTCTTTTTTTTTTTGCATCTTTCTAATTTTATTAAATATTTTTTTCGAAAGAAAAATCATCATTAAAAAATAGTTTCTTAATTATTAAATTAAAAAAAAAACACACACACACACACACAATCGGGATTCGTGGTCAGGACCAATAGCATTTTCCAAACTAAATTACGTTAAGAATACTTAACGGTTAGTTTGGACAATTGGAATATCTCAAAATTTTATGAATAATAGTAAAATAATTTAAGTGAAGATGTTTATTTGATTTTGAAAAAATGATAGAGAAAAAATGAAATAAAAATATTATAAGTTAAAAAAATTGTTTGAATATTATTTTTGTTATGAAATTTGTAAAAATTATATTATTTTTGTATTTTATTTTAAAATTTGTAAAAGTTGTAATGGTTTTTGTCTTTGGATAATAAGTACATGATGATTAGATGAAAATGTTGAAAATTAAAAATTAAAAAGTGTTTTATATTTAAGTAATATTTAAAAATAAAATTCTGATAAGTTTTTATTTGAGAATTTTATATGTCATCTTTACTTCGGATGTCCAAATATATAATGAAAAGATATAATGAAATTACATGCCAAACTGAGAAAGTTGGAACTACACTAAGACTTTTAAAACAAATGGAGTCTTTCAAAAAAGCATTGAATTTTTGTTTTCTTAGTGAGATTGTTACAAAATGTCCTAAATTTACTTGGTCAAACAATAAAAGGGATAGAGGGTTTACAAATGATAAGTTGGATAGAGCTCTTGCAAATCAGAATTGAAACCAATTCTTCCCAGATTCACACTTTTAATTGTTACCTAATATTAAATCATATCACAATCCTCTTTGGATAGTTTTGGAAGAAAATTAAAGAAGATTAAGAAGAAAGACTCATATGTTCAGATATAAAACTTCATGGAATCTGAAAGAAGAATGTGCTAAGGTAGTCCAAAATGCTTGATAGTGACACTCATTGGTTTCTTCTAATGAACCAGACATTTGTAAGAAGATCCAAGGATGTCAAGATGCATTGAAGTAATGGAACCAAACTTCAAACAGGAGAACCAGTGGTATTGTTAGAGAAAGAATCTCTCTCTTGCAAGGCATACCAAATATAGCTCATAATTCCATGTTCATGCACCTACAAAAGGAAGTGGAGAGCCTTTTAGAAGAAGATAAACTTAAGTGGAAGCAAACAAAGAACAAAACAGCAATGGTTAGCACATGAGGATAGAAATACTTCTTTCTATCACATGTTTGCTAATCAAAGGAAAAAGTCAAACTTCATCAAGAATATTACTAACAATGCAGGAGTGTTATATTCATAGCAGCCCACTATAGGTGATATATTTCATTCTTATTTCACAAGTTTGTTTCAATCTTCTAGTCCTACAGGTTTTCTTCATTTGGAGACCAAAGTCAATCATGCTATAAACGGTATGCTCCTAGCTAAATTTTCTAAAATGGAGGTGAAGGATATTGTTTTCCAAATGGCTCCATTAAGCTCTCTAAGACCTGATGGATTCTCTACTTAGTTCTATCAAAATCATTGGAAGGATGTAGGAAAGGATGTATGGAAGTTTGTTTTGAATTTCCTAAGCAGAGAGGTTCTCTTAAAAGTATTAATAATACTTTTATTACTCTCATTCCAAAAGTTAAAAATCAAAAGAGAGTCACTGAATATAGACCTATCAACTTATGTAATGTCCTTTATAAGATAGTGTCTAAAGTTCTTGCTAATAGATTGAAACAGGTGTTACTTAAAATCATTTATCCTAATCAGAGTACTTTCATTCTTGGGAGACTTATTTCAGACAACATCCTTGTGGCATATGAGACTCTTCATATTCTAAACACTTGCAAGAGGCTAAACGAGAATTACATGGCTCTAAAACTTGACATGAGCAAAACATATGATTGAGTGGAATAAAAGTTTCTTGAGGCAGTAATGCTTAAAGTGGGGTTTGATCAGAGATGGATTTCACTTATCATGGAATGCATTTCTTCTATTTCGTACTCGTTATTACTTAATGGTGATCCTCAAAATTCCTTTTAATTTACAAGGAGAATTCGACAAGGAGATCATCTTTCTCCATACATGTTTATCATTTGTACTGAGGCTCTAACTTCTCATTTGAGTCAAGCTGAGAGAATGGGTTTTATTTCTGGTGTCCCTATTGATAGGTCTTCACTTACTATCAATCATCTATTTTTTGTAGATGATAGTTTGTTATTTTGTAAAGCAAATCCTCTTGACGACTGGAGTAGAATCTTTGGCATCTTGGATCAATATGAAAATGCCTCTAGGCAAAAACTTAATAAGGACAAGATATCAATTTTTCTCAGCAAACATACCCCACCAGATGTTAAAAGCATAATTGTGGAAGTTGCAGGTATGAGATCAAATGGAACTTATGAAAAATACTTGGAACTTGCAACTACTATGGGTAGATCTAAGATCTCAACTTTTAATTCCCTTTGTAGAACCTGGGCTTGATTGTCTAACTGGAAAACAAAATTCCTATCTGCTGTATGTAAAGAAATCTTAATGAAAGCAGTTCTTCATGTGACAAAAACTGAGAGGAAAGATGAAGGATGAATTAAAGCAAGAAAGATTGAGAGAAAATTTCTCTGATTTTCATTACCGATCGAGTATACAAAGCAGCATATATATATACATTGAGTTGGTATAATGCATACAAAAAGAATAAGGAATATTCTACGTACAATGTGTCCTATTCCACTACAATGTGCAACTGATGTGGGTCAGTGTAGTGGCCATTAACATGGGACAAAAGTAGTGCAGCAGGGGCAGTGCAGCAATAGCAGGCTGGTGGTGGAGCAGAGTTGTTGCTCAGCCTCTAACAGATAGAAACTTTGTCTTCAATGTCTCGGATGCAGGGAATAGCAGAGTCCTCATTCTTTGTTTTTGTTATATCTTGAGACTCCCCCTCAAGATGGGCATATATATTTAAGGTGCCCATCTTGGACAATAGTGAATGAAAAGATGGACCTATTAATGCCTTTGTGAAAAGGTCAGCCAGCTGAAACTTGGAAGCTACATGAATGGGTGCAATGATTCCAGCTATGACTTTCTCCCTTACAAAATGACAATCCAACTCCACATGTTTGGTCCTTTCATGGAAAATTGGATTCGTGGTGAGGTGGATGGCTGATTGACTGTCACAATAGAGTTGGACAGGTTGTGAATGTACTATGTTGAAGTTATTCAAGAGCTCTCTTAACCAAACAATCTCGTAGCTTGCATGTGCCAATGCTCGGTATTCTGCCTCTGCTAAAGATCTTGATACAGTGGCTTGTTTCTTGGTTTTCCAACTAATCATTCAATCACCAATAAACATGCAGAAACCAGTCACGAATCGCCTAGTCTCAGGGCAGGCTGCCCAATCTGAATCACTATATCCCCTTAGCTGCAATGATGATTTTGAAGAGAAGAAAATTCCTTGCCCAATTGAACCTTTGAGATATTTAAGTATCCTATGAGCTGCAACAAGATGTGCTTGAGTTGGTTTGTCTAGAAATTGACTAAGCACATTGACAGTATATGTTATGTCTGGTGTTGTGATAGTCAAGTAAATGAGTCTTCCTACCAGCTTTCCATATGCAGTGATATCCAACAGCAAGTCATCTGAGGAGTGTGCTAGTTTGTGGTTTTGGCTCTATGAGAGTGTGAACAGGTTTGCATCCAAATAGACCAACACTTTCAAGGACTTCCAAAGTTTACTTCCTTTGGCACACATGAATGCCACTTGCTGACCTTGCAATTTCTAAACCTAGAAAGTACTTTAGATGTCCCAAGTCTCGAATCTTGAACTGCCCATGCAAGTGGTCTTTGATGGTTTTTATGGCCTTCAAACAATTACTCCCTAAAATGATATCATCAACATATATAAGGAGTGCCACAAAACCATCTTCATCATTCTTGGTGAAAAGAGAGTAGTCTGATTTTGATTGACTAAAACCCAAGTCAAGGAGAGAAGCTGTAAATTTTGAATTCCATTGCCTAGAGGCCTGTTTTAGGCCATATAAGGACTTGTGTAATTTGCAAACCAGTTTTTGAGCTTTGGATTGAGACTCCCCCTTGAGCTAAAAACCTGGTGGAAGCTCCATGTAAATGTCTTCTTCAAGGTCACCATGGAGGAATACATTGTGAACATCTAGTTGTTCCAAGTGCCATCCAGAAATTGCAGCCAAAGCAAGGAACACACGGACAGTAGTCATTTTTGCTACTGGGCTGAATGTTTCTTGGTAATCAAACCCCTCTCTTTGTATATAACCCTTAGCTACAAGCCTTGCCTTGTGTTTATCAATGGTGCCATCTAATTTTAGTTTGGTTTTGTAGACATACTTGCAACCAATTGGCTTGTTTCCATGAGGTAAGGGCACAATGGACCAAGTGTCATTTGCTTCAAGGGCTTTCAATTCAGCAGCCATGGCAGCTTGCCAATGTTCATGAACCACAACTTCCTCATAAGTTTTTGCTTCTGAGATGAGTGTAAGTGATAGTGCATATGCTTGATGTGAGGAGGAGAGGTGCTGGTATGAAAGGTGATGGGATATTGGGTGTTCAGTGGAAGAGGGAAAAGTATAAGAATGAGATGGATTGGTGACAAGTTAGCAATGATAATCATGCAAGTAAGAAGGTTTAAACTTTATTCTGTCAGACCTTCGAAGTGGAGTGTGTGGTGAAGGCACGGATGGGGGTGATACCATAGTGTTTTCAGGTTGATTGAGTGAAGGAGAGGAAGGAGTGGAGGCCTCTGATTGAGAATAAGAATGAGGGGAATGGTCTGATTGAGGTGGAGGTGTATGGAGGGAAGTGGTTTGTGAAAGTTCTTGAGGGTAGCATAGCTGGTCAGGCAATGGAGGAGGAATGCTAACATCTTGTGAGCTTGAATAAGGTGCAAGTTTCTTAGAATCTATGTTCTTGAAAGGGAACTTAGATTCTAAAAACACTACATCTCGGGAAATAAAGGTATTTTGATTATCAAGGTTGTACACTTTGTAGCCCTTAATTCCTGCTGGATATACAAGAAAGATACATTTTTGAGCTCTTGGATCCAGCTTAGTCCTATTATGTTTAAGTGTAGACACAAAACAAAGACACCCAAAGACTCTCAAATGATTGTAAGAAGGCTTAAATGAAAATAACATCTCATATGGGGATTTGTTATGAATGATGGGTGAAGGTATTCTGTTGATCAAATGTGCAGCTGTTAAAACTGCATCTCCCTAAAATTTTATGGGAAGTGAGGCTTGAATGAGTAGAGCTCGGGCAACAGTGATTAAATGTTGTTGTTTTCTCTCCACAATTCCATTTTGTTGTGGTGTGTACACACATGTTTTTTGATGTAAAATTCCATGGGAATTGAAAAAATCAGACATTTGAAACTCCAATCCATTATCAGTTCTAACATTTTTAACCTTGGAGTTGAATTGAGTTTGAACCATAAGGACAAAGGACTGTAGGAGAGATCTAGCTTCTGATTTGAATTGCACTAGGTATACCCATGTAACTCGGCTAAAGTCATCAACAATAGTTAAGAAGTAATGATGTCCATTCAAGGAAGCTTGAGAGTATGGGCCCCAAATGTCACAGTGAATGAACTCAAAAACAGAAATTGTAGAAGTAATGTTTGTTTGAAATGGAAGACGTTTCTGCTTAGATAAAGAGCAAACAATACAATATAATTAATCACGCCCTTTTACATTAGGACAAGAGGAATGAATTAAATTCATTCTTTGGTTGGATAAATGTCCTAATCTAAGGTGCCATAAATCAAAGGACTGTTCATCGACAGTATTACAAGCTAAAATATTTGAGAGCTTTGATAGGTTCCTGGGAATCTGTTGAGAAGTACTGCAGCCAAGATGGTTTGGAAGGAGATAATATAGGCCATGATTGAGTTTAGCTAGTCCAATCAACATCCATGAAGAGAGGGCCTGTATAAAGCAAAACTTATCTAAGAAAATAAGGCAAATATGAGGGTTAAGAATGAGTTTGCTACAAATAAGAGATTGATTTTGAAGGAAGGAACACATAAGACCTTTGTGAGAATGATGGACTCTGAGAGATGGACATCACCTATATGTGTGACCTCTACACATGTCCCATTTTGTAACTGGACTAATGTATTGGCAGTGCAAGTGATGGTTGTGAGAAGGGATGGAGAACAGACTATATGGTCTGTTGCTCCATTGTCAATGATCCAATGGATGTTGGCAGGTTCATATGATTGATTATGCACAAGTGATGAGTGGTGATTTGTGCCAAATGTTGATGATTCTGACGTTACAGAGGATCAAGAAGGTATACTTGCCATATTCGAGTGAGTATGAGGGTTGTTGCTCTAGTTTGAGGTGGTCTTGATGGACTGAGGTGCTTGAGATGATTGCTTATGAGTCAGCTGTGGTGTTTGATTATTGACCAGTGCTATGAGCTGTTGGATTTGAGACTGCAAGAGTGTTAAGTTTGGAGCTTCCATCACTTCCTTCTCCTGCCCTTGCGAAATTACTTGGTTAGCTTAATGAGTAGCAAAAAAATTTTGATTGTTGAAGTGTCCAGGTTTCTGCTCTGTGAACTTAAAATTTGGTGGAAATCCTATCAACCTATAACACTTGTCACAGCTATGTCCAGTTTTTCCACAATGTCCACAAGTGAGCTCAGGTCTCTCCTTTTTCTTAGATTGATTGTTAAAAACTGCCAAAGCTGAAGATTCAGTTGGTGGTATTGCTACAATCCTTGCTTGCCTCTACCTTTCTTCTTGTAGAATCAAAGAAAAAGCCTTATCTATAGAAGGGATAGGACTCATGAGTATGACTTGTCCTCTAATGCTCTCATAAGAATCATTCAACCCCATAAGGAATTTGCAGACATTATTAGACTATTGAACCTCACCTACTGAGTTTAAGGCTTTGCAAGTGCGAAGGCCACATGTACAGTAGGGCACGGGTCTATAGATGTTGAGTTCTTCCCAAACTACATTCAGCTGAGTGAAATATTCATTGACAGTTTGAGTTCCTTGCACATGGTGCCAAGCTGTTGTTGAAGCTGGTAGATCCTGACATTATCTGGCTGAGCAAAACGCACCTTCAGCTTGTCCCATACTGCTTTGGCTGAGCTAATATAGAGGACATTGGAAGCTATCTCTTTGGATATTGAGTTAAGAAGCCATGAAAGGATGATGTTGTTGCATCTTAACCATGGAAGATACAAGGGGTCAGTCAACTCTAGTGTAGTGATGGTTCCATCCAAGAATCCAAGTTTATTCTTGATTGAGATGGACAGTAAGAATGATCTACTCGAAGATAGGCCTGCGCTCCGACTCCGACGGAGTCAGAATCGAGATTTCCGACCTCCGACTCCGACTGGAGTCGGAACCGGAAGGTCACTCCGACTCCCACTCTGTTTAGGAGTCGGAGTTCCGATAGGTTCCGATCGGAATCGGGCTCCGACCTCCGCCCGATTCCGATTCCGAAATCTAAAAAAAAAATGATATATATATAATACATATTACATCTTTAAGAAACTCTTATACAATTGTCCAAAACATTGATAATAGTTTAAACACATCCTCCAATACCAAAATAAAAACATCTTCCAATACATCTTCCAATACAGAGGTGCTCCAAAACATCTTCCAATACATCGTGGTTTGTCGTTGGTGATACCTGAAATTAAAATAAAAAGTCACAATCAATAAAAAGAAAAAAAAATGATTCAGAAAGAAATGATTATAATTTCTAACCAATATTTTTTAATCACGAGTTTATCAACTTAGTCACACTCCAAGTATCAGTCATCGGCAAGTATACTAGGGTTCACAATTATATCTATGAAATCATAAAAAGTATAAGGTTAATAGATTTATGAAATCATAAAAAGAATTAAATAAATCAATTAAAATACTCAAATAAAGTTACCTGATTCAAGCTGATAGCTATCAGGATCAAAGCCAATGGTATCTAGTCCAATGGGCGTATCACTTAACCAATTCTGTGTGCAAATGAGGGCCTCCACAGTTGACGGTGACAATGAACTCCGGTAAGAATCCAATACTCGATCTCCAATGCTAAATGCTAACTCAGAGGCAACCGTAGTGATTGGAATGGCCATCACATCTCAGGCAATACGAGAAAGGATCTGATACTTGGTGGAATTAACCTTCCACCAAGTTAAAAGCTGAAATGAGTCGCTAGGTGCCTCGACCTCTTTCATAAAATACCGTTCAATCTCAGAAGTACACTGCATAATATTCCTCGTTGCAACGAGCTGATGATACTGATTCACAATATTATAACCTCGACGAGGTGGATTTAATGAGTCATCTGAGCTACGGTCATCGAATAGAGGTGTCGGCCTCGAGTGTGAGGTACCCGCTGCGAATGAAGGCTGACCACTATTGTTGTAGTGAGAATATAAGTCATCAAGATTCCTTTTAAGCCCTGTAATAAACCGTGCAGCCTTCACTGCCCCCATTGTGGAATTTGCCCAAAATTCTATCAAAGCCAACTTATATCGGGGGTCAAGGATCACAGCCACAAAAAGTAATCTATTTATTTTCTCAACATCCCCCCAATATTTATCATATTTGGCCTGCATCCTTATAGCCATACCAGATAATAATCCGCATGAACCCGTACAACCTTCCTGCAAGTGGTAGTGAAGCTCTGAGAGCTCGCTGAAGAATAAGTTTGCAGTTGTATATGCAGATCCAGATATCCGCACAGTCATATCATAAAAAACTTGTAAAAATCTCACAAAGTGCCCCACACTAGTCCAATCATGTGTGTCTGGCGCACCAAGCCCCTTTCCTGCAAGCTCCAGCAAAGCATACTTAAGTGCCCCATCCTCGACCTCCATCCGCTCGAATGCTCTTTGGTACTTTTGTGCCACATCCAACATAAGATATGTTGAGTTCCGTCGAGTCGGAACATCCAAACACAATGTCTTAGAACATGAAATTCCAAGCTGGCTTGCTATTGCCTTGAACTTTGCAAGCCTTTGAGGGGAAGCCCTCACATACTGCACAATGTTGCAGACTCTGGTAATGGAATCGTCAACCTCTTTTAACCCCTCGCTGACAATCAGGTTGAGGATATGAGCACAACATCGAACATGAATAAATTCGTGGTTGCGGATGACATCAGCTTTCATACTCGTATTGCTCTTGAAGCATTCAATTGCGGTGTCATTGGCACTGGCATTGTCAACTGCAATACATAGAACCTTTTGAATTCCCCAGTCCTTTAAACAATCATCCATCAGTGCCCCAATTGATGCTCCCTTATGATCAATAATCTCTTTGAACCCAATAATCCGTTTTCTCAAATTCCATTCACTATCAATGTAGTGTGCTGTGATACACATGTAGGAAATGTTCTGTATGGAAGTCCATGTGTCAGTTGTAAATGACACTCTCTGGTTAGTGGTAGTGAACATCTTCTTCATCTCCGCCTTCTCTTTTGCATGCTTCTTCATACAATCCCGCATCACCGTATACCATGATAGCAATGGAAATCGTGGCTCAATAGTCTTGACAAACTTTCGGAAGCCTCTTTTATCGACTGTGATAAAATGCATCTCATCTTCAATTATCATCTCTGCAAGCATATCCCTCACCAATTTCTCACTGTATTGAGGGATGATCATTTTCTTAATCTGTGTACCATCAGTGGCCGTAGAAGCTTCGTACCTGAGCTTGGTCTGATCATTGATTGCCTCTCCATTCGACATTTTATATCGTTGGCAACCCCCAAGATGGGCTATTAAGACAGCAGTGCCTTGCCTCTTTGAATGACATCCACATAGTGCCCCACAGTGGTGGCATCTCACCTGTGGGTTCTCACGATTACCAGGGATCTTGGTGAAATGCTCCCAGGTCCAAGACCTTTTTGACCTATTTCGTGGCTGAGATGGAGCTGCAGATGGAGGTGGTAGATCCCCAATACCCATCTCCTCATCCTCATTAAACTCATCCTCATCTTCTATGTCTACTAGCATAGGGAATCGGCTACTTGCACAAGATGTAGCTGCTTTAGAAGTGGGTCTAGATCTCGGCCTCGGTGACGGGATTGTGTCACTTGGATTCCCTTTTGACCTTCCACTAGGTGAAGCTTCCATATCTATCAAAAATAAAATAAAATAAACAGTTAATATAAATAGAAAAATAAAAAACTTGAGTATGTAAGAGCTGACAAGGTAATGGTTCGCAATGTTTTCTTGGAATATAGTCTCATGATTAATGTTATAACTGCCTTAGAATTAAAATAGTCTCATGATTAATATAGTCTCATGATTAATGTTATAACTGCCCGACTATATACAGCTGTTTTCTTCTTTGTAGCACTTGGAGCTATCACAGAAGCATATCATGGATGGTGTGAGATGTTACAGAAGCCAGGCTACATAAAATGTTAATATATATATATATAATAGAAACCAGGGGAAGCAACTACTGATCACCAGCATGCATGGCTGCCCACGTTACTCCCTATAATTAACCTATTAATGCTAGAACCAAATTAGGAATAAATTCCTACTCGATCTCATGTATATGCTATATATATGTGTGTGTGTGTGTGTAATATGTCAAATAGTTGGAGGGAGAATCGGTTAATTTAATAGATCCCCAAAGAGAAAGGCATGCATTGGAATTAAAAAATCAGAAAGTTCCAACTCAAAGAAAGGTCAAGGCCCAATCAAACCTACCCCCATCAAGCTCAGCAATGCAAAAATAAATAACATGAAGCCACTCTTCTTTATAGAAGCCCAACCAAGTACACCTATAGACATCTACACGCCATTAAGTCCAAGCAATAGCAATAGACAAGTAGAGTTATGGTTTGAATTCAGTACATCTATTTTAATATTATGTGATATAAATAAATATATTTTATTATTTATTTTTTATCTTAGCATATACCGCATATGGTGATAATATTGTCTTTATCATATGGTGATAAAAATTGGGCAAAATGATTAAATGAATATTTCAGTGCAAAAAAAAAAACCATATGGTAGATATCACTTCACTATCAAAAGGTTACTTAGTTTGAATCAACAAATCAGCCAATGCTTTAGCCTTTAATAGTCTGGTTCTAAAAATAAAAGAGAATTTACTTATCAAAAACAAAAACAAAACAAAAGGGAAATAATTCACAACTATAAATTCACTATCCCAATAAGACTACTTTATTTGTTACCATCCGGTCCATCCTCTGTATTGTTTCATTGGAATGGGATATTTGGATGTTCTGACTTCAAACTCAATATCCAGGAATATCATATATCCTAATATTTTCTTTAGTTGCCATTAAATTAAACATATATCAGATTACATATATACCTTTTTTTATTGCCATTTTATTCTTTTTTAAAATATGAAGTTGGGTATCAAAAGAAAGCTTTAAAAAAAGGAGGAGAAAAGCATAATAATTTCAAGAAGAGACATGAAGATTAATTCCGCCAAACACAATCCACGGTTGGGATCCCCCAACCAAGATTTTCATAAAGAGTTCACAAACAAAGATCATCATAAAGAGTTCACAAAAAAAGTGTTCTTTTCAAATGCTTGGAAAATGTTCCAACCCCATTCTTGATATGTCTTGTTCCCAATTGGCAAGTGGGTCGCACCAAGTCACAAGGTGGACTTTGGTTTTCAAGACCTTGGTTACAGTGGTTCTAAATTCACATGATACTAACAATAGACATGGAGTCCTCCGTGGACAATGCATCTTCCAGACTTCCAATACCAAAAATTTTCCACCTCTCAATCCACACCTCAAACCACTCTCCAATACTCTTAATACACATAGGTCAGAAACCAAAACTTTAGAACCTTCAAATTTGAAATCTTCATACAATAGATCCCTCATGTAGCATAAGCATGGTGATAAAAAAAGCATGAGATACTCATTGGACTAAAAGTCTAAAACACCCTCTCATAACTACGTACCTATCTTATGGGGCAAGGCTATCCAGTTGCCGCCGCTGCACTGAGGAGTGAATCGGGTGACTGGGTGAGGCATGGCGCCGTGGGGCGTGGGCAGCGACACAGTGATTCTGTGAACATGGCGGTGTGGGCACTGGCAGCGGCTGAGTCAGTGAGCAACGGGCGACGAAATGAAGAAGAATGGAGAAGAAGAAAGGGGCCGGCCGGTGGCTGAGTCGGTGAGCAAGGGATCAGATTCGAGAGTCGGGACAGACGAAATGAAGAACCGAAGAAGAAAGAGGGATTAGCCAATTAGGTATAAAAGAACAAAGCAAATGACGTCGCTCCTGTAGTAAGGAACGTCGTCGTTTAAGTTAAGGGGGGGGAAACAAAGATTCAAAACGACGTCATTTTGAATCTTTGTTTTTATTTTTTTAAAAGTCAGAGTTCGGAGTCGGAATTCGGAGCCAATGCTGACTCTGACTCCGACTCTGACCTCCGACCCCATTTTCGGAGTGCCTCCGATTCCGACTCCGTGTTCCAAAACTTCCGACTCCGATGGAGTCGAAGTCGGAACAGAATTCGATCGGAGTTGGAATTTTTGAAAATTTGCACACCCCTACTCCAAGAGAGATAATTTGGACCTGTAAGAGGTGGAGAGACAATCACAGAGCTGGCATTGTCACTGTGATGAAGGAAAAAGGGGTTATTTGGATTCTCAGTGGGTAGGAAGTTATGTAATGGGTTGTTTGTATCAGGTGGCATGCTGGATGAACTTTCTTCTTCCATTGAAGGAGTTGAATGTAAACAAATGGATGAATGTTATGAATGTATTGTGAAGAAGCCTGAACAAAAAAATGAAGCAGGATTACTATAAGGCCTGCTCTGATACCATGACAAAAACTGAGAGGAAATATAACAAGAAGGATGAATTAAAAGCAAGAAAGATTGAGAGAAAATTTCTCTGATTTTCATTACTGATCGAGTATACAAAGCAGCATATATATACATTGAGTTGGTATAATGCATACAAAAAGAATAAGGAATATTCTATGTACAATGTGTCCTATTCCACTACAATGTGCAGTTGATGTGGGTCAGTGTAATGGCCATTGACATGGGACAAAAGTAGTGCAGCAGGGGCAATGCAGCAATAGCAAGCTGGTGGTGGAGCAGAGTTGTTGCTTAGCCTCTAACAGATAGAAACTTTGTCTTTAGTGTCTCAGATGCAGGGAATAGCAGAGTCCTCATTCTTTGTTTTTATTATATCTTGAGATTCATGCTATCCCTACATGCACTATGGGAATTTTCTTGCTACTAACTTCCATCACTCAAAGGTTGAACAAAATGATGAGGAATTTTTGGTAGGGATAGAATGGAGATCACTCTAAGACTCATTGGTTAAAGTCGGATCAGTTGGGTCTCTCAAAGGAGATTGAGGGGCTAGACTTTAGGGATTTTAAAATTTTTAATCTAGCAATGTTAGCCAAACAAATTTGGAGAACAATTCTTCTACAGGCAGTCGGGGAGCTGCAAACGGGATGCAGTCGGCTGACGTGGCATATGCCACGTCAGCCGTTAAAAAAAAAAAAATGGCAGAAAAGTTCAAATGCGGGAAACTGTGATCACCAAAAGATTTTGGTTGGCGTGTTCTACAAGCTTCAAGCTTGGGCAAGCGAAAATGGAAGTCTGAGCAGGTTTCGGCTTGGATTTGCAGCTTGTTCGGGGCGTATTCTTCATGCATTCGGGGCGTCTCCTTCATGCTGCCGATTCGGGTCTCCTTCATCCAGCTGATTCTGAACCTTTTGGTTCATGCAGCTGATTCTGAGCAGGTTTTTTTTTTGTACAAAAGTGGCCTGAATTTTTTTTGGGTTTCATCTGGTTTAAAATGTTGAGAGAAGCACGCACCACAAGGGACTGAACCCAAGCGCCAGAGCCGTGGAATAAGTACGACCTCGAAGATTCAAGAGCAAGGATTGATCACCATCTCTTTTCCTTTGGCATTGTCGTTTGTAAAAAGAAACTTGGTAATCCCTTCGTGCTTCTTCTGCGTGTGGGTCTTCTGTAGCGTGTGTATATTTTTGATTTAGATTAATGGGGGAGATATGAATCTGTATGGGATGTGGGTCTTCGTGCTTCATACGCACGCCTGTCAAAACACTGAAAACTCAAATTTTAGCATTTTTATAATTTTGTTGGATCTGTGCATCTTACTCCCATTGTTACTGAGATTGCATTCGGACAGCCCAAGGTGGGTTATAGTCCATGCTAAAAGACCTCTTTTTGAAGCGGTGTGAAAAAGCTGGAAGTTGCCTTCAGGTTTAAACGTGTTTAGCTTTGTTAAGAAGTTGGAAGTTACCCTAAGCTTCAAATGTTTGAAGCTCTGTTCGTTAAAAACCTGGAAGTTTGCTTGAGCTTCAAACGTTTGAAGCATTGTTAAAAACCTGGAAGTTGCCGTAAGCTTCAAACGTTTGAAGCTTTGTGGAAAACCTTTAAGTTGCCTTAAGCTCTGTATCAAGCTTTGTTAAAAACCGAAGTTGCCTTAAGGTCTGTTTGATTTATTGTTAAAAAACTTTTATGATTTGCGTTAAGCTCTGTTTGATGGAGCGGGAGTCTCGAGTCTCCATTTGGTTGAGGTGTCCGTGATCGTGAAATAGGGGATGCATGCATGCAGACACAGACCTGTGAAGCTATAATCTCTACATTTTGTGTAATGCCAACAAAATCTCTATGTCTAAACATTTATTTTTTACTAACAGATAATATGATGAGATTATAGCACTATGCTTGGTCTCAGTTGAAAGGCAAAGATATTATGATGAGAAATTGACCACGCATCATATGTTTATTTGTTTTGCGAATTGTTTTGGTTTATAGTCCTTCAAATATAGTTGTTATTATCTTTATAATAATAATAATAACAATCTTTCAAATATATTTGTACTAAAGTTTTTAATAATAATAATAACAATTCTTCAAATATATTTGTTATTATTTTTATAATAATAACAATTCTTCAAATATATTATAATAATAACAGTCCTTCTAAACTAATAATATTATTTCAATGAGAACATTATAGGTGGTGGTGTTGGGCCAGAGTATGCTTTTGAATGCTTTGTTTTATCTCTCTATAAAGTTCAAATGCTTTTGAATGCATTTGTTTTATCTTTTTGTTGATGGGGCATATTCCTTGAATTACAAGAGGTTATTTGCTTATTTCCATGAAATGGTTGAATTATATGTTATTATTTCTCCAAGTTATTTGTTTTTTGGCTCCTTGATTAATATGAACTGGAAGACATATCTATGATACACTTTAGCGGAAATCTGCTTATTACACTTTATCCAAGTTATTTGCTTTTGATTTGCTCCTTGACTTTAAAGACTTTCTTGTATTGACTTTTCAGTGATCAGAATTTTTATTTGATAGCATGGGAATAGGGGATGAAAACCCATCTCTCTCAACACCATTCAGTGTAGATCCCTTGACCAAGGTATGTTATATGATTTTTATAGAATTTGTTACGTCAATAGCATGGTTGCTAATTGGGTACCGGTCTTTTTATGTTAGGCCATCCCAACCACTGCTCCAAACTTTCCAATTTACATGCACGGTTACTATGGAGCCCCACCTGCATGGTCACCGGCTATTATGCCATATCCAAATGCACACCAACTTCAAGCCAACATTCAGATGGTGATGATCGAAGTTTGTTCCCCCCCTCCTTTTAATAAATTTTAATTGCTTTTGTTTTCAACAGAATGATGGTTACCCTTTTCAGCATGGGTTGGGTCGTCCGAATCCTCTCATGGCTACAAGCTCCGGATCGGTCGAAAAATTTGGTAAAGGGGATACACCTAGTGAAAGTGCAGCGCCCTGTTCGTCATCTAGAGTTCAGTCTCAAGGTGAAGAGGATAGGCCAGATTCATGGGAAACAAGCGATGGCAATGCCGGGTCACCCCAGGTAGACGAGCTGGGATGTGGTGATATGATTGAGGAGCCAAGAACAGGGATGGAGTTTAATTCTTTAGAGGAATTAAATAGCTATTATAAGTTATATGCTAAAAGATGTGGATTTGGATCCATGACACAAAGGAGTGAGAGGGATGACAAAGGGAGTGTCAGATATGTCACTCTTGGTTGTGCTCGTGGGGGAAAGGCTCGGAATAAAACGACGAACATGGGAAAACCACGGCCTACAGCTAAGACTGACTGTAAGGCAAGGATTAATGCCTTAAAAGTTGATGAAAAGATGAAGTTGACCACAGTTAATAATACACACAATCACGGACTGAGCCCACAGAAATCGCGCTTCTTCCGTTGTAATCGTGAAGTAAGTGAGGCTGTAAAAAGAGTGCTAGATACTAATGACCTGGCTGGCATCCGAATGAACAAGAGCTTCAGGTCTCTTGTTGTTGGCGCGGGAGGGTTTGAGAACCTGCCATTTTCGGAAAAAGATTGTCGCAACTACATAGATAAGGCAAGACATCTGCGACTTGGATCAGGTGGTGCTGGAGCGCTACGAGACTATTTCTCTCGGATGCAGTACAAGAATCCCGGATTCTTTTACTTGATGGATTTAGATGATGATGGGAGGTTAAGGAATGTATTCTGGGCAGATCCACGCAGTAGGGCAGCATATCAAGATTTTGGTGATGTGGTAACATTTGACACTACGTACTTGACGAATAGGTACGGGATGCCCTTCACACCATTTGTTGGTGGAAATCATCATGGACAGTCGATTCTATTGGGGGCAGGGTTAATTTCCAGTGAGGACACAGACACTTTTATTTGGTTATTCCAGACTTGGCTGCAGTGTATGGATGGATTAGCCCCGCCAGCTATTATTACTGACCAGGACAGAGCAATGAAGAATGCAATCGCTGTTGTATTTCCAAAAACTCGGCATAGATTTTGCTTGTGGCATATACTTAAGAAAGTCCCTGAGAAGCTAGGCTCTCATCGTGCCTACAAAAGTGGCCTGAAAAGTCAGCTAATGAAATGTGTGTATGACACTCAAAATATTGAAGAATTTGAGAAATCCTGGGAGCAGTTAATTAGCACATACACGTTGCAAGAGAATGGCTGGTTGCAAAGTTTGTACTCTGAGCGCACGTATTGGGTACCGATCTTCCTGAAGGAGTATTTTTGGGCTAGCATGAGTACCACACAACGGAGCGAGAGCATGAATGCATTTTTTGACGGGTATGTTCATGCGAAGACAAACTTGAAGGAGTTCGTCGACCAATATGACAATGCATTGAGAAAGAAAATCGAGAATGAAATCAGCGCGGACTTCCACTCCTTTAGCGTTACAATTCCATGCATATCTAGATCTCCTATAAAGAAGAGATTCCAAGAGTTGTACACGAATGCCAAATTTAGAGAAGTTCAGCAACAAGTTATGGGTGTGCTTGATATGGATCCATATCTACTTAGATGGGATGGTGTGAAGAAGACATATCTAGTAGAAGATGAAGTTCGTGTTGAGGAGTTCTGTAAAAATATTACATATTATGTGGACTTTAATGAGGAAAACTACGAAGTTAAGTGTTCGTGTGGGTTATTTCAAATAAGGGGGATACTATGTAGGCATGTCTTGTCCATATTCAAATGTAATGGGATAAAATCTTTACCAGCGAGGTACATTTTAGATCGATGGAGGAAAGACATCAAACGGAGATACACTTTAATCCACAGTACATATGACTCAGGGCATCAGCGAGAAGATACTAACAGATATTCAACTTTATTGAATATTTGTTATCAGATGATTACTCGTGCAGCGGGTTCAAAAGAGCATATTGAAGATGCGACAAAAAAGTTAAATGCAATGATTGAGTTATATGGCGACAACCAAGAACCCCCTTCAATGACCAAAATAGGGGAGGAGACAACCATCGTTGGTAGTTCGAAGCAAGTTCTCAGTCCACAAGTTGTGCGAGGAAAAGGCAGACCCTCATCCCTGAGGAGAGCATCCAGGATGGAGCAACACATCCGGAAAGGAAAAGCGAAGACGAAGAAAGCAAATTTATTGGGCAAACGTAAAGAGGTATGAATTCTGAAATATAAAAATTATTTTTAATATTCAGTTATTATTTGAATTGATTTATTTATGCAAATAATGTGACTAGATCGATTTTTCTCTTGTTTTGTGTATATCAGAGAGATGGAGGATATACGCCAGCCCAGGACACATGTAGGAATTTATTTGGGCCAGCAGAGATAGATGGAAACATGCAGGTATACATACATATCTTTCTTAAGTAAAAAGGAGGAGTTTTACATATTAACATTAACCACTAATGGGTCAATTTATTTGGAGACTATTTGCCATACTTTTGTGTTTACATTTTGTACTAGACTATTCGAGTCAGCTCAACCTTTGACATTAGCGGAAATCAAAATATGGCTGGGAGTCAAGAAAGTGTAATATTTCTAAACTTTTGATATTTTATACGTTATGTTGATGTTAGCCTAAATATTTTATATTGTCATATTTAACAGGTACTGTTTGGGTTGGATGGATCACAACCTGTACTAGAAGGATTGGATGGATCAGAAGTGCAGAAATGATATGGTGGTTAATTGAAGGAGTTTGTAATGATTTTGGTGGAAATCTGTACAAATTTTGTATTAATTGGGGGTTGTAGTTAATTTTGTGGAAAGAATTGTATTGGTGGTTATATCCATTTCTACATTAATTGGTGGTAAGTGGATTATTTTGTGTAAAGATTCTCAGGGGGCTGGAACAAACTTTGTACAGATTTGGTAGAAAGTTAAAGACATATCCTGTGGAATTGGTGGTTGCAGGAATTTTGTGTAAATAACTAATTGGTGAAAAAAGTTTTGAAATGCCTTAAGTGTTCGACTAGTCTTGGCAGGATTTATGGGAAGTTGGTGGAGAATTTATTGGTTCTTTCTTTTTATTTGTGGTTATAAACTTTGTACAGGACAGGTGGACTCTTGTTTATGTATAGATATTGTGCCCTTTGCAGGTGGTGAAAGCTGTTGTAATTTGATTATGGACAGGTGGTTATCGGATGAAAGTTTTCGTAATTTGAAGTAGGACAGGTCTCTTGTTGTTATGTAAATGCACGTAGGTGGACTCTTACTCGCTTCGGGTCTTACAGGGATCGAGCATATATATGCAACCAGTTTGAAAGGGTAGTCAATGCACATGTTCAGGAGACGCACGAGGACTTGATAGGAAACAGGAGGATTTTTTTAATTGTTTATAAAAACTGGTTTCAACACTTAAACCACATCCCGGGACATTACACTTGAAACTGCAGTGCCTGGGCCACTTAAACAAATAATAACAATTCAGTCCCTATAAATTAAAGGAACTAATAAAGAAATTAGATATCCAGATATTTACAACACTAGACTATACTTATGGCAATAAATAAAGCCAGCTACAACACTTAAAACAGTTCATAATTAGCACATAAACCACTACCAAGAAAAGAACAAACAGTAGAAACAAGTTCTCTAACTAATTACAACACTAAATTATACAAACAACACAACTAAATAACTTATAACAATTAAACTACAAATTCAACTAACATAAACCACTACCAGGTCAATAAATAACAACAAAAGACAAGTACAAAACCCCAATACACCCGGGGTAGTGTGCGTGAACGGCTTAGGACAGATTCTCTCTCGAGTAGCATCAACTCCATTTGTTGGAGCTCCTCATTTCGCTCGGATAGCACCATCTCTCGCTTCTCGATGTCATCCAATATCTTACGGAGCTCATTTTGAATTTTTTCGACATCGCTGACTCTCTTCTCAAGCTCTTCCTCCTTCCTTAACAGTTTATTTTTTCTTTCTTCTAGATCTGCAGTGAATTCATTAAAGTCTGCCCACTTGAAGAATTTACAGTATGGTAATCCTTGATATTTGCACACAGATACATAAAAAGAGTTAGAGCTTTGTTAATATGATGGCAATGTAAACTTGGCTGTAGTACAAATTAAATTCTTGTAATTACCTTTGTGTTGTACTTGGGACACCCTAAGAAGGGTTGTCCAGGATTAGCTTTAGTTTTTTAGTATCTCAATATTGCTTCAACCTCACAGAAGCACAAGGGAGGAGGCAAAGTACGTTTGCACCAGGATGAAGAAGACAGTGATGATGTAGTAGAGATTCTAGCATTAACCATAATCACAATGGAAACAAACACATCAAAAGACACACATAAACCATACATCTATGTTGTTTTCCCACTACTTCATCATGCTGAAGAAGTGTAGTAGAAATAAATGGTCAATCAAGCAATACAATTTTAGCAAAGTATCCTTCATGAATTCCCATTTACAACACTTAAATCATCTACACAGTTGAATAATCAAAGACCCAAGTTTACTTGTAATTACAGATTCACACTTAAAGCTTTTTTAGAATAATAGCTGCATATGGATGTCTTTCTACGTTAAATGACTGTAACAAATATGTTACTATGTTAAATCACTATTTATCTTAAAAACAATGACAACCAACTAGTATATATATTTGTTTATTTATGTAACTAACAGCCCAAGTACATTATTAGTATATATAGTATATACTATAGTATAGTAGTATATATGCTACTATATATATAGTATATAGTATAGTTGTATATATACTACTATAAATAAGAACATTATTAGTTACATAACAATCAAAACAATCAAACCAAACAGCCCAAGTACATTCTTAAAATACCTAAAAAATGTTGATAAGGTTCCTCTGCTAAAACTGATCCTAAGCTCTGTTTTGAACTACTTTATGTCACTTTAGGTGTCCATCGATCCCAAATGTACTTCCTTATTACATTTTCAGTAAAATTGAGGCAAGAAAACAGTAACCATATGCAAATTAAGGAATTAAACAGCCCAAGTACATTCTTAACAGACCTAAAAAACATTGATAAGGTTCCTCTGCTGAAATTGATCCTAAGCATATGTTTTCAACTACCTTATGTAACTTTAGCAGTCCATCCATACTTCCTCATTACATTTTGGGATCAAATTGATGCAAGAAAACAGTAACCAAGCTGAAGTCAATGTACTTGTCTATAAATAAGAACATTATCTTTCCCGACATAATTAGAGACTGGAAAAGTATAACAATGACAAATTAACAGACTAACAAAATAACGCATGAAAAAAATAGAATACTTGCCTTCCTTCTGGACTGGACAAGGGCGACACTCTTCCTTCTTCCTTGATGGCCATATTCTAGGATTAGAGCTTCGGGCTGAGGAGAAAAGGGCTGGGTTAGGGTTACGGATTCGGGTTCAGGGGAAAAGGGCTGGGCTAGGGTTACGGATTCGGGTTGAGGGGAAAAGGGCTGGGCTAGGGTTACGGATTCGGGCTGAGGGGAAAAGGCCTGGGTTAGGGTTACGGATTTGGGTTGAGGGTTAGGGTTACGGAAACGTGTGGGTTAGGGTGGGTTAGGGTTAGGGTTACGGAAACGTGTGGGTTAGGGTGGGTTAGGGTTAGGGTTAGGGAATGGGAAATGGAAGGGATTCGGGGCAGGGAAATCGCATTCTCGAAACAATGGAAATATGGGGATGAAGGGAAATGGAAGGGGATCTAGGGACAGAAAAACAGAGAGGGATGATCTTCGAATCACAAAGAAGGAGAAGAAAAGAGTCTTCGATGGACAGAAACACTTCAAGGAGGAAGGAATGGGCTTCGGGTCTTCGAGGTTCTTCTAAAATCGAAACATCGGGAAGGAAGGGGACGGACGAATGAAGGGGCTTCGGCTTCGTTGGACTTTCGAAACTTGAGGGAGCTTCAATGGAGAGGGAGCTTCAATGGAAGGGGCTGGCTGGAGAGGGAGCTTCGGGAAAGCAAGGAGACAAAACGATGGAGAGGGAGCTTCAGGTCTTCAGAAGGTAAAAGGTCAGAAAAAAAAGGTGGGAAACGAGCAAAATTAAAACGGCCCCGTTTTCATTAACGCCACCTCAACACCGTTTGCACGCTGACTGCAGCTCCCCGACTGCAAGTAGACTTTTTCTTTGGAGAATGCCTACTGATCGGTGCAAAACTACAAATGCACAGTATCGTAGTTTTATAGTAAAGTGATGAGAATAGTGTCGTCCTTAGGAATTGGTATCTCACTTTTAAATTAATACCGAAATTATACTAATCTCAACTTTATTTAGAAAAGTCACTAAAATTTTTGTAAATGCAATTTGAAATAAAATCAATTCAAAGAAAAAAAAAGATGTGTTTGATGATCAAATCAATAAGCAAAAGAACTTCTAGAAAACCAATTTCACCTAATCCTTTACTATGCTTTTCTCATCTAACTAATTGAAATTAATTCTATCTATTTTTTTTTCGATAGTTAGTTGGATTTATTCTTAATTATTATTTTACACAAGAATATGCAAATTAATGAATCAAGAAAGCATTAGGACCAGTTATTTTAAGACTACATAGGTTCATATAGGTCTTTCAATTCTACATTTACCTATGCTGAAATATCCAAAGTCTATCATATAATTCCCTCTTTCGAAAGTAAATCACAAAATCAAAATCATCTACTTAATGACCAGTCAATTAAAAGCAATGAGTTCAAAATAAATCAAACAAACATAACATATAATTACTTCAAATCAGCATAGAAAAGTAAACATAGTTTGGAACTAAATTATATTATTTTCCTAAAATAAATAAAATTTAGTTTATGCTAAAAATTAAATTTAACATCAAAGAATTCACCATAATTTTTTTGAGAGGAATAGAAGAAAATCTACTGTGAAAAAATACTCGTCGTAATTTTTGTTCTCCATTTTGGTGTTCACCATTTGTCATGTATGAGCCACACGGCGCAAGTGCACACTATTGTATTTATATACATTGGAGGCCCTAGCTTTTACTTCTTCTTCTTCTTTTTTTAACACTGATTGAGCTGAAATATTGCATGTTTTAGCTATTTAAAACCAATGTATTTTAAATTCTTCATGACACTATTATTAGTTTTAGATGGAAAAATAGTTAATAAGCATAAATACGAGTTGTGATTTTTAATTGATTGATATTATGTTTATACTTAATTTCATAACTATGATTTAATGGGACAATATTTCCTCACATATATAGTCTGTTTTTGATAATTTATTTTTGAGTGTTATTTCTTTCTTCTTATTTTCAGTTTAAATAAAATTCAAATGAGATTCGATTGGAACTTTTGATCAAAAATGCATACTAATTGAGAGGAAGGAAGGACGTACTTAGCAGCTGAAAAAGAAGACACAAAATGAAGAATCAGTGATTATTTTCTTCATTTGATTATTCAAGACGCATGTGATCTTCATGGTTGAACGAAACTCACGGAGGCTTGAGAATTTTTGGAGGTGCAACATTAAAGTCTAAAAATGGAGCTGAAATGTGAAGGCATGTGGGCTGAGCTGATTGGTATCCCACCAATCAGAGGCAATACCCTGCAAAAGATAGCTGGCGTAGAGTACTTGCTGAGCTTCAGTACATCCACACACCTCAAAGGTTTTCTCCAGGTCTCTGATCCATCTTCCAGCCTGAAGAGGATCCTCATTTCCAGTGAAGTGTGGAGTCCGACGCGCTAGGAAGCGCTCATAGGTGCATCCGGCCTGCACCATGCTACTTGACCCGCCCGGATACATCCAAGGCCCTCCCTGATATGGCCAAGGACCTCCTGGTTGTGGCCAATACACTCCCTGTGGCGGACAAGGCCCTCCGGGTGGTGGACAAGGCCCTCCTTGTGGTGACCAAGGTCCTTCTTGTGGTGGCCAAGGTCCTTGTGGTGGCCAAGGACCTCCTTGTGGTGGCCAAGGCCCTGCCTGTTGTGGCCTAATGTTCTGTTGCATGAACTCCGTCATCTGCCTTATCGCCTCGGCTAAGGAGTCATCTCTGGAGGTATTGTCTTGCGGTTCCTGAGTATTTTTCCTTGGTCTTCCTGGTCTTCCCATTTTCCTGACACAACACCACATTTGACCCTCCTTTAAGAAAACAAATAAAACCATCATAAAACCAACAAAAACAAAACAACACAACACAACAAGAAACAAAAGAAACCGGCATGTTAAAACATAACTAAATAAATAAAACAAACAAACAAGCTCAAACAAATAAACAAATAAAACAACTATACTTAACATAATTTTTAAAACACAACTTTAAAACATTCCGGTACTACCTACGGGACATGTGGTTTTACCCAGAGCCAAACTGCTCTGATACCACCTGTGACGCCCCCAAATCCCCACGCCCAAACACGGGGAAATCGAGACGTCCGGATGGTGACAACCCGGACCACCATCCTAACGACGTGTGCCAAGTGTGTGCAAGAGCGACAAAGTGCACAAGACAAACGCAGCGGAAAGCAAGTCAATAATTAAGTACCAGAATTTTTTTTTTCTTAATGTAATACAAACTGTTTAAAACATACTTAAATAAAATATTACAAAAACACCAATACAGATAAAGTACAGCATCAGCAACCCGGCGGAGCCGCATCCTCGGGCTCAGCCTCCTCCTCCCATCCTCGAACTCTGCACCAAAAGCTACGGAACCAAGAAAGGTTCCGCAAGTAAGTATGACCCAAACACTACCAGATGAAAATACATATAACCCAAACAACAAGAAAGCAAGATCAAACAAACACACACCCCGCAACACATATATTTTACCACGCACGCCAAAACCCATAAGGCCCACCAACCTCCATAAAGCCAAACCTCGCCATTATCCCCGATAATGGCCCAAACCACCATTTTCCCAGAAAATGGATCATAACCGAAAAACCATACCACAACCCGCTCCGTATGCACCATGATCTCCCCTAGGGATCATCCGCACACCCTGGCTCAGTGCCACACCGTAGAGAACAGCTACGCGTGCGACACCTAAACGAGCGATGCCCAGACTCGTGCCATGCACGTACCGGGCCGGGCCATCCTCTAGCCCTCGCCAGCGAAGGGCCACGGGATCGGTGAATAGAGCGATGCCTAGACTCGTGCTCCGCACGTACCGGGCTAGACCCATCCTCTAATTTCCGCTCCCGGAGTCAGTGAGTAGAGCGATGCCTAGACTCGTGCTCAGCACGTACCGGGCTAGACCCATCCTCTAATACTACTCCGTCATCGCGCAGGGCCTCAGAATCGGTGAATAGAGCGATGCCTAGACTCGTGCTCCGCACGAACCGGGCTAGACCCATCCTCTAGTACCGAACATCGTCAGCGCCCAGACGACTACTCAGGGGATGTCACTCAGTATTGACCGCTCCCGAGTGACCAGAGGAGCTCCACCGTGATAATAACCCATCACGGCTTGGGCTCGTGAGACACACGCACCCAAACGCCAAAACGCCGATAAACATGATGCACATGCACGCGATATGCAACGCACACAAATAAAATGCAACGCACACCACACGGCCCAATCGAAACAACCAATAACAACCAACCAAACAAACACTCCGTCCTCAATCCATCCGACCCCCGAAACTCCTCGGACTCAGTCCGGAATCAACAACCAACAACAAACAATCAAATAAATAATTAAATAAATAAATCAATTGAATGAGCAATATATATTAAAATCTGAAAATAGGGTTTGGAAAATACTTACAGCGCTATACGGTATTTTTAGAAAGCTCACGGCGTTGCAAACGGCGGAAAAACAGCAACGTCACAGTGAAAATTCACTGTGGCCGTGGGTCCGAAAAACCCACTTTTGAACGGGGACAAACTAGGACACGAGATTGATAGGGTATGGTCTAGAGGTGGTTGTGAAGCTATAGGAAGTGACGGACGGCCGTGGGTGGCGGCGGAATGGCCGGAAATGGCCGAAAATGGCAAATCGGAAAACAAGCTCGTGGGAGCTGCTCCGGTGGTCGATGGAGGCCGGAAATGGGTGGGTTAGGACGGCAAGAGGTCGGTGATGAAGTGGTGAAGAAATGGTGGCCGGAGGTGGAGCGACGGCGGCGGATCGGAGTGAAATCCGTGCGCCCTTTGGAAGCTTTTTCCGGCCAAATGGCCGGCCGGTTGGGGGTGGTTTTCGGTGGGGAGGTGCACCGGAGGGAGGGGGAGAAAATGGGACCGGTGGGAGGTCGGGAGGTGGCCGGACGGCGCTGGGCCGGAGGAGAGAGAGAGACGACGCGGGAGAGGGAGGGAAGAGAGAGAGAGCACGGTGGGGGAGGGGGAGCCGGTCGGGGAGAGAGAAAGGGAGGGAAAAAAAAGAAAAGAAAAGAAAAAAAAGAAAGAAGAAGAAAAAAGAAAGAAGAAAAAAGAAAAAAAAAAGGAAAAAGAAAAAGAAAAGAGAGGAAAAAGGAAAAAGATGTAGGGAAAAGATGAGGTCCAAACCTCATTCCGGAAAGCAAAACTAACCCGCCAAAAAGATTAAAAAACCGCAAAACAACTAAATAAAACACAACATCAAATAAAATAAATTAAATTAAAAACCAACTTTAAAAACGCAAATAAATTAAAATAAATAGCTAATATATTAATTAAAATAAAAACAATTATTTCAGCGAAAATACACTCAAAAACGGGTCATCACATGGACGATTGGAAGCAGCTATATATATATATATATATATATGTCGCTGGACGTAAAGAAAAAAAGCAATCGGTTGGAGAGGTGTAGAGTGAGAGGGTTACGTGGGGGGATAGAGAGGGGTTGAGGTGTGTTGGTCATGAGTAGAGAGAGAGATTTGAGGTGAGAAGAGAAAGGGGAGCAATCGGTGTAGGGGTTGAGGTGTAATGTACGGGTTGGAATTGTGAGAAGAGAGGGGTACGTGGAGAGATATTGAGAGAATTAGAGTTGGATGTGAGTGAAAGAAGGCAGTCGGTGCATGATTAGAGTAGAAAGGAAAAAGTCGGTGGGATTAGAAGCTGGAAGTATAGGTGTTCTGATTTCATTGGATTTATTCTTTTGGATGTGAGAGAAGCAGCCGGTCGGTGCATGATTAAATGGGGTTGAGAGAAGTGTCGGTCAGATGAGGCTGGGGTTTATTTTGCTTAAAAGTTTAGAGACAATGAAAGAGTATGGACGTGGAAGGGAATTACTCGGTGGAGGAATTTTATTTTTCTGCAGTTCATTTTCTTTTTTTATGAATGGAAGGAAGTTAGGTGGGGACATTTGAAGTGTTGTGTTGTGCTGGAAGTGAAATAAAGCAAAGTCGGTGGGTTTATTCTCTTGAAAGAGTCGGTGCATGAGCTGGAGTTTAAGATTGAAGAGGGGACTTGTGAGGGGAAGAAAGGGAGATGTTTGTGTTGGGATAAAGAGGAAGACGTGGAGGGAGTTTGATGGGAGATGAGAAGTGGTAGTTAACTTTTTGTTGTTTTGTTTTGAGTCGGCGTGAGACGGACTCAGCTCTCTGTTCTTATTTTCATTATGTTGGTTTCCATTTCCTTGCTTTTCATTCGGAGTGGATGTTTTTCACTTGTGGTGTAAAGCTCTTGTATTGATTCATTTTCATTTAGAAGAGACAGATGGAATTCAATCTCTGATTTATTCCTCTGTATCAATTGGATTTCAGATTTTGTTGTTTCTAAGTTATTGCTTAGTATTTCTTGTGTTAGTTATTTAATGGAGAATACTTATGTGATTTCTATAGTATTTGTAATAAATATGTTTGGCTAAATTTTCATACTAAGGTTAGAGGTGAAGTTTAATGATTTAAATATTATTTCCGAATCCACGTAAAATTTATTTTGCAAGCTTGATCAATTGAAAGATTTTATTATTGGATATTTTGATTATCTATATACTCGTCTTGATTCATTGTGATTTCTGAATACAGTGAATGCTTGAGGAATCCCTGTGGTATTCAAATAGATTTGTAAATGTTTTAATCATCAATCGTTCACGCTCAATCATAAGCAACTATTTTTCTTGATCTTAAATGCTAAATCTTCCAATTAAACGGAATCATTATTCTAGTTTAATTGAAATAAATCAATCAGAAACAATATCATAAATTATTAGACGGATTCTCGAAACCTTAGTCTTTCTCCATATCAATTCATTTTATCATTTTAGTTTGATTCAGTTATTTTATCAATCTTCATTTGATTGCACGTTTCTTTTAGTAATTTCGTTTCATTGTCTGAATTTGTTTCCTTTATCACAAAAGTCAATCCCTGTGGATTCGATCCTGTAAGATACTACAACACCTATATACTTGCAGGTAAAACTGCACTAAATTTTTGGTTCATTAATTTGAGTCAAAGTTTAAGCGCAACAAACACTTTAGCCTTGACTTTCCTTATTTCTTCACGTCTTTATTCTGTTTGTAGTATTCTTCTCTCTTCCAACTTCCACCATACAATTCAAAAGTTTGCCATTTGATTGGTTCCAATTTCTTCTGCTATTCAGAAATTCAACTTGATCTTTATTCCCTAAATAGCACATGTGACCAGTTCTTATATTCCAATAAAATTTTCATTTAAATATGAGAGAGAGTCTCTAGATGATAGACTGCTAAAATATGGATCTTCCTTTTCTTCAAATTTGAAGTAAAATTTAATGACAACAACGAAGTCTAAAATCGACAAAAATAAATAAAATTATACTAAAATTTAAAGTTAAGTGATAAAATATAAAAAATTATGAAAGGATTCAAACATCCCCAAACTTAAAACTGTGTTTGTCCTCAAACAAAAAGAAAAGGAAATAAAATAAAATAAAAAACCATTATAGACAATATCAACTAGACCCCATAGAAAAATCTCATCACTCACCAAGCCATAATCTAAATTTAAATTTCATCACTAGTATCTTACTCTTTTAATATCAATGATAGCAGGAAAATCAATAAAAATTTTAGTAATTTTTCAAGTAAGAGTTAAGAGATTACTTCAACATAAAGCGAAGACATTCACTGTAAGTGTGAGATAGTCAATTTAACTCCAAATCACCTACAAATTTAGATAAAAGTAGAACAACTGAAACTAGAGGAATTCTTTCAAAACTTAATCTCATAAGTTCAATTTTCAGAAATCCTCTCCACTAATATAGTCAAAGGTGAGGGTTAAAAAAGAAATGGATAAGGAAAATTAAAACAAACTGGAAAAAAAAAATGGTGGAAAGAACAATAAAAGTGATATTCACAAGATTCAAACCATAACTCTTTCTTGACTATATGCTATTAATGGTGACATTATTGTTGCTATAATAAATGAAGTAATAGCGACTACACATTTAGCAAAATCTGAAGTGATCTGCACTCTACTTGTTGAGTTTTTTTTTTTTTTTTGACACTTTGATCAAATAGAGCATAATTTCCTTTGAACTAACTTTCTCTTTAAATGTAGATTTCTACCAAAGTATTTTTCTCTACTGTAAAAGGTAAATTATGGTTTTTCAGACTTAGAATGGGAATTGTTGATGTAGTTAAAAGAATAAATAAAAACTTATGTAAAATAAGGCTCAATGGGATTGACTATGGAAATACACTGTGCAATGATGGCTTGATAATTAGGATGGCTAGGAAATTTTATTGGTTGTGACAAAACAAAAAAAAATTGCCTACATTATTTTTCTAATATTTGATATCAACTAAGATTTCACTTTAAGGATCCGTTAACGGATTCTAGAACAAAGCAAGATTGAACTTTCATGACCCAATTAATTCTATTCATTCTCTTTGTAAGCCAAATGGAATATAAATAAAAAATTAAAAAAAAAAAGACTGTGCTCAATTATGTTCAAAGACAAAGATTTCAATCAAAATCACCAAAAAACTCAACCTGACATAAAAGAAACTTTTGAAAATTTTTCTCAATCTTGTCCTCAATTACAAATTTCATAGTCACATAGAACTCAATCATACTCAAATGCATTCTTCGTAAGAGTCCAACAACTCAAGACTTATAAAATCATAAATAAAATAAAATTAAAAAAAAATCAGATAGACCAAATGATTATAGGAGTTTACACCCCCAAACTTAAATTAAACAATATCCTCATTATAATTCAAAAGTGAGAAAGATTGAACAAATGAAATGAGTTTCCCTAATTTCATGGTGGATCAGTCGTAGTTTGTAATTTTTAGCTTTTTAATCCTGCTAAATAAGCCAGCATCAAAACCCAAATTATTCAAAATAAAAATAAAAGAATAAAAAAAAGTCTTATAGGCTACCTCCCATAAGCGCTTATTTTAAAGTCTATAGCCAGACTTTTCAATTTTCATCAATTGGAATTTGGGATATCCAAAAGGAATAAGTGCACAATTCCTCTCCATTTTTTCTTCATAATAGTACTTTAATCTTTGACCGTTAATTCTGAATATACTCACTGTCTTGTCTTTCAAGTCTATTGCTTTAAAAGAGGAAACATTATCAATTATAGAAGAACCTGTCCATTTTGATCATAACTTGCCCAGAAAGAGTTTAAGTCTTGTATTGAAGAGTAAAACTTTCTGTCTTGGTGTAAACTCACGCCTACGAATCTGTTTGTCATTCTCACTTCTTCATCTGTTCTTTGTAGATCTTTGCATTTTCATAAGCATCTTTTTGGAACTTATTTATCTCATTCAATTGAAAAAGTTTCTTTTCTACTGCTACCTTTGACTCACTCAAAAATGAGTAGCACAAAGGCTATCTCAAATGCAAGAGGATTTTGTGTAAAAGTTTCTTTTCTACTGCTACCTTTGGATTAAAAGTATGGACATAAAACTCCTAGATCGTCTCCTTAGGGAAAGTTGCTCAAATCCAAACTCATATAAAATGGTGAAAAGTTTCACAACCAAAAGTAGTGATATGTACAGTGAATGGAAGAGTGCAACGGAAATAAAAAGAGCACTAGTCATAGACTAGATTCATACTTTTATATTTTTTTAAGTGTCAAAATTGAATGTAAAAGACTAACAATTTGAAATTAACAATTAAAAATTCCACTACGCTAAATAATTTTAATTAATTTAAAAATAAAATAATAAACTGAAATTAATCTAAAATGTAATTGTAATGCATATTTAATGGAAGCTTTGAGAAATAAGAAAAATAACTAACATAAAATAAAATAAATAGCAAATAAAATGTCCATAATTTTAATCCAAAAATATCAAGAATACGCCATAAATTTCAAATTGAAATTAAATAAAAAGTAAAGAATGAAAAAATCAAGCCAAATGAACAGAGATGGAGATTGAAAGCAGTGGAGAAAGCTAAACTGTAGTAGCAATTAAACCCCTCAAAGAGCTCTTTAAAGGAACTGCAGTGTAGATCCAAAATACATAAAAGAATGAATAAATTCCTAGCTAGTATACGGAGTCGGTCAAAAGTCCTATAATGCCCAATAAAAGAAATCACTTCCGTGCGAATTGAATCTCCAAAAAAGCAATATATATGTTGTGGGGCCCCTTTGAATAAATGCATATATATATATATATATATATGTTGTCATGCCCTTTTTAAGTCCCTTTTCATTTCTTAGCCTATATAAAAAATTAAAAATAAAAATTAGAAACAAAATAAAATAATCATAAAGAGTAGAATATTAAAAATATGTTATGCATGTAAAGGAAAATTGTCAAATTAAATCACAAGTTATAATATTAAGCAAAAACCATGCTATTTATCAATTTAAATCACAACTTAGATTTTTGCATTTTAATCATTTTTCCATATAAAACCAATAATAATGTAATGAAAGAATTAAAATATATTGATTCTAAATGTATAAAAATATGTAATATTTCAGTTCAATCACACCTCTCAACTAGCATTTTGCTAATCCTTCTATGACTAAAGTCTGAATTCTCACAAAAGGTAATCTATGACTACTCAACCTCAGGAGCTATATCTATTAAAGCTATCACAACAATTCTTCACATGGAATTGGAAAAAATGTCTCAAAACTCATATGTGTGTGTAGCTATACGGTTGTGTGTTTCTCATTACTACCCAGGATTTATCATAGGATTTTTCAACATTAAGATTAATCATTGTTGATTCTAACTACCTCAAAACTCAAGGAACTAACAGTTTTCACGCCAACTCTATTTAAAAATTGAATACTCAACCCCCAAAATTAGGGTAACTGTTTGTAGCCCTTTACTTATGAAAGTTCACTAAACTACATTTATCTTCTTCTTCTTCTTTTTTCTCGATTCTTTTTTAATCATTTTTTTCTTTGTTTTTTTTTTATTTTTTATATTTTTTTAGCATGGCTCGATAGTCCTGTAGTTTACTTCTCCGGTGTTAAATCAATAGACAATAAATGATGAACACTACAAGTGTAGGCACGTGCAAAATGTCCTTCAAACTTTTCCCTTCGTTTTATATCAATCTTACCAAGTATCATCACAATTAGTATAGTATCCCGGTGTTTCAAACCATATATCAAAAAAAATATGATGCATCAGAAATCATGCTCTATGCTCAAATTTGAAAATAAATTTTCACAAAATAATTCTGCTCAACCACTCCACTAAGGTGCTCAAATTTCATAAAATGCTAGAATTAAAGTGTGTGTCAACCATATATGTATCACTGCACATCATATTAATGCAATTTTTTAAAAAAAAAAAATCTATGCACACACGCTACCCCCAACTAGTGAGAGATATGGTCATCAATGAATCAAACAAAAGGAAACAAAGTGCACAAGAATAAGTAAGCAACACGGACAACCAATCATGTGATATAAAATGAAAACAAACAAAAAATATAAATAATAGATAAAATGAAATGAAAGAAAGCCATAAAGTGAAGAAATAATAAATAAATCAAAATCAGAATACTTCCCTGGGGTCTTGCACAAGCAAGATCTCTTCATTTGGATCAAAGGTAATCATAAACGGTTTTAGACGTTGTCCATTGACAGTAAAACTACTGCCATTCTTCGGATTGATAATGTCTACCACCACGTGAGGATGAACCTCCTTTACAATATACGACCCACTCCATTGGGATTTTAACTTCCCGGAAAAAAGATGTAGCCTTGAATTATAGATGAGCATTTTCTGATCAGGGACAAGATGTTTGTCATGGATCTTCTTGTCATGTAAGGCCTTCATTCGCTCCTTTATCAAGTGAGAATTGTCGTAAGACTCCCTTCTTACTTCATCAAGTTCCGAAATCTACAACTTTCTTAAACCTTTGGCAGCATCAAGTGAAAAGTTAATTTGCTTAATAGCCCATAAAGCACGATGCTGAATCTCAACAGGTAAATGACAAGCCCAACCATAAACCAATCTATAAGGTGACATCCCTAAATTAGCTTTGAATGCAGTCCTATAAGCCAAGAGAGCATCAACCAGTTTTTCAGATCAGTCCTTCCGAGTGGGATGGATTGTTTTTTCAAGAATAAGTTTGATCTTTCTATTGGCCAACTCAGCTTAACCATTAATCTGATGGTGATATGGAGTAGAGACTTTGTGGGTCACTCTATATTTTTGCATAAGTTTTTGAAAATGTTTGTTACAAAAATGTGAACCCCCCATCACTAATAATCGCCTTGGACATACCAAAACGTGCAAACAATTATTTCAAGAAATGGATGACAACCTTAGGATCATTTGTTCTGCAAGGTATGGCCTCTACCAATTTTGAAACATAATCCACAACAACTAAAATATAAGAATTCTCAAATGAATTTGGGAATGATCCCATAAAGTCAATCTCCCAACAATCAAATAACTCAAGTATAAGAATAGGGGAAAAGGGCATCATGTTACGTGTTGTGATTTTTTTAAATTTCTAAAAAGGCTCACATGCCTTGTGATTGAGCTGAAATATTGCATATTTTAGTTATTTAAAACCAATGTATTTTAAATTCTTCGTGACACTATTATTGGTTTTAGATGGAAAAATGGTTAATAAGCATAAATACGAGTTGTGATTTTTAATTGATTGATATCATGTTTATGCTTAATTTTATAATTATGATTTAATGGGACAATATTTCCTCACATATATAGTCTGTTTTTGATAATCTATTTTTCTTTTAATTTATTTTTGAGTGTTATTTCTTTCTTATTATTTTCAATTTAAATAAAATTCAAATGGGATCCGATTGGAACTTTCGACCAAAAATGCATACTAATTGAGAGGAATGAAGAGAATGAAGGAAGTACTTGGCAGCTGAAAAAGAAGACACAAAATGAAGATATCTTGATTGTTCATAAGCACATGCGATGAATGAAGAAAATGGTTTGCGGTGGACAAATACATGCAAAGTTAAAGTCTAAAAAGGAGGCTGAAACCAAGTAGAGGCATGTTGAAAAGAAAAATAAATAAAATGCATGCCGTGCCGTGCTTGAATTGGAGAAGCACCGAATTCAGCCATCTATATATGTGTGTGTGTGTGTGTGTGTGTGTGTGTGTGTGTGTGTGTGTGTGTGTGTGTGTGTGTGTGTGCCTGGACGGTAGAATAAAGGTGTGAAAAAGAAAGAAGAGTTGTGTAGGAGTTTTCAACAAAGAGAGGAAACGTGAAGACGGGGCTGGAAAAGAAAAATAAAAATAAATGTAAAGAAGGTGCCGTGATTGAATAAGATGAGAGAGGAGAAATCGGTGGAAATTCATTGAACCTTGACATGTATAAAGAGGGACGTGAGGATTATTCAAAAAGGGAAAGAGAGTTGTGCTTGACTTGTATAAAGCAATGGATGGTGAGAGAGAAGTGGGATTAGAGGGAATTTTCTGGAGGTGTGTAGCCATGTTGGACTTGGTTTGAGCGTGCTTGGTTTGAATTGAGGAAAAGAAATCGGTGCTTGATTGAATAGATGAGATAGGAGAAATCGGTGGGATTATTTCTTTATTCTTCAGGAGGCGGCTAGTGGAGTGTGAATGTAACAAGAGGCAGCTAGCTGGAGTTGTTCCATTTTGAATTTTCAGAGAGTTCGGCTATTTTTAAAGATATTTTCCTTGCTATAAAAGGAGGTAAGTTCAAGCTAGAGTGAAAAAAAAAAAATGGAAGGAAGAGCAAGTCGGTTTCTTAGTAGGAGGTGTTGTGCTAAAAAGAAAGGGGCTGAAAATGCTTAGTTGTGTTCGGCAGATTTTTTTTTGCTGCAATGCTTTGTTGTTTTAGAGTTTTTATTAAGTGTGCTAAGAATTGTTTTATAATTTTATTTCATTAAGTGTAATACCTTAATTTCTTGCAAGTGTGCTAGTTGGTTTTATGCAACAAAAGAATTAATTTAGAAGTTTTAATTAAGTGTGCTAGTTGGTTTCATGCAACAAAAGAATTGTTTTAGAAGTTTTAATTAAGTGTGCTAGTTGGTTTCATGCAACAAAAGAATTGTTTTAGAAGTTCTCATTAAGTGTGTTACCTTAATTTATTGCAAGAAAGGCTTGGTTGTAAGCTTTCGTATTTTATTTTTCTGAAACATCATACATGAGAGTAGAGGAGTTGTTCTAGAGTTTTCATTAAATGTTTGGAGATTAATTTTCAAGAGTGATACGTGAGAAGTTGGTTTTTTTTGCTTTGGATTTCAATTGAATGGTGAAGGGGAGTTTTCGTCTAGATTTTTCGTTCTCTATTTTTGTTTAACTTCAATTTAAAGTTTATGGAATACTTTTGAGATTTTTTAGCTTAGAAGTTTGGGTAATTTATTTGTTGTTTACTTATTTCGTGTTATTTATTTTTCTCACTTCTTTAAGCTTTCATTTAATAGTGATTACAATTGTTATGTGTTATTTTGAGAATTTGTGATTTAAATACAAAGATGAATTCTAGAATCTTGGTTTTGAGCATTTTCAATTTTCAGTTCATGTTTTGTCAATTACTTTCTAATTTAGTTTAATTCTTAATTTAGTTTTATTAATTTTTGAGTTTAATCTATTAGTCATTTACACTCCAATCCGACAATCAAAATCTAAAAACATGAATCTAGTTCATGACTAGTACCATTTTCCATCCATTGCACATACCATCATTTTATTTTCTCTTTGTGAAATTTTTCACCTTTTTTCAACGAGTTTGATTTTTAAGTAACTTTTCCTGAGGAGATGATCTAGGAATTTATTCCTAATTATTACACGACATCCCTGAGGAGTCCACTTTACAAAATTTTGACAACAGTTTTCTTGGGTGCAAAATGGCCTCCACAAGCTTCAGTATGGCAAAAGTGAAAAACAGAGATAAACTCATCATCATGAATACATCAACGCACCAACTGATCAACACAATACTTAAAAAGATAAAGAGTGTCGAAGTAATAAAATCGTACCTCTGCAAGGAACTTATGCTTGTCCTGAGCTGTCTAATACTCCGACATCCTGTCAGTGACAAGGTAATTCACAATATCCACGAACCATGGAGCGCACCACACTGCAAAAAGATGCTCATCAAGAAAATATTCATTCAATGGAGGAATGGATGTAGACACATCAGGTAACTGTAGTCGTGACAAGTGATCAGCTACCACTGTGATGACCCGCTTTTGAGTGTATTTTCGCCGAAATGGTTGTTTTTATTTTAATTAATATTTTAGTTATTTATTTTAATTTATTTGCATTTTAAAATTCTTTTTTATTTAATTGATGTTGTGTTTTATTTCTTTTAGTTGTTTTGTGGTTTTTAATATCTTCGTGGCGGTTTAGTGTTGTTTTTCCCGGACTGAGGATTAGACCTTGTCTTTTCCCTACGTCTCTTTTCCTTTTCCTTTTCTTTTTCCTTTTTCTCTTTTTCCTTCTTTCTTTTTCCTTTCTTTTTCTTTTTTTTCTTTCTTTTCTTTTTTCCTCTCTTCTTTCCCGCTCGAGCCCCCCCGGCCTCTCTCTCTCTCTTCTCTCTCCCTCACGCCGGAAGCTTCAACTCCCCGGTGTACCGCCGTCCGGCCACCATGTGGCTCACCGCCGGTCCCGTTCGCTTCGCCTCCCTCCGGCGCACATTCCCACCAATTTCCACCCCCAACTGGCCGACCGTTTGGCCGGAAAAGCCCTTTGAAGCCCGCACGGTCTTGGCTCCGATCCGCCGCCATCGCTCCACCTCCGGCCACCATTTCTTCACCACTTCATTACCGGTCCCTTGCCGTCCTAACCCACCTATTTCCGGCCACCAACGACCACCGGAACAGCTCCCACGAGCTAGCTTTCCTTTTTGGGAAATCCGGTTTCTTTCCGGTGATTTCGCCGCCACCCACGGCCAACCACCACTTCCAATAGCTTCACAACCATCCCTAGACCATTCCCTATCAATCCCAAGCCCTAGTTTGTCCCCGTTCAAAAGTGGGTTTTTCACAACCCACGGCCACAGTGAATTTTCACTGTGACGTTGTTTTTTCGCCGCCGTTTGCAACGCCGCGTGTTTTCTAAAATTGCCATATAGCGCTGTAAGTAATTTCCAAACCCTATTTTCAGATTTAAATATATATTGCTCATTCAATTTATTTTATCTGCTGTTGGTTGGTTGATTCCGGACTGAATCCGAGGAGTTCGGGGGTCGGATGGATGGAGGACGGAGTTGCTTGTTTTATTGATTTATGTTGATGGATTATTTTATTGTGCATTGTTATGGCATTGCATGGTGCATGCACGTGTGTTTGTGAAATTGTGTGAAAAGCCTGTATATTGGCATAAGTGGTCTTACAGGTGCGTGTGTATCACGACCCCAAGCCGGGATGGGGTATTATCCCGGTGGAGCTCCTCTGGTCACTCGGGAGCGGAATAAACTGAGTGAAGTCCCCTGAGTTGTCGCTAGACGACGGGAGCGGGGGCTAGGGGTTGCTTGGCTACGAACGCGCCGGGCGCGGAACCGAGCATCGCCCTACGCACCGACTCCCTGGCCCTTTGCTGGTGAGGGCTAGACGATGCTTGGCTACGAACGCGCGGGGCGCGAAACTGGGCATCGCTCGTTAGGTGTCACATGCGTGGTGGTACTCTGCGGTGTGGCACTGGAGCTAGGGTGTGCGGATGACCCCTAGGGGAGGTCATGGTGCATACGAATAAAATGGATAATGGTTTGAGATGGATAAAGGCCAAATGTGACTTTTGGCGTGTTTTTCGGAAAGGATGTGTTTTTGGGCCAAATGGGATTTTTGGCTTGTGTGGAAAAAAAATCGCGTTTTATGGGCTTTGTGCATTGGGCATGTTTCATGCATATTGTTTGAGTTTTATGTGTTTTTATCTGGTAGTGTTTAGGTTTTACTTACCTGCGGTACCATTTTTGGTTCTGTAGCTTCTGGTGTAGAGTTGGAGGACGAAGAGGAGGAGGCTGAGCCCGAGGATGCGGCTCCGCCAGGTTGCTGATGCTATGCTTTATATTTGGTTTAAAATTATATTTGTGTTTTTGTAATATTTTATCTATGTATGTTTTAAACAGCTTGTACTACGTTAAGAAAAATTCTGGTACTTAGTTATGACTTTCGTTATCCGCTGCGTGTTTCTTTGTACACTTATGTTGCCTTACACACACTTGGCACCCGACGATAGGATGGTGACTCGGGTCGTCACCATCCGGACGTCTCGATTTCCCCGTGTTTGGGCGTGGGGATTTGGGGGCGTCACAGGTGGTATCAGAGCGGTTTGGCTCTGGGTAGAACCACATGTCCCGTAGGCAATACCAGAATGCTTTTTAAAGTTGTGTTTTGAAAATTATGTTAAGTACAGTTGTTTTATTTGTTTTATTTGTTTGAGCTTGTTTGCTTTTTTTATTTATTTAGTTATGTTTTTGCACGCTGGTTTCTTTTGTTTCTTGCTGTGTGGTGTTGGTTTTGTTTTTGTTGGTTTTATGATAGTTTTATTTGTTTTCTTAAAGGAGGGTCAAGAGTGGTGTTGTGGCAGGAAAATGGGGAGACCAAGGAAATCTACCCAGGAACCATGGGACAATACCTCCTAGGATGACTCCATAGCCGAAGCAATACGGCAGATGACGGAATTTATGCAGCAGAGTGCAAGGTCTCAACAGACAGGGCCTTGGCCACAACGAGGACCTTGGCCACAACAAGGGGGTCCCTGGCCACCATCAGGAGGGCCTTGTCCACCATCAGGAGGGCCTTGTCCACAACAAGGAGGGTTTTGGCCACAACCAGGAGGTCCTTGGCCATATCAGGGAGGGCCTTGGATGTATCCAGGAGGGTCCAGTAGCATGGTGCAAGCCGGATGCACCTATGAGCGCTTCGTGGCGCATAGGACTCCACACTTCACTGGAAATGAGGATCCACTTCAGGCTGGAAAATGGATCAAAGATCTGGAGAAAACCTTTGAGGTGTGTGGATGCACTGAGGCACAGCAAGTACTCTACGCCAGCTATCTCTTGCAAGGCGCTTCTGATTGGTGGGATACCAAGAGGGTGTTGTTGGAATCTGAACTGGGATCTTTTGCTGCGGTGACCTGGCAGCGTTTCAAGAAGGAGTTCAATGACCGCTTCTTTCCCGCATCGGTAAGGAAGCAAAAGGCAAGAGAGTTCTCAAATCTGGTCCAAGGGGGCGCGACAGTGGAACAGTACACCCGGAGGTTCATAGAACTTGAGCGATTTGCTCCTCACCTTGTCGCCAATGAGGAGATGCGAGCAGATCGTTTTCAGGAGGGGCTACGCCATGACATACGCCGTATGGTGGTCAGCCATCGGATATCCACTTTTCAGGAATTAGTGGATGTGGCCACCCTTGTGGAGCGGGAAAATAATCTGAGTGTGGGCTCCCCCCCAGGGCATAAGAGGCGGAGTTTTTCTGGTGAAGGAAGCAGCTCGGGTTCGCCCCAGAAGTTTGTTCAGCGGACCAGAACTCGACCTCAAACGTCCTCAGGTGTTCGTATGGGAGGACGGGTGCCTATTTGTGGAGCTTGTAATAGAGCTCATGAGGGCGAGTGTCGGATGAGTAGCGGACCCCAGTGTTACCGGTGCGGCCAAGTGGGACATATCGCTCGGGATTGCTCCATCAGAGTTCAAGGAAGCCGTGGAGGTAGACACGGTGGAAGAACCAACCCGAGACAAGCAATGCAAGCCCAGGTTTATGCTGTCACACCCGAAGAGGTGGATGATGAGGCACCAGCGACCCATGATGCTGGAGTAATTACAGGTATGGTTTAACTTAATTTTAGGTTGGATTTAATTCTTGGTGTATGTGGTTTATTCTTTGCTTTTTGGATTTCATGGGTTGATGTGTTTGGTTCAGGAAGAGTCCGTTTGTATGAGTTTTATGCTTGTACCTTGTTTGATTCCGGTGCTTCACGGTCGTTTGTATCTTCCACGTTTGCTTGGGTGTGTAATTTGGTCACGGAACCGTTGCCGAAGTCTATGGTAGTGGCTCTACCCAATGGTGAGATGGTGTGGTGTTCCAAGGTTGCTTTGGGATGCCCGTTAAATTTTGAGGGAAGGTTCTTGGATGCGGATTTGGTGGTGTTCAAGCTGTTGGGCTTCGATATCATCCTGGATTGGCTATACCGATATTCTGCGAGTATTAATTGCAGAAGTCGGATAATTAGCTTTCAGCTTCCAGATGGTGATTGTCTGGAATTTGCGGGGAGTAGATTAAAAGAAAAACCGATAATTATATCGGCGATTCAGGCAAGAAGAGAGATTGCATGGGGAGCGGATGCATTCTTGGTGCAGATGGTGTCCACGCCGTCTGAGAAGAAGTCTTTGGCAGACATTCCAGTTGTGGAAGAATTCCCCGATGTGTTTGTGGATGACTTGCCCGGACTACCCCCTGTTCGGGAAATGGAGTTTGTTATCGACTTGGAACCTGGAGCGGCTCCTATGCATAAAACTCCTTATCGCATGGCACCGGCTGAATTGAAATAGTTGAAGACTCAGTTGCAAGACCTGGTAGAGAAGGGATTTATTCAGCCTAGTACGTCGCCGTGGGGTGCACCAGTTTTATTTGTTAAAAAGAAAGATGGAACGCTCCGTATGTGCATTGATTATCGGGAATTGAACAAGGTGACCATCAAAAATAAATATCCTCTCCCGCGGATAGATGATTTATTTGATCAGCTTCAAGGAGCAGCCGTGTTCTCTAAAATTGATCTGAGGTCGGGATACTACCAGCTGAGAATCAGAGATCAGGATGTGCCTAAAACTGCTTTCAGGTCGAGGTATAGGCATTATGAATTTAAGGTGATGCCGTTTGGGTTAGCTAATGCCCCTGCTGCTTTCATAGATTTGATGAATCGAGTATTTCGACCTTATCTGGATTCCTTTGTGGTAGTGTTCATTGATGATATTCTGATTTATTCCCGAGATGTTGAAGAGCATGTGTATCATCTTCGTCTGGTACTTGGGAAATTGAGAGAACACCAGTTGTACGCCAAGCTCAGCAAGTGTGAATTCTGGTTGGAAGAAGTTAAATTTCTTGGGCATGTAATTTCCCGAGACGGAGTGGCTGTTGATCCTAGTAAGGTAGAAGCCATTTTGTCATGGCAGCGCCCAACTACAGTGCGCGAGATTCGGAGTTTCTTGGGACTGGCCGGGTATTACCGAAGATTTGTAGAGGGTTTTGCTCGCCTATCCGGACCTCTCACAGCTTTGACTCGGAAGAATACAGAATTTGTTTGGTCAGAGAAATGTGAGAGAAGCTTCCAGGAATTAAAGAACAGGTTGACGACGGCACCAGTGTTAGCGCTCCCAGAACCGCATAAGCCATTCGTAGTCTTCAGTGATGCGTCTAAGTTTGGTTTGGGTTGTGTCCTTATGCAGGAAGGACGGGTTGTAGCCTATGTATCTCGTCAGCTAAAGGACCATGAGAAGAATTATCAGACGCACGAATCTAGAATTGGCTGCGATTGTCTTTACTCTCAAAATCTGGCAGCACTTCTTGTATGGGGAAGCTTGCGAGGTATTTACTGATCACAAGAGCTTGAAGCATTTGTTTTCCCAGAAAAATCTGAATATGAGGCAGAGGCGATGGCTGGAGCTAATCAGTGACTATCAGTGTGAGATCAAGTACCATCCGGGGAAGGCTAATATAGTTGCTGATGCTTTGAGCCGGAAGTCACACTTGGAAGACGAAGCCGAGCCGTCAGAATTGGATTCGTTGCTTTGTGGGATGAGAAGGCTCCTTATAGAGAGTTCGTAGCAAGTGGAGATTTTGTCTTTAGTTCTCGATATTCAGGTAACTGATTTTGAAGAATTGAAAACTCTCCAAAGAAAGGATCCGAAGCTGCTGAACATCAGGAAAAGAGTCAGAAAATCTCGAGGGCCGTTGCATTATAGCATGGATAATGATGGGATACTTCGGTTCCGAGATCGCAGAGTGGTCCCAAAGGACTCAGATTTCAAAGAACGGATCATGGCGGAAGCTCATGCGGCCCCTTATTCAGTTCATCCCGGTAGTACAAAGATGTATCGGGACTTGAAGAAAAATTACTGGTGGGATGGAATGAAGAAGGACGTTGCCTTATATGTTGAGAAATGCCACACATGCCGTCAGGTAAAGGCCGAGCATCAGAGACCTGCAGGTATGCTCCAACCCCTCCCTATTCCTGAGTGGAAGTGGGATGACATCACGATGGACTTCGTAGTGGGTTTGCCGAGAACGCCTAGTGGGAAGAATTCTGTTTGGGTGATTGTGGACCGGTTAACGAAGAGTGCTCATTTTCTGCCTGTTAATAACACCGACTCTTTGGGTAAGTTGACCCGTTTGTATGTCAAAGAGATAGTGCGGCTACACGGCGTACCAAAGAGTATAGTGTCGGATCGAGACCCGAGGTTTACGTCGCAGTTCTGGAAGAGTTTGCAGGCAGCTTTGGGTACTAAGTTGAAGTTCAGTACTGCTTATCACCCGCAGACAGACGGCCAGTCAGAGCGCACTATTCAGACCCTGGAAGACATGTTGCAAGCATGTTTCATGGAATTCCAAGGAAGTTGGGAAAACCATTTGCCGCTCATCGAGCTTGCATACAATAACAACTTCCATGCGACCATTCAGATGGCTCCCTATGAAGCTCTTTATGGGAGAAAGTGCAGGTCGCCCTTGTGTTGGGATGAAGTTGGGGAGAGTAGGATAATTGGACCCGAAATAATTCAAGAGATGCAAAGCCAAGTCCTGATCATCAGAGATAAAATGGCGGCAGCTCAGAGTCGCCAGAAGAGTTACGCTGATACCAGGAGGAGAGAGTTGTCGTTTGAAGTTGGTGATTGGGTTTACCTTAAAGTCTCTCCCATGAGAGGTGTTAAGCGTTTTGGCAAGAAGAGGAAGCTAGATCTGAGGTACGTCGGCCCTTTTCAGATTCTGGAGAAGGTAGGGTCCGTCGCCTACAGAGTTGCTTTGCCAGATTATTTTGGGGATGTTCATGATGTCTTCCACGTATCATCCCTGAAGAAGAGCTTTGGACAGGTCGACCCAGTGGGTATTCAGTTGCAACCGGATCTCACTTATGAAGTTGTTCCGTCACAGATTTTGGATTGGAAGGAGCAACAGTTGAGGTCCAAGACGATACCTTTGGTTAAAGTGGCTTGGGGAGATCCGTTAGCTCAAGACTTCTCTTGGGAGCGAGCAGCGGACATGAGGGAGCAGTACCTGTATTTGTTCGAATAGAGAAGGTATGTATCTTAATCTTGATCACAGTTGGTTTATGTGCTTTCTTGTGGCTTGCTTTAAGTTGGTGGTTGATCTGCAAATTTCGAGGACGAAATTTGTTTTTAAGGAGGGGAGGATGTGATGACCCGCTTTTGAGTGTATTTTCGCCGAAATGGTTGTTTTTATTTTAATTAATATTTTAGTTATTTATTTTAATTTATTTGCGTTTTAAAATTGTTTTTTTATTTAATTGATGTTGTGTTTTATTTCTTTTAGTTGTTTTATGGTTTTTAATATCTTCGCGGCGGTTTAGTGTTGTTTTTCCCGGACTGAGGATTAGACCTCGTCTTTTCCCTACATCTCTTTCCCTTTTCTTTTTCTTTTTCCTTTTTCTCTTTTTCCTTCTTTCTTTTTCCTTTCTTTTTCTTTTTTTTCTTTCTTTTCTTTTTTCCTCTCTTCTTTCCCGCTCGAGCCCCCCCGGCCTCTCTCTCTCTCTCTTCTCTCTCCCTCACGCCGGAAGCTTCAACTCCCCGGTGTACCGCCGTCCAGCCACTGTGCGGCTCACCGCCGGTCCCGTTCGCTTCGCCTCCCTCCGGCGCACATTCCCACCAATTTCCACCCCCAACCAGCCGGCCATTTGGCCGGAAAAGCCCTTTGAAGCCCGCACGGTCTTGGCTCCGATCCGCCGCCGCCGCTCCACCTCCGGCCACCATTTCTTCACCACTTCATCATCGGTCCCTTGCCGTCCTAACCCACCTATTTCCGGCCACCAACGACCACCGGAACAGCTCCCACGAGCTAGCTTTCCTTTTTGGGAAATCCGGTTTCTTTCCGGCGATTTCGCCGCCACCCACGGCCAACCACCACTTCCAATAGCTTCACAACCATCCCTAGACCATTCCCTATCAATCCCAAGCCCTAGTTTGTCCCCGTTCAAAAGTGAGTTTTTCACAACCCACGGCCACAGTGAATTTTCACTGTGACGTTGCTTTTTCGCCGCCGTTTGCAACGCCGCGTGTTTTCTAAAATTGCCATATAGCGCTGTAAGTAATTTCCAAACCCTATTTTCAGATTTAAATATATATTGCTCATTCAATTTATTTTATCTGCTGTTGGTTGGTTGATTCCGGACTGAGTCCGAGGAGTTCGGGGGTCGGATGGATGGAGGACGGAGTTGCTTGTTTTATTGATTTATGTTGATAGATTATTTTATTGTGCATTGTTATGGCATTGCATGATGCATGCACGTGTGTTTGTGAAATTGTGTGAAAAGCCTGTGTATTGCGTAAGTGGTCTTACGGGTGCGTGTGTATCACGACCCCAAGCCGAGATGGGGTATTATCCCGGTGGAGCTCCTCTGGTCACTCGGGAGCGGGATAAACTGAGTGATGTCCCCTGAGTTGTCGCTAGACGACGGGAGCGGGGGCTAGGGGTTGCTTGGCTACGAACGCGCCGGGCGCGGAACCGAGCATCGCCCTACGCACCGACTCCGTGGCCCTTTGCTGGTGAGGGCTAGAGGATGCTTAGCTACGAACGCGCGGGGCGCGGAACTGGGCATCGCTCGTTAGGTGTCACATGCGTGGTGGTACTCTGCGATGTGGCACTGGAGCCAGGGTGTGCGGATGACCCCTAGGGGAGGTCATGGATACGAATAAAATGGATAATGGTTTGAGATGGATAAATGCCAAATGTGACTTTTGGCGTGTTTTTCGGAAAGGATGTGTTTTTGGGCCAAATGGGATTTTTGGCGTGTGTGGAAAAAAAATCGCGTTTTATGGGCTTTGTGCATTGGGCATGTTTCATGCATATTGTTTGAGTTCTATGTGTTTTTATCTGGTAGTGTTTGGGTTTTACTTACCTGCGGTACCATTTTTGGTTCCGTAGCTTCTGGTGCAGAGTTGGAGGACGAAGAAGAGGAGGCTGAGCCCGAGGATGCGGCTCCGCCGGGTTGCTGATGCTATGCTTTATATTTGGTTTAAAACTATATTTGTGTTTTTGTAATATTTTATCTATGTATGTTTTAAACAGCTTGTACTACGTTAAGAAAAATTCTGGTACTTAGTTATGACTTTCATTATCCGCTGCGTGTTTCTTTGTACACTTATGTTGCCTTACACACACTTGGCACCCGACGATAGGATGGTGACTCGGGTCGTCACCATCCCGACGTCTCGATTTCCCCGTGTTTGGGCGTGGGGATTTGGAGGCGTCACAACCACATTCTCAACTCCGTTCTTATCCTGAATAATGATGTCAAATTCTTAAAGTAAAATAATCCAACATATCAACCTGGGTTTAGCATCCTTCTTTGCAATACTTAAGAGTAGAATGGTCAGTAAAAATGATAACATGAGATCCAATAATGTAAGAATGAAACTTATCTAAGGCAAACACAATAGCTAATAATTCCTTCTCGATGGTGGTGTAATTTTTTTGTGCATCATTCAAAGTTCGACTTGCATAATAAATGACCGAAAGCTTATTGTCCACTCTTTGACCAAGAACGGCACCAAGAGCGGAATCACTAGTGTCGGTCATAATCTCAAACAACAAGTCCCATTGAGGAGTTTGCATAATAGGTACAACTATTAAGTGTTTATTTAGGGTCTCAAAGGCATGCTGGCACTCATCAGTCCAAACAAAAGTAGTATCATTTTGCAATAAAGTACACAATAGTTTTACAATACTACTAAAGCCTTGAATGAAATGTCAATAGAAGCCAGCATGATCAAGAAAAAAATGAATATCCTTCACTATCTTAGGAATAGGCAGCTGAGATATTAATTCTATCTTGGGCCTGTCAACCTCTATACCATGTTCAGATACTAAATGTCCAAGTACCAAACCACTACTAACCATAAACTAACATTTCTCCCAATTTAACAATAAATTCTTTTCCTCACATCTTTTCAACATAACAGCAAGATTTTTTAAACAGATATCAAAAGATTTACCAAACACAGAAAAATCATCCATAAAACCTCACACATGTCATCAAGCATATCAGAAAAAATGCTCATCATACAGCACTGGAAAGTAGCAGGTGCATTACATAAACTAAATGACATTCTTCTAAAAATAAAAGTACCAAAAGGGCAAGTGAAGGTGGTATTCTCTTGATCCTCTGGTGCTATGAAAATTTGATAATAACCAGAAAAGCTATCCAAAAAACAATAAAAAATATTACCTGCTACTTTTTCTAAAATCTGATCTAGGAAATGTAATGGGAAGTGATCTTTTTGACTGACCAAATTCAACTTTCAGTAGTCAATACACATTCTCCAACTCGTTACCTTCCTAGTCAGGATCAACTCACCATTAGCATTTTCAATAACAATTAAACCATATTTTTTTTTGTATTACCTGTGTCGGACTTACCTACTTGCTGTCGGAGATATGATAGATGATGCCCACAGCTAATAATTTCAACACTTCATTTTTCACCACCTCCTTCATTGTAGGATTCAACCTCCATTGTGGATACAAATTAAAGGATCAATACCTTTGATGTCTGCAATAGTCCAACCTATTGCTCCTCGATGATGTCTCAGCACTATTAATAATTCTACTTCCTGCTTCAAAGTAAGCTAAGAAAAAATGACCACTACAAATATATCCTCAATTGGGCCTAGAAAAATACACTTCAAGTTCTCGGGTAGTGGTTTCAACGCTAGTATTGGAATTTCTTCTTCTGATAACTTCATGATTCTTGGTAAATCAAGTGTTTCAAAGACTAGCCTGCGCCAATTACTCGTGTAACTCACATCTGATAATTGAAGAGACTCAGTTGTCTCTGTCAATTGTCCATCTGATTCTATCAACTCTGATGACATAGGAATTGTCCCAACAAGAACCTCGGACTACTCAGGAAAGCCATCCTCCAATGCACTCTCGGAATCAAATATTGATAACAACTCCGAAATGTCAAAATCATACACCATATCAACAGCATGCTTTGAAGCTCTTGGGATAGCCTTTGTGCATGACATCCTCCTGTACTTGGGATAAACTTTGTGCTACTCATTTTTGAGTGAGTCAAGATTTTGGCGCCGTTGCGGGAAAAAGTTGCTTAAATCCAAACTCGTATAAAATGATGAAACATTTCAAAAATAAAAGTGGTGGTATGTACAATGAATAGAAGAGCGCAACGGAAATAAAAATGGCATTAGTCATAGATTAGATTCATATTTTTAGATTTTTTTTAGTGTCGAAATTGAACGTTAAAGACTAACAAATTGAAATTAACAATTAAAGATTCAACTACGCTAAACAATTTTAATTAGTTTGAAAATGAAATAATAAACTGAAATTAATCTAAAATGTAATTGTAATGCATATTTAATGGAAGCTTAGAGAAATAAGAAAAATAACTAACGTAAAATAAAATAAACAGCAAATAAACTGTCCATACTTTTAAGCCAAAAATCTCAAGAATACACCATAAACTTCAAATTGAAATTAAATAAAAAATAGGGAATGAAAAAAATCAAGGCAAATGAACGGAAATGGAGATTGAAAGCAGTGGAGGAGACTAGACTATAGCAGCAATTGGACTCTCAAAGAGCTCTTCAACGGCATTGTAGTGTTGATCCAAAATACATAAAAGAATGAATAAATTCCTAGTTAGCATACAGCGTCTTCCATTCCAATAGGGGTGTCAAATCATATTAACGGGTCGTGTTCGTGTCGTGTCAAAGCATGTATATCATATTATATAGGTCAACCCTAATCCGACTCGTTAAGTTTATCATGTCAAAATCTCAAACTCTAACACAACCCATTAACATAACGGGTCGTGTCGTGTCAATCTATTTTGACCCACTAGTTAATATTACGTAATGGGTTAACACGACACAATACGACCTGTTTCAAACTGTTTATGTAAATTTGAATATGCTCAAAATTAACCTGTTTAACCTAATTAAATTTAAAAAAATGTTAAAATCACAATAATTACAAAAAGTATAAAACTAAATACAAGTCCAAAATTACAATCTAGATAATAAAAATATCGAAATTAAAATCCTAACAATTTTATTTTTAGGTATAAGAGTATAATTATGATTTTAACTTTCTTAATGTGTCATAACGGGTTATAAAGTGTCAAAAAAGGTTGACCCGTTATCAACTCGTTAAGCAATCGTGTCTTAATCAGTCAACCTATTTTGATCCAAAATCGTTAAGATCAAGCCCTAACTCACTATTATCGTGTCGTGTTCGTGTTGGGTTAACAGGTCGTGTAACATATTGTCACCCTATATTTCAAAGAAAAAATATATGCGGCGCTAAAAAATGCTCCAAGAAAATAAAAATGTGTGGCTGAAAAATGCCCAAAGAGAAATAAATGTTGTGTGCGGCGCTCAATGAGTTTCCATCCAAAGAAGCCTCGCTACGGCGTGAATGAATAATCTGAAAATATCTCCTGTTGCCCTTCGGTCAAAAGTCCTATAATGCTTAATAAAAGAAATCCCTTCCGTGCGAATTGAATCTCCAAAAAAGCAATATATATGTTGTGGGGCCCCTTTAAATAAATGCATATATATATAGATATGTTGTCGAGACCTTTTTAAGTCCCTTTCACTTCTTAGTCTATATAAAAAAATAAAATAAAAATTAGTAATAAAATAAAATAAAAATAAAGAATAGAATATTAAAAATATGTTATGCATGTAAAGGAACATTGTCCAATTAAATCACAAATTATAATATTAAGCAAAAATCATGTTATTTATCAATTTAAATCACATATTGGATCTATGCATCTTAATTATTTTTCATCTAAAACCAATAATAATGTAATGAAAGAATTAAAATATATTGGTTCTAAATGTGACGCCCCCAAATCCCCATGCACAGACACGGGAAAATCGAGACGTCCGGATGATGACATCACGGGTCATCACCCTATTGGCGTGTGCCAAGTGTGTGTATAAGCGACGAATGTGCACGAGAAATACGCAGCGAAAAGCAAGTCAATAACTAAGTACCAGAATTTTTCTTGTTTAATACAAAGCTATTCCAAAACGTACATAAATAAAATATTACAAAACACGCATATAATATAATATCAAATACAAAGCATAACATCAGCAACCCGGCGGAGCCGCATCCTCGGGCTTAGCCTCCTCCTCCTCATCCTCGAACTCTGCACCAAAAGCTACGGAACCAAAAATGGTACCGCAGGTAAGCAAAACCCAAACACCACCAGATAAAAACACATAGAACTCAAACAACATGGATGCAAGAAAAGCCAATGCACATGTCCCGCAAAACCACATTTTTACCACGCACGCCAAAAAAACCCATTTGGCCCAATAAAAACATATCCTTAAAAAAACACGCCTCGCCATTATCCCAGATAATGGCCCAAACTACCATTTTCCCAGAAAATGGATCAAAAGCCTTGAAAAACCAACATCGCCATTTTTCCAGAAAATGGTCCACATCCGAACACCATAAAAACAAACCGGTTATGCATGCACCATGATCTCCCCTAGGGATCATCCGCACACCCTGGCTCTGTGCCACATCGCAGGTAACGACTACGCATGTGACACCTAAACGAGCGATGCCCAGACTCGCGCCCCATGCGTACCTGGCCAGGCCATCCTCTAGCCCTCGCCAGCGAAGGGCCACGGAGTCGGTGAGTAGAGCGATGCCCAGACTCGCGCCCCGCGCTTACCTGGCCGGGCCATCCTCTAGCCCTGCTCCCGTCGTCGCCTAGCGACAACTCAGGGGACGTCACTCAGTATTATCCACTCCCGAGTGATCAGAGGAGTTCCACCAAGATAATAACTCATCCCGGCTTGGGCTCGTGAGACACACGCACCCAAAAATCCATTCACGCCAGCAAAACAGGATTTCTCAAATAAAATAAAATACACGTGCATGCACTAAGCAAATGCAATTATCAATGCACAAAACAAACAACCAACCATAAAACAATAAATCAAGCAACTCCGTCCTCCATCCATCCTACCCCCGAACTCCTCGGACTCAGTCCGGAATCAACCAACCAGCAGATAAAATAAATTGAAAGAGCAATATATATTTAAATCTGAAAATAGGGTTTGGAAAATACTTATTGCTCTATATGGTATTTTTAGAAAGCTTGTGGGGTTGCAAACGGCGGAAGAAAAGCAACGTAACAGTGTAATTTACACTGTTGCCGTGGGTAATAAATTACCCATTTTCGAACGGGGACAAACCAAGGCACGAAATTGATAGGGAATGGTCTTGAGATATTTATGAAGCTAAAGGAAATGAGTTTTGGCCGTGGGTGGTGGTGGAAATGGCGGTCGAAGGCCAAAAAGGGGCTGAACGGAGTTGAGCTCGTGGGAGCTGCTCCGGTAACAGATCAAGGCCTGAAATGGGTGGTTTAGGTCGGCAAGAGGTAGGGAAAGAAGCTGTGAAAAGATGGTGGCCGGAGGTGGTGCGATGGCACCGAAAACGGTGAAAAACCGTATGGCTTGGAGGAGCTCGTGGTGGCTAATGGTGGCTCGGATGGAGGTGAAACTTGGTGGGGATGTTCACCGGTGAGAGGGGAAGAAAACTGGGTGAGTGGTGTAGGCCACGCCGCCGGCGAGCGGCGGTTCTGGGCTGTGAAAGCAACCGGCGACAGGGGCAAAAACAGAGCAGGTGCAGCGACTTCTGGCGGCTCTCGAAAGCTAACGGCTGGTCCGATGGCTCTGAAAATTGGTGGGGATGATCTCTGGTGGAAGGGGAAGAGAATGGTGGTGACGGTGCACCAAACGGTGGCCGGACGGCGGAGAACTGGGCGGTCAAAGGGGCGGCGATGGGAATGAGAAAAATAGGTTGTTCGGCGTACGCTGGAGAGAAAGGAGAAGAAAGAAGAAGAAAAGAAAGAAAAAGAAGGAAAAAGAAAAAGAGGAAAGAAATGAAATGAAGTCCAATCCTCACTCCGGAGACCAAAAACCGATCTGCCGAAAACGATATTAAAAACCGTAAAACGACTAAAATAAATTAAACACAACATCAAATAAATTAAAACCAATTTAAAATACATTAATTTAAAATAAATAAACCAATATATTAATTAAATTAAAAACAACCCTTCAGTGAAAATACACGTAAAAACGGGTCATCACACTAAATGTATAAAAATATATAATATTTAAGCTCAATTAGCATTTCAATCAAAATTAAATTTTTTTATAGCCCAATAAGCTCTTTGCTCAAACTCAACATGAAGATGACACGCCTTTCCAAATATTAACCGGAAATGAGACATCCCAATAGATGTTTTAAAAGCTGTATGGTATGCCCACAAAGCATCACCAAGCTTTTTTGCCCAATCATTTCTATTTGTGTTGACTATCTTTTCAAGAATGTTCTTATTTTTTTTTTATTTGAAATTTCAGTTTGACCATTAGTTTGAGGATAGTAGCCAAGTACCATCTTATGCCTCACACCATATTTTGAAAAAAATGTTGTCAAACAACTTCTTGCAAAAGTGGGTTCTTTCGTCACTAATGATAGCTCATGGTCTGTCAAATCTTGTGAATATATTATTATATAGAAATTTTAGCACTACCTTTGCATTGTTTGTTGTTGCAGCAATTACTTCCACCCATTTTGACACATAATCTACTATTAGCAAGATGTAAACACAGCCATAGGAAGGAGGAAAAGGATCCATAAGATCGATTCCCCAAACATCAAATAATTCAACCTCCAAGATGTTTTTTAATGGTAGCCCTAATTCCTTGAAATATTTTCCATACGTTGGCACTGGTCACAAGTCTTCACCAAAATATAACTATCACGAAAGATCGAAGGCCAAAAGAAATCACTTTGAAGTATCTTAGCTGCTGTTCGTGTTGCTCCAAAGTGTTCTCTATATGATGATAGATGGCATTGATGGAGAATGGCTTACATCTCTTCTTATGGTACACATCTTCGGATGATTTGATTAGGACATCTTTTAAACAATAAAGGCTTATCTCAAAGATAATATTTCACATAATGCAAAAACTTCTCTTGTTGATGGTAAGTGAGATTTGGTATCAATACTTTACAAGTTAGGTAGTTTACAATATTAGCATACTAAAAAAGCTTGAGCTCACATGCAAACAACTGCTCATCAGAGAATGCTTCTTGGATCACTGAATCCGGTTTTACTTCCTCTTGCTTCAGCTAAGAGAGATGATCAACAATTGAATTTTCATTTCCTTTCTTATCTCAAACCTCCAAATCAAATTTTTGAAGAAATAAGATCCAACCACTCCCTAGGCTTAGCATCATTCTTGCCAAACCAATAACGAATTGTTGCATGATCAGTGAACACTATCATTTTTGTACCAATGAGTTAAGACTGAAATTTGTCACCAAAATAAATAAATAAATAAATAACAATAAGCATCTCCTTCTTAGTTATTGTATAATTTAATTGAGTTTCACTTAAAATCCAGCTTGTGTAATGGATGACCCTGAACAGTTTATCTCGCTTTTGTCCTAATACTGCTCTAATTGCAATGTCACTTACATCACACATGACTTCAAAATGTTGACTTCAATCAGGTACAGTCATAACTAGTACTAAAACTAGTTTCTCCTTAATCGCATTAAAGCGTGCAAACAAGTATCATCAAAGTCAAATGGAAAATATTTTTCAAGAAAATTGCATAAAGGTTTATAAATTAAAAAAAAATCATTTATAAATATTCTATAAAATCTTGCATGACCCAAAAAATTTTAGATTCCCTTCACATTCATTGGAGGTGGTAGTTTTTTTATGATTGCAATTTTAGTTCGATCAATCTCAATTCCTTTAAATGACACTCAATGGCTAAGCACGAACTCTTCTTGAAACATGAAATGACAATTCTCCCAGCTTATGACTAGATTTTCGTCTTCACATCTCTGCAAAACAAGAGCTAAATTATGCAAATAATGATCAAAAGATGAATCAAAAACTGAAAAGTCATCTATAAAAATTTCCATGATATCTTCCACCATATTAAAAAATATGGCCATCATGTAACGTTGAAATGTCACTGAGACAAAAATATTTTCTTCATAAAGACTTAATAGAGGCTACTTTGGGTAACAAGTCATCTTATATATGGAGAAGTATCAAAATAGGGCAACAATTATTGAAAATGGCGCTAATATGGAGTATTGGAGATGGAAGACAAGTTATAATATGGAAAGATCAACGGATAACATGACCACATTCTTTAAAGATCAAATCCCCAAGGATGATTGCTAATGAAGATGTTAGAGTTGCTGAGATAATTGACACAGACAGAAGGGATTGGGATTTGAATAAAATGTAGCTTTTGTTCTCTCCTCAAGAGGTTGATCTTTTTAAAAGTATTCCACTTGGTCTTGGCAAAAAAAAGAATAGAATGGTATGTCATTACACTCAGAATGACATTTTTACATTTATATCGAGAACTTGAGTTAAAAGGTCATGGAAGTTGTTCAGATGAGCGTGGCAATGAAAAGGTTTGGAAAACAATTTGGAAGCTGAATGTTCAAAGTACAGTCAAAATGTTTATATGGAGAACTTGCAAAGATGTTTTACCTACTTTATCCAATTTGTGTACAAGGAAAATAGTTGAGAAAAATTTATGCCCTATCTGCAAGTTAGTTCTAGAATTAGTTGGACATGCCATACGGAATTTTAAAGGAGCAAAGGATGTCTAGTGTCAAGGTAGAAAACAATTAAAAAAATGGCATTCCATAGTAGCTCTTTTTTAGACATTTAGAGCAGATTTTGTGATATGTTGCAGCAAGAGGAACTAGAAATAGTAGCCATTACAACAAGGTTAATTTGGCACAGAAGAAATGATGTCATACGTGAAAAAGTTTTTGTTCATCCATCAACCATTCATATTAAGGCTAGGGAGAATTGAAAACTTTTTCAACAATCTCAAGTCCTGCACAAAGGGTCACAATGATGTCAATCCCCACAACCTCAATAGCAGGCAGCAGATGGTTGAAGCCAGTTGGTTCTGATTTCAAAACTAATTGGGATGCTGCTACAAATAAGGCAACATGAAAGATAGGTATTTGGTTTGTTATCCACGATGGAGATGGACAAGTGATAGGGTCTCTATGTGCTCTTAGAGATATGGTTGTGTCTCCAATGGTGGCTGAGTCTATAGCAGCTATGATGGCAGTAAATTTTTGTAAAGATATGGGCATTCATTCTTTCATTTTAGAAGGTGATGCATTATAAGTGGTCAATAATCTCTCAAATGCTCGTTCTGATTGGAGTCAAGCAAGGTGGATAATAGAAGATACTAAAGTCATACTTAATTCTTTTACAAATTGTTCTGCTAGACATATTAAAAGAGATTGCAATAAAACAGCACATATTCTTGCTTGAGAACCATTATCTCTTAATAAGGATCATATAGGCATGGAAGAAATTTCATTATGTATTCAATCAATTGTATCCCAAGAGATGTTGTAAGACTTGTTGAACATTGTTCCTTTCAAAAAAAGATAGAATGAAAAATAGCATTTATCTTTAAAAAAAAAAAAAAAAAAAAAAAAGAGTAAATCAGCAATTAGGGTTAAGGTAAAGGGGTAAATCGTAATTAATAGCTTAGATTTTCATTTTGTTTTTATTCTTATTATTTAAATATGCGCGGCCTTCTTCATTTGAATTTGATGCTCTCCTCTTTCACGGTCTCAATCGTCGCTTTCTGAGTCGGCCATTGAAACCATAGAACTTCTAGAATCGATCGAAGGAACTAAGCAGCAGAGCAAACATGAAGACCATGACGCCGTTGAAGCAACTCAAGCTCTCTGTGCCCGCTCAAGAAACCCCAATTACCTCCTTCCTGTCAGTTTCTCCATTTGGTTTCACTCCCCCCCCCCCCCCCCCCCTCTCTCTCTCTCTCCCTTTTCTATTTCTAGATTGGTCTTCGTTTTTTGTTTTAGTGGGCTGATCATTTGGTAGTCCGTGTTACTTCGAGAGGATCGATCTTTTTATTGCCTATAATTCTTGTACTTATCTTGCTTTGGTTCTTTGATCCTCTATGCTTTTTCTCTGTTTAGTTCCCGAGAAAACATAGAAAAAATCAAAGAAGCTTAAAGCTTGTGTAATTGGCTCTTCAATTGCGAGAGACTGATGCCGACACATCTAATTTGCAAATAACTTAATTTCAGAGTCTAATATTCCTTATGTTCGGAAACAAAGAAACCGTTTACCCTCTTTACTAGACTGCTACAGTTATTCTTTTTGGTGAAATTATCTACATTTTTATCAATTTCCAAGATCTAAAATTACATAACAATGAAATTGAGGTCCTTTTTCCCTCCCTTTTCGAGTAACTGAAAAGCAAGGTCAAGAACCGTTCCTCGGTTAATCGTTTTTAGATATTGTAACTTTTCAGGACTGCGAGTGGTACATTTCATGACGGTGATCTGCTCTTGAACCAGAAAGGGTTGCGGCTCATCTCTGAAGAAAAGGAGTCCCGAGTAAGATTATCTTGATTCAGATACTATTTCGTGCTTTCACATTGCTGCACTCCATTTCACATTGTGTTGGCTAATTCTAATGTTAGTTAGCGGTCGTCAGCTAATTCATTTGATGGTACCCTAAAGTATTTAATACCATTCGACGTATTTCACTTGCAATCTTGATGAATAGAATTGTATGGAAATTGGGGAAGTCCTGCAGTGCAAATGAATCTCGTAATGAGGTCAAAATGGTGTAACAGTGCTTCAAACTAAGATGATATTAGTACAGTAGTTCAATTTATACATTTTGCTCGCCAACTAATTTGTCTCTTCTACCTTGGTAAATTGCTTCATCTACATCGCTTGGAAGTTGGAATTAGTCATTTTAAGTTAACCCTACAGAACCCTAATCTTCGAAAATGAGGGAAAACATGAGAACGAGATGCTTTTGCTCTGATTTCGAAATTTAACTGTTCAAAAACATTATTTTTGCAGTTCTATTGCATCTCTTAACCAGATCCAATTTTCACCTGCTTTTGTCATTCTTAATGAAAACTCTGGATTTAGACCCCAAATAGCAAATATTACAAATTTCAAATGTCCTCTCAAGCTAACATTGGACACGTATCAAGTGAACTTTCAGTCTCAATTTCACTTGAACCAATGTTGAGTGAGCTTTTGACGTTAGCTCGAGCTAACGTCAAGCCAATGTGGAGCCAAGTTTCGGTTTTGCAAAATTTTACACATTTTGCATTGACATCCATAAAACATTTTTTGACCTTGTTTTAATATCTTTTTTTATCCTTTAGCTAAAAAAAACCTCCTCAAATAAGTAACACTTAGTCACAACGTCAAATTGCACTTGTGGAACGATCAATACAAAATCAGAAACTTGATTCACAATGTGTATCAAATTCATTTAACTTGTGGAAAAATTAATACAAAATCAGAAACTTGATTCACAATGTGGATCAAATGCATTTAATCATCAATTTTGATGAATTGACACATTCACGCGGTATGCACTCATTGATATTTCATTTAAACCTGATTGCATGTGGTGTGTGGTAAGTCTCACGAGTGAACTTAAGATCCTAAAATTGTGGTCAGACTTTGATATGAAATCTCACACTAGAGCCAAACATGTCCCCTAAACCAATGTAAAACCTTATCACTAGGGCCTAGATACCCATCATGCATACACTACTCACAATTATGCACCAGAATTTAACCATGTCCATTGTTTACCTATTTCCGCATTGATTAAATAACGGCTATTTCTATAAAGACTTTGGTTTAATCATTTGAACTGTATTGTCCTTAAATTCTTATGAACATGATTCTTTAGCCACTTGTGCCATAAGGAATATAGGGGAGGTCGTAAGAGAGCAACTACTAGGTTCAACTAGCATGTGGTCAATTTGACTTAAAGGACTGTATAATGCTTGCGTATGGCTGCCCACCTCCTTTTTTTTCTTTTTTTCTTTTTTATATATATAAATTAACACAAAATTGCAATTGCAGGGATATAATCCAATTTTCGAGGTCTAAATCAAATCACCATTATCTTCCCTCCATGGTTATATGGTTACTTTTTCTGGCCCAAAATTTCTTAAGATTGTGAGGTGTCTTAGAATTCCTAGACTTATGAATGTCCAAAACTCCTAATTCGACTATCACATCCTCAATTAATTTTGATTAATCCCTATGCTCCTAAGATAGAAATTATCATGTACACTGTCACAAAGTCCGAGCAAGAAATTATCTGTTCTCGTATTTTGTGAATATTTTCCTTGCTATATATTCATTAATTTTATCGTTTATGATTTCATTACACTTATTCTTTATTTTTTGGTTCATCTTTAAGATTCAGTGTTGACCTCATAACATTCGCTTTCTTGTCATATTTGGACAGCCTTTTGACGGTAAGGAGCTAGATTGTGAATTCTCATCAGAAGATCTTGAGACTATCAAAGTTATTGGAAAGGGAAGTGGTGGCGTGGTACAACTGGTTCGCCATAAATGGGTCGGAAAATTGTTTGCCTTGAAGGTCATTGTTCCAGCAAAACCAACTTTTTCAATTATTTGTCAGTTTTTGGGCATGCCTATATGATACTCGGTAAATTATTATCATATAACTATAACTTTTTCTTTTGAGCTTCATATTGTTTCATGTCACAAGTTGTAATGAAAAAAGTCAACTTTTTCATCAAATATTAGGAGATATGAAATCTTCTTAGGGTTTTTAGTGCATACTGGGGAAGAACTACATCACCATTTGGTTATAAAAGAGGGTGGAATTTGTTATGGATGCAAATGCACTAACCAAAGCATGGAGGTGTTTGGAAGAGGAGGCGCCAACCATTGTAATTTCTACTTGCTACCTTAAATGGCAGGACTGTCGTGAGAAGTGAACTTTGAAAGCTTTGGACATTATCAAAATTGTATTGGTGGAGACAAGGTTAAAGTCCAAAATAACTTGCAGAGCTGGCAATCTCTTGGCCTGAGTTTGTATTTGTCTTTCAGTGCAGGCTTACCCACTTCTTGAAAACATATTAGTTAAATATTATCCACTGAAAAATTGAAAATGGCATATTTTCTCTATAGGTTTATCTAAAGTTGGACAATTGAGGTTAATATCTCATCCAATTGCTTCTTTTAGCATCTGCATTGAAAGTATTTGCAATTGGGGCTTCTATGTTGAGTTCAGTGTTACATATATTAAGGGGATGCTTGGGGAATGAGACGAGATAAGAATTTTGTAAATAGTAGTAAAATAGTTTGAGTTAAGATTTTATTGGGTTTTGGAAAAGGAGAGAGCAAAAGTTGAATAAAAAATATTATAAAGTTAAAATATTGTTAGAATATAATTTTTTAATGTTATTTTTGTTTTGAAATTTGAAAAAGTAGTATTATTTTTTGTGTTTTGTTTAGAAGTTTGGAAAAGTTGTAATGATTAGATGAAAAAGTTGAAGATTTGATATTAAAAAGTATGTGTTTGAGTGATGTTTAGAAAGAAAATTATGAGAAATTTTGAGATGAGATGAGATGAGATGCGTTTCCCAAGCATGCCCTAAGAATATCTGAAATGATCTAGAGAATGACATTTCCAATTTAGGAAGTTGAATTTATGCTAAATGAGTACTTTGTATTACAGGTTATCCAGATGAATATACAAGAAGATATTCGTAAGCAGATTGTGCAGGAGCTGAAAATAAATCAAGCATCTCAATTTTCAAATGTTGTAGTTTGCTACCATTCTTTCTATCACAATGGAGCCATTTCTCTTGTGTTAGAATATATGGATCGTGGGTCTCTGGCAGATGTGATCAGACAAGTCAAAACAATTCTTGAACCATATCTTGCAGTTGTTTGTAAGCAGGTCTGTGAGCTAATTTCTTTTGGATTTTAATATTAAACTAAGATTAAGTCTACAAAGTTTGACGAAAGTCTTGTCATATGGCTAAACATATGTTTGTAACTCAGGTTTTACAAGGTCTTGTGTACTTGCACCATGAAAGACATGTAATCCATAGGGACATTAAACCATCCAATTTGCTGGTAAACCACAAAGGGGAGGTGAAGATTACAGATTTTGGAGTGAGTGCGGTTCTAGCTAGCTCTATGGGTCAAAGGGATACATTTGTTGGAACTTATAACTACATGTCAGTAAGTGTAGTTTCTTACCTTCTATTTCGCTTCAGATACTGGGTTGGTACAACTTTTTTCTGTTGCAGTGTCTTGCTTTAGTGCTCAAAAAAGTTTTTGTTATTTCTAGCCATTATGTAGATCATTCTGATGGTAATTTATTAACAAAAAAAGAGAAGGCATATCCTGATGCTTCTCTTTAATTTGTTTTTAGCCGGAGAGAATTAGTGGGAGTACTTATGATTACAGCAGTGATATTTGGAGTTTGGGCATGGTCATACTTGAGTGTGCAATTGGACGCTTCCCTTATATGCAATCTGAAGATCAGCAAAACTGGCCAAGCTTCTATGAGCTTTTGGAAGCAATAGTGGAAAGGCCACCACCTTCTGCTCCAGCAGATCAATTCTCCCCAGAGTTCTGTTCATTTGTCTCAGCCTGGTAATAATATGTTCTCATGTCACATTCTATGTTATGTTTTTTGTTTTATCTGAACTTCTGAATTTTGTACTACCGGCCATTTCAGTGTGTATGTGCTTTTGATGCCTGCATGATGCAGAACACAGTTCATAATCTCATAGCTCAACCTTCCCTTAACTTAGGTTTTTTAAGCCCGAGTCCCAAGTTGTGTAGGGTAAGTTGATGTTTGTTTTGTGTAGTTTGATTCCACCAGGTTATCCTACAAATGACAAATTTGATAGGTTGCGGGTGGTCTCAAGTAGTTGATTTAATTGAATTATATATATATATATATAAAAAGATGTAGATGGTGCTGATAGCCACTATTTTTTTATAGTTTTGCCTAATTGGTTGTAACGCCTCAATAGAAGACCCAAACTACATGGTCTATACTTCAAAAAGACTAGTCAATGATACAATTGAAGCCACATTGGAATCCTTATAAGGAGTAAGAACTTCTCATTTTCAAGTAATGTAGGATCTCATACACCACCTATCCTTATCCTTATTATATAGGTATCGCAATCCACTCCCTTTAAATTTCCGACGTCCTCCTCGGGCCAGTTCGTAATAGATGTCATAGCTCAAGTCCCACATTTCTAGTTGGGATAGACTCTAATACTATTTGTAACGCCCCAATGTAAGGCCCAAACCACGTGGCCTATACTTCAAAAGGATTAGTCAATGATACAATTGGAGCCCCATTGGAATCTTTACAAAGAGCAAGAACTTCTCCTTCCTAAGTAATGTGGGATTCCATACACCACCTACCCTTATCCATATCATATGAGGTATCACATTGGTATTGCATTGAAGTCTTAGAGAATACTCTTTATTTTACCTTGCTGAACTGTTATATAAAACAAGTACTAAGAATTATAACCCAATTCTGGAATGACTCATTCAGGAATGTTCAACTCTTCAAAGTAAATAGTTCCCAGTTCACAAATCTGAGTTGATTTCATTTCTGATTGCCTTTTTCAGCATACAAAAGAATCCTCGAGACAGATCATCATCTTTGGATCTCTTGGTAAGTGACTAGGTATAAACGTCATCAGTCTATTTCAGGAATTCGTGTAGTCTACGCCAGAATCTTGGTTGCTAACTCCCCTTTTGCTTCCAGAGTCATCCTTTTATCAAAAAGTTTGAAGATAAAGATATTGATCTGGGAATTCTTGTTGGTAGCCTGGAGCCTCCTGTAAGTTTCTCTCGTTAGTTTTGTCCTGTAATATTATATTTTGAGTGTAAAATATGAGTCATCTGTTTTTGTCAATCATACTACGGATTATCATGGAGCAGCTTGAGCATATGATCTATAGAATTCAACTTCACATTACAAGGTCTGATATCCAATTTGTTACTAGTCTACAGAAAATATGATGGAAGTTCTAATGAAATGATAGTCTTTGCCTTCAATACCGTTGAAGAAACGAGACTGTTGATTTATGTTTTTAATGCTTCCCTGAGAATTTTGAGCTCAACTATTATTAGTAATGATATGAAACCCAAATACACGAAATTCCTCCCCGAATATGCGTGTTCCATAATTTGGACAAGGTGCAAGAAGATGTTTTGTAGAATGATGGAAAAAAGGATCACCAATTGCAAAGCATGTATCTATTTACTTGCAAAACAAAACAAGCGGCAGAGAATGGAGACCTGATTCATTAAAAAAAGTTTAAAGTGACATACTAAATTTGCATATAAAATCCTCAGAAGAGTGAATAAGTAAAGCTACCAACAACATAATGATACGATTTGACGTGATATATTAGATTTATTTTACAAAATGAATGTACTTTATTCCAGACTCAACTCTTTGTGAATCTCTTTTATCATAATAATTAAGATGAAGTAATACATAAAAACAAATCTTAAAGGTTAATTTTATATTTAGCTATGATTCCGATTTATGTAATTTAATAAATGACAATCTTGTCTTTCTTTTTGAGAATGCTTCATGTCATTTCCCCTCTTATTGTGTAATTTATAACGCTATTCGTGAACCCGCGTGGAGATATGAAAAGATTATTAATTACGTTTACAAATTCATGGTGGAGTTTTTTAAATTTGATTTTTTTTTCCGAGTATTAATTATAAAAAATTAGATGCAGAGGAAAGAAAACGAAACGTAGGAAAATAAAAAAAATAAATAAATATTCCAGACTATTTAAAAACTAAGATTAACTAATAAATAATAATTTTTCCAGCAAGTCCCACGGGTACGATTTAATGCTTATTCCTAATGGCCATATTACCATCCAGTTGATTAGATGATTTTATGGAGAAGCCAACCCTCATGCAGCTGCACCCAGTTGAAAAATGTTTGTTGAATTTTTGGGTATTTAAAATTGAGTAATGTAATATTTTATACTACCATCTTATCTTTATTTTATTATATAATAAGATACATATTTAACACTATTAGACAATAGAAAATTCTTAAATAAATAATTATTGTTGTAAAATAACATTATTATAAAATAAATTGTATGACCGCCTTGAGCTAGCCGTCATATGCATAGTACTAGTCGTCAAAAGCATAGCCCCCTTTGTACTCCTATATATATCGTTGAATCCTTTAAGAAATTCATAAGTTTCATAACCTCTCTGAGCTCTATCTCTTTCTCTCTCCTTTCGAAAGTTTTATAATACGTTATCAGTAAGAAAGTTCTGACGATTTTTGAAGCTAGTAGTCCTCTACTTCAAGTAAGTTTTTCAATATATTTTTGTAGTTTTCAAAATGAATATGAAATGTTAAACATACTTATGTTCCTAATTTATATATGTAGAAAATGTCAAATCTTACAAAATTGAAATTCGTTGCTCTTGATATTTCTGGAAAAAATTATTTATCTTGGATCTTTGATGCTAAGATCCATCTGGATGCGATGAATCTGGGAGATACAATTAAAGAAGGAAATCAAGGGTCCCTGCAGGACCATGCTAAGGCAATGATTTTCCTTCGGCACCATCTTCATGAAGAATTAAAAACTGAGTATCTAACGGTGAAAGATCCACTTATTTTGTGGAATGATTTAAGGGAGAGATATGAACACCAGAAAATTGTAATCCTCCCAAAAGCTCGTCATGATTGGATGCACCTGAGGTTGCAAGATTTCAAGAGTGTCAGTGAGTATAACTCTGCACTCTTTAAAATTAGCTCACTATTAAAATTATGTGGTGAAAAAGTCACTGATGATGACTTATTAGAGAAGACATATACTACTTTTCATACCTCGAATGTGCTCCTGCAGCAGCAGTATCGAGAGCGAAAGTTCAAAAAATATTCTGAACTTATATCTTGTCTTCTATTAGCTGAGCAAAATAATGAGCTTTTGTTAAGAAATCACCAGTCACGTCCTACTGGTTCTATATCATTCCCTGAAATGAATGGTACTAGATTTACATCATTCCCAGAAGTGAATGGTACATCTTTTCAAAGAAAAAGAGAGCGTGGACATGGTAAGAAAAACTATAGAAGTGGAAGTCCTAGAAGTGACCACACTAAAAGGGATAATAATAGATATACACCTTACTACCAGAAGTGGTTCAATTCAGAGAAGGGCAAAGGTCCTCAAAACAAATTTTTAAAGAAAAATGAAGATGGATGCCATAGATGTGGTATGACTGGATATTGGGCTCGTACCTGTCGTATAACTAAGCACTTGGTTGACTTATACCAATCTTCTATAAAAGAAAAAAAAAGAAATTTGAAACAAATTTTGCTGAACCATCATATGCTTTAGATTCTATAGATGGAGAAGATATTACAAGCCTTGATGTTTCTGATTTTTTTGAGGATTCTAGTGGTAGAGTTGATCATGGAAGTGTTCTTTTTTAATTAATGTATTTCCTTTATATTATTATAAAATATTTTTATATTCTGCAATGTTTTATAGTAATAAAAGTTTTATATATTTTGTAAAATCATGAGTCTTATTGATAAACTTTCTATCTCTGAGATGAATAATAGAGATGTATGTCTGGCTGACAGTGCTACAACTCACACAATTCTTAAGGATAAAAAATATTTTCAAAATCTAACATTGAGTAAAGCCTATGTTCATACCATTTCTGGTTCATCGAATCTAATTGAAGACTCCGGAAGAGTTTATATTGTGTTGCCTAATGGCACTAAATTTTATATTGATGATGCTCTATTTTCTTCACAATCCAGAAGAAATTTATTGAGTTTTAAAGATATACGTCGTAATGGTTGTCATATTGAAACCATTAACGAAGACAAAAAAGAGCATCTTCTCATTACTAAAATAATTTCGAGCCAGAAGCTCGTATTAGAAAAACTACCTGCCCTCTCATCTGGATTGTATTATACAGAAATGAGAACAATTGAATCACATGTTGTAATGCACCAAAAGTGCATTGATCCCAAAATATTTATGACTTGGCATGATCGCCTTGGACATCTGGGATCAATAATGATGAGACGAATAATTGATAATTCGTATGGGCATCCCCTAAAGAATCAGAAGATTATCTTACCCAATGAATATCCATGCTCTGCATGTTCTCAAGGTAAATTGATTATCAAACCATCTATCTCAAAGGTTGTTTTTGAATCTCCATCTTTTTTACAAAGGATTCATGGGGATATATATGGGCCTTTTCAACCATCAAGTGGACCGTTCAGATATTTTATAGTTTTAATTGATGCATCAAGTCGATGGTCACATGTTTGTCTACTTTCCACTAGAAATGTTGCATTTGCTAAACTTCTTGCACAAATAATTAAGCTACGAGCATAATTCTCTAACTATCCAATTAAAACCATTCGATTGGATAACGCAGGAGAATTTACATCTCAAGCTTTTGGTAATTATTGCATGTCAATAGGAATAGATGTTGAACATCCAGTTGCCCACACATACACTCAAAATGGTTTAGCTGAATCATTGATTAAAAGGCTTCAGCTAATCGCTAGACCTTTACTCATGAAATCAAATCTTCCTATTTCTGCTTGGGGACATGCTATAATTCATGCAGCAGCATTAATTCGAGTTAGGCCATCAGCATATCACAAATATTCACCATTACAGCTTGCATTTGGTCAGCAACTAAATATTTCTCATCTTCGTATTTTTGGATGTACTGTATATGTTCCAATTACACCTCCACAACGTACAAAGATGAGCCCTCAACGTAAACTTTGGATATATGTTGGGTTTGATTCTCCATCTATTATCAGATACCTTGAGCCTCTTAAAGGGGATATGTTTAACGCACGTTTTGAGGATTGTCATTTTGACGAATCCATTTTTTCCAATATTGGGTAATGAGAAGTCGGTGCCTAAAGCACGACAGGAAATTACTTGAAAAAATAAAGCTCTTTCCCAATTTGATCCTCATACAAAAGAATGCAATCTAGAGGTTCAAAAGATTATTCATTTGCAAAGTGTTGCAAACCAATTACCGGATGTATTTACTGACACTAAAGGTGTGGTAAAATCATATATTCCTGCTGTTAATATTCCAGCAAGGATTGCAGTATCTAAAGGATAAGTTGCCAAAACAGCAATAGGCGAGTCTAAGATACGCCTGAAGCGTGGACAGCCTATTGGTGCTAAGGACAAAATTTCTCGGAAGAGGAAAATACAAAATGAATTTGGTACTCCTGAAGAGTCCATACCAATACAGGCCATAAGAGTAATTGATGCTCCTGAAGAGAGTAAATCTCCTGAGAAAGAACCTCCTAAAGAGGTATTTCATGAAATGTCTTCCCTTAAAGAGGGACAGGTACCTGAAAATAACGAGATCTTGATACATTTCATGAGTACAGGAGAAATTTTAAATAGAAATAAAACTGTTGTCGACAACATATTTTCATATAAAATGGCTCTTGACATTACCAGAAGTAATGAAGAAATTGAGCCAAGAACTGTCGAAAAATGTCGACGTAGAAATGACTGGCCAAAATGGAAATCAACTATTGAAGCTGAATTAAACTCGCTAGCAAAGCGAGAGGTCTTTGGACCAATTGTACAAACACCAAAGGGTGTAATGCCTGTTGGATATAAATGGATATTTATACGTAAGCGTAATGAAAGCAATGAAATTGTACAATATAAAGCATGACTTGTTGACAAGGTTTCTTGTAGAAACCGAGGATTGATTATGAGGAAACATACTCTCCTGTTATGGATGCAATCACATTCAGATATTTGATCAGTTTGGCAGTTATAAAAAGATTAGATATGCAGTTGATGGATGTGGTCACTACATATTTATATGGATCATTAGATCATAACATATATGAAAATCCCTGGAGGATGTAAAATGCCTGAAACTTCTAATCTGAATACATCCAGAAGTATGTATTCTATTAAGCTTCAAAGATCTTTATATGGATTAAAGCAATCCGGATGCATGTGGTATAAACGTCTTAGCGAATATCTATTGAAAGAAGGATTTGAGAATAATCCAATATGCCCATGTGTTTTTATTAAGAAATCAGACTCCGGATTTGTTATTATTGCGGTTTATGTTGATGATCTAAATCTTGTTGGAACTCCTGAAGAGATCAGAAGAACCGCTACATATTTAAAGAATGAATTTGAAATGAAGGATCTTGGCAAAACGAAATTTTGTCTCGGCCTGCAGCTCGAGCATTTGCCAAATGGAATTCTCATTCATCAATCAAATTATACAGAGAAAGTCTTGAAACACTTTTACATGGACAAAGCTCATCCCCTGAGTACTCCAATGGTTGTTCGATCACTTGATGTGCAGAAGGATCCATTTCGTCCTTGTGAAGACAATGAATAAATTCTTAGTCCTAAAATACCTTATCTCAGTGTAATTGGAGCCCTGATGTATGTTGCAAATTACATTCGGCCTAATATTGCATTTTCAGTTAATTTACTTGTAAGATATAGTTTCGCACCAACTCGAAGACATTGGAATGTCATTAAACATATCTTTCGATACCTTCGAGATACGGTTGATATGGGATTATTTTATTAACATGGTTCAAGTCCACAATTAGTTGGATATGCAGATGCAGGTTATTTTTCAGATCCACATAGAGGTAGATCTGAAACTGGATATGTATTTACTTATGGAAATTCTGCTATATCATGGAGATCTGTCAAACAAACACTATCTGCTACCTCTTCAAATCACTCAAAGATCATTGCAATTCATGAAGCAAGTCGAGAATGCATTTGGCTAAGATCAATGATCCAACATATTCAATAAAAGTGTGGTCTTCCAGTGATTAATGATAGTCCAACAACTTTATACGAAGATAATGCTGCTTGTATTACTCAAATTAGAGGAAGATATATCAAAGGTGGTAAAACCAAACATATTTCACCTAAATTCTTTTATACTCATGAACTTCAAGAGAAATGTGAAATTAAAATCAAGCAGATACGATCAAGTGATAATCTGGCAGATTTATTCACAAAAGCATTACCAACTGTAACATTTAAGAAGATTGTGCAGAATATTGGAATGCAGAGACTTGAAGACATTTTTATTATGCACTTTTCAGGGGGAGTAATGTCTTGAAGACTTATGCTGATTGTACTCTTTTTCCTTCGCTAAGGTTTTATCCCACTGGGTTTTCCTTTGCAAGGTTTTAATAAGGCAATCTTAAAGCATTTTACGGTACACATGAATATTGTACTCTTTTTCCTTCGCCATTGGTTTTTTTCCCACAGGGTTTTTCCTTGGCAAGGTTTTAATGAGGCATATTCTTTATATGTGGTCATCCAAAGGGAGAGTGTTGTAAAATAACATTGTTGTAAAATAAATTGTATGACCACCTTGAACTAGCCGTCAAATGCATAGTGCATAGTACTAGTATAGTGAGCTAGCCGTCAAAATGCATAGTGCATAGTGCTAACATAGTGAGCTAGCTGCCAAATGCATAGTACTAGTCGTCAAAAGCATAGTCCCCTTTGTACTCCTATATATATCATTGAATCCTTTAAGAAATTTATAAGTTTCATAACCTCTCTGAGTTCTATCTTTTTCTCTCTTCTTTCGAAAGTTTTATAATAATTATCTAATAGTGATAAATATGTTTTATCTTACGTAATGGGATGAAAGTAGATGGTGATATAGTGTATAGAATTTTACTTTAAAATTTCTAGGAGGGAGCTTCCTGGGTCAAGGAATCAAAGAATATACTATTACCCACAGGGGCAGAGAGCTACGCTTCAAAACGGTGAAAATGGGAGGACAAAGTGAACTGTTGAGACGGAACCTGTTAGGATAATTTTTTTTTTTCCCTTTCTAAGGAAGGTAAGGTTTGGGGGAGAAAAAACAGAGTAATATCCACCATGAATTTTCCTCTAAACTTATTAAACAATTTCTATTAGATCTAGAGGGATTCCACCTTGGTAAAACCTTGTGCTATGCTTGGCCATGGCCCCCCATAACTATTATATTGCCTTTTGTTCCTTTTTTAAAAGATGAAAGATGCCTTGAAACATTGAAATATTCAAATTTGTCATGGCTTTATGAGGCAAATTATCCTAGATGTTGACCTCAGTAACAACACAACACAACAACAAAAGGGTGACCCAGACATGGATGGATGTCTTCAACAGACCTTATCCTCTTTCTAGTAGCATGGGAAAGCAATAACTTTAGACCGTAAGGTGATGATAATGACAACTTTTAGGATAAAGCGTTTTTGGAAGGTAACATTTTCAATTCAATAAATTATTCAATCTTATCACATTCTTCATTAATGAACTTATATGCTATCAAGCATGTAATATGCATATAATATATATATATATATATATATATATGTATGTATGTATATATACACAAATGCTTCCTAGGAGACCATATAGCAAGTTTCCAAAACTAGGTTATTCTTCGAGAAAATATGGGTGAACAAGCAAATTCTGTATTTGGTGATCAAGATTTGAAGGAAATTGGTGTCAATGGAGCTTGGCACCAAAGTTGGCTTGTCATGGAAGGTGGTGATGGTATTTGCGTTACAACATCCATCGAATCCTCAACAACTTCCACAAACTCTGTTGCATCGTCCTCTTCATCTGAATTGGTAGAGGATGCTTCCTCTTCAACTTCATATTCATCATCATCCTCATCGCTAACAAATGGGCCTCTATATGAATTATCTGAAATCATGGTCCATCTACCCGTAAAGTAAGAAAATCTATACAACTTACTATTAATGACTCGTGTTAACATTTCAAAGAAAAAATCTTTCTTTTGGTTGATTTAGATATATCGTATGGGTTTTAAAGTCTGATTGGATTGTGTTTTTTTGGTACAGGAGAGGACTCTCTAAGCATTATCAAGGGAAGTCCGAGTCTTTTACATCTCTAGCGAGTGTGAAAAGCTTAGAAGATCTTTCAAAGAGGGGGGCATCACAGAGAAAGAAACTGAAGTCATGCACTCCCCCTAAGGCCATCATATCAAAGAAGGTTTCAAGAGGATCTTTGTTATCTTCTTTGGCTAAAAGAGGTGGTTTGTTTGGTGGTTTTAGGCCTTCATTCCATGCACAAAAAGAATTTTTGATATGCAAACCACGAGAGGTTTGACAACTGGCTTATGTTCTGCATACTCATTGGAAGAAATTATGCAATCTTCAGTGAGTACTACTTTTTCTTTTTTGTTTTTTGGTTAGAAAGAATGGAACTCGATGCTCACTTTGGATATTCAATTAAATTTTAGAAAGCCTACTCTCCTTGATGAATTTCAATCAACTTAGATGTCATATAATTTTGCAAATACTGATCAAGCTATGGCAAAGACCAACATGTCCACAACTCATGAATTCTCCTCTCGTCACCTCTCCTTTCTATTTTCTCTCATTTTGCTTCCGCCATGGTTTTTCTTGCTCTCCAATCCAATCCACCCCCGCCTCCATTTTCGGCCGTTCTCTCCATGCGCCGTCATGGGCGCATATGAATTATCTCACGTACTCTCACCGTTCAACAGCTCTACGAAACCCACGTCTTCCTATCCATCTCGTCTCTTGAGCGCCAATCATTGCGCACCACCACTGTTTGACATTGTTCAGCTCCTCTCCAGTGATCTAGTCAGTTGACTACAGTTCCACCATCTCCACTGCAGCAAGAAGACTCCTTGTAAGTGTCATGGACATCCTTCAAAGCAACCATTCTCTGATAATAGTTCAACAGCCATCTCTTCTAAACTCTCTACTTAGGACACGTGGGTTTTGAGACTTCGTACAGAACAACCATTTTGTCCTATTTTTTTTTTTTAATTTTTATTTTCCAAGCAAGCATTTCATTAACATAAAATAACCATTAACACCTCATTACAACAAGTGTAACACTAAAATAAAAAATAAAAAAATGAGACCAGCATTCTCGTCTTTAAGATTTTCAGTTAATCAATAACAAAATTGGATGGGTGGCATCGTCTAACCCAAGTAGCCGGTGGCCGGAAAACATCGCATACGGCTGTGACATCGACTAGCCCAATCATTGTGTCTATTTCTCCGTTCCTTTTTTTTTTTTTTTTTCATCAAGCAATTTGTATCTTGATTTTCATCCCGAGGTACAGGCAAAACTAAATACCACCGGCAGTTGCTCCAAAGCTAATATTCATGCAATTTATCAAGACAAGGCTTTTATTTTTCATTTTTTTTTTTTTGCTACATATATTAGAGAGTAGAGACTACTTACTCATATAAATAATTTGTTTTATATATTTGAATGTCATCCGCTTTGCTGAAGATCAAGACCGTATACATTAACGATAGCCGGAGGCATTCGGCCTGGATGTTTTACTCATTCTCCTGCAAACACAATACGATCCAATACTATACAAAATGTAGTTAAAACGACGCAATGGCAAAGGCCTTTTTATCTTTGGATGACCTCACAGGGTGAGTACTCGGTTCAGGCAATACGAACAAAAAACATAAAAAGAAAACAAAGCCATGCCCTTAAGGATCTATTATACGAGTAAATATGTTTAATGCAATCCTTACTATGTACTCGTTGAATGACAGCTTACTTTAAATGTGTATTAAACCATTTAATACATGATCATATCTTGTATACGGGTACTTTCCAAGGAGATAAAAGCATTTTCTCATCACAGTTGCAGTAGCTTCGCACTGTAAGAGTCTGCTTGTTTCTGCAGCTGAACCAACGACCTAACCAAGTTTCGTTATAACAAAGTTAATCGGAGAGTTTTCATGTTAATATTCCCTAACTCACTTTTGTATCTTTTGATGCGTCTCCCTAGAAATAGGAACTTGATTATGCCATCCCTGTGAATGGAAAATCAAGAAAAAGAAAGATAGACCAAACAAATTCGGGAAGCTAGTTGGCTGCTTCACCCCAACCCCCCTTTGGTGCTGCTTAATCAAATACAACATAAAATAAAAAGCAGTGGATTGAACGTATGTGGACTATACCTGACAGTTGGAATAGAATTTTATGAAGTTTTCTGACAAATTATAGAGGTATTCACAGAACACGTTTGGCAGTAGATTGGTGCAGGCCTCCTCAACAATCTGAAAAGTGGAATGGCATTTACGGCAGTCAGATCCACGCATCATGGCAGCTAATATAGTAACATGAATTTTAAGGTCAAGAAGTATGAGAGACAAGTTCTTCTGATGCAAATCTTACCTCAGAAAATTGTAGCAGATGAAGCCCCAGCGCACGCTCATCCACATGATCCAACATTATTGCCCCAGTCTATCTCAATCAAATGGAGATAAAAGAACCAAAAAGCAGCATTAGACTTCAACTAGTTGATTAACTAATTATCAACATGAAGACACCACTTCCATGTGCAAAACACAAGTCAAAAATCTAAATCTGGCTAAAAAAGAAGTCAAATTTTGTATGTAAATGACATTGGAATTCTCTCGTGTATGCTCACCATGTGTCAAGGTGACAACCCTCTGTCACTTATCAAGAAATATGCAAATGAAATTTGAAAGGGGTAGAGAAGGGTTGGGGGAGAGGTAGAGAATAACAAGCAGAAAAAAGTGGCAAGAAGCACTGCTGTAGAGAACTTTTTATCACAGTCATGAGTGGAAGTTATAGCAAAATTATACGGGCATTCAGGATTACAGACTATATACCTTCACAGGTCCAGTCAAAGTTCACTCCAGAGTGACATTAATTCAGGTGAAGCTAGAGGCAAGCGAAACTTAATTGTGAACATATGCAAGCACAACATAAAATCTTTGGGTACAAGTACTGCTTGAAGTAGAAAGAGAACTTACATTCTTTAAGTCCTCAATGTTTTTACCAGATTTTCTGATGATTGAACAGATTCGAGCATGAGAATACAGCAAGTATACAGCAGTATTGCCCTGTACATATCAAGTTTAGGGAATTCAGGAACAAATGTAAGTGAATTCAGGAACAAAAATAAAGTAGCAACTGCAAATGCTCAGAACTAAAGCGTGCATGGGAGAGAGAAAACAGACAAGAAAAACTAATAATAACTAGCAGTAATTGTTTGGGGAAAAAACTATAGTAATCTGCTTCATTTTTTTACATGGGAAATTTTATTAGAAAGCAACATGGACGCTATTCAAGTACATAGAGAGTACACATGAAATTCGCCAATGCTGAAAAAGTACTCCGCTTCATAGCCAGACTCTGAAGGTGATTCATAAAATCAATAAAAGAGCAGTAATGTAAATATGAGTAGGCATAGGCAAAAGGATTCTGTAACCTAAAAATGATCCAATAAATTAATAGCTTCATGGCTTAGCTTCAGAGAATCTGCACAACAAAAATTAGTGAATGGTAGATGCACCTTATCATTTAACATCTGATCAAAATTAAAGGTGTAATTGGTCAATCTGTTGTTCTTAAAATCAGCATACCTGCCAAGACCATTTAAAAGAATATCTGAGCACTAACACTCAGAAAGGGGAAAGCATGTTCATTCCAGTAAAATAGAAAATCCAGGAATTAAACCATCACTTTTTTAAGCATAATGTTCCCAATGGTGCAACAGAAAATTGTTGGATGACTCATTGACTTAAAATTTTTCAGGAAGAATGAAAATCTTTCACTTTCAACAAAAACGTAAATGGCACGATCTATTTCACTTAGGGTCCGTTTGGCAACACAATTGTTTTCAAGTATTCTCAGATGTTCTCAGATATTTCCTTTCTAAACATCACTCAAACACAAAATACTTTCAATTTCCAATCTTCAACTTTTTTATCTAATCATTACCTCATTACAATTTTTTCCCAAACAAAACACAAAAAACAATACTACTTTTTCAAATTTCAAAACAAAAATATTATTAAAAAATTATATTAAAACAATTTTAAAATTTTATAACATTTTTATTTGAACTTTTTTCTCTCCTTTCCCAAAACTCAATAAAACATTTTAACTCAAACAATTTCACTACTAATCACAGATATACGGAGATATTCTAAGTATTCAAACGGGCCCTTGGTATCCCCTAGCTATAAAAATAAGCATAATAATGATACCCCAGTATTAGAGATCAACTAAAATTCGATATAACCATTGCTCTGGGAAAGATTCTATAGCCCCCTAATTATATAGGGATCATCTAAAAAGCGCATTGTTTGAATTGGATAAGTGCCAGCAGGATGCCCCAACATCATAAGACAGCAAGATATTTGATGTCTTACAATTGTTACTTGCAGGCCATACTAATTCTGCAAGTACTTAAAACACTTTTTACGAATATTATTGATGTAGATGTACGGGTATAAGTAAATTACTTAACAGCACCATAACCAACTGCCTCGGCAGTTTGCTCAAGCTCCTCTTCAGTCCATTCTACATCCTTACCTAATCAAGATGGAAGAAATATTTACAGGCTTCTGAAGTTTTTAAACTTACATAATTGGTATAAGGAAAGGAAATAAGCACATCAAGGATCCTAGATCTAAGAACTGTAAATTAGAAGGTGTCATATACGTTATTACAAAAAGAAAAATCAGAGAACCACACTTGTGACAAATAAAACAAAAGATAAGTCATTTAGTATCATACCACGATCAATAAGGGCTGTTTTACTGCGACTCTTGGCTTCATCAAGTAAGTCAACTAATTGAACAACTTCAGTGTTTCAAGTTCGAAAGTGCTTCCCATCTTCTCCAAGAACAAGACCAAAACCCACATGGGTAACCTTAGGGTATGTGTTATCCTCAGCTGGAAGCCAACCCGCACGTTTGGCAGCCTGAAATATAGAAGCAAAAGCGTCCGAAGAAAACTTAGATGATGTGGCGAACAACATGAATGAATGACAAAGTGATAAAAGATATGGCTTTGGACACATACCCTAAACACCATATCAAAGTGCTGTTGCTGGCCAATGTCGGTGAGATATATAATCCACTCAGCTTTCTCTTCACTAAGGCGATACCTATGCATTGCAAGCAGCACTGTCAAAAAGAGTGATCTTATTATCACTCCCCACCAGCTACTCAGCAGTCAAATGGTATTACAAACTCTATAAATAATTACAATGAACATAAAACTAGCATCCTCATCTCAAATGAACATGTTAGTGAGAGAGACCCTCACATACCTTTACACTGTAATCAATTCATTGATAATGGTCAGCCATTGACCAGTATCAATGCAAAGATATTAGCATAACAGGGGTTAGTAAGAGAGGGGCAAGGGAGTGGGGAGCCTGCAATTTAAAATAATCATTGCAAATGGAGTTGAAAAGATGCCACTTTTCATTTTCATTTACAGGAATGTGAATTTATCTCAACTTTCCAAAAAACATTATTTAAAGAAGACAACTTTTTTAAAAGCATCTAGCTGAACAACCAGATATGCCAATATTCCAAACTATAAACTATCCAAAACTCCAATTTAAATGCTCAGGAAGTTAGCAAAACTCCATTATGCCAGCCATCAATCCATGTTAGATATCAACAAATATACCATATCCCATCCAATGAGCATTGGTTGTGCGATTACCAAAAAGTTGCACAGCTTCCAAGAACAAATGGCTTACATGCACACAAGCTCCACATGCTCACAAAGATGCAAATTATTGGAGATCATCAAGCCACTATTAGATGATTATGGCAATTCTAACGCCAGTACTATTTTTTGAAAAAATAAACTAAATCATACAAATCCAACAGCAAAGGAATGGGGAAGAAGAAATACATCCATAAGAACGTCTAAAAGATCATAAAGCTAAGTAATCATCAAAATCAATATCAAATTAAAACTAAAATGATAGTAGCAAAAAAAAAAACTAACCAACAATAAGAGGTATATTGAACCCTTCAATAAAGATCACACGAGCACCCTAACTGTCCTCAACTAAATTTTTACTAGTCAATTCCTTCAAAACGTCAGGGATATATGGATTGTAGAAGCTTTCCCCCTGCCAGCAAGAACATATATATGTGTGAGTATGCATATCCTTATGTTGCCAACTTTTCAGAAACTTGGCATAAATATCATAACTAAGATCCTTGTAGTCCATATGAAGGAAGGTTCCATCTGTATTTCATGCAACTTTCAAAATTGATAATTTCCTAATTGTGAATTTATTCAATTGCAACATTAATATAAAGAGGTAATGTGCTGTGAAATAACTCAACATAGCAAGTATGTCATCGCATATGCAATGTTGAATACTGGAAAGGCACTTCAGGTACAGCAACTCTGTTTGTAAAGCTCACGTTGCACTAACAACATAACTTCAACTTCCACAAACCCTTTATCCTCTCCACCCTCCACCATAAGACCAAAAAAAAAAGTGAAATCAAACATATATCTTATTTAGCATAAGATAATTCTGGGCACTTCAACCCTCACAGTGTATTCAATTCTGTTACGTCTAGAATTCATATCTATTTTAAATTTGCATTGTCTATTTTAAGGACCTGCAGACCTAATCTAGAATAAAGCTTATTAGTAAAATTGACCAAAACTCAAGGCAGAAGTTTCCAAAATGCAATAGTCAGGTCACATCATGCAAGTTTCCAAAAATTTCCCATTTGATGAGTACAATGTAGGAGAAACCAAAAGTTTATAATTTTCTATGCGAAAATTTGCATACCTTTTCCTCTCAATGAACTCCAAGGCATTGATAAACCCTATTATACTCATTCCGACAGATGTCACAAATCTGCGCCCATGCACCATGATACTTTGCTTCACCAGCCTGTCAAAAGTTGAAATTCGGCAGATATTATGAACCCTAAAAATTTAATTATTAAAATATTTGAAGGTATTGCATTGTCTGAGAGATCAACTTCAGTGCTTAAGTTCAAATGTGAATAAATCACCTGTAGTCGAACCACTGCCTTTTGTGCCTTCTCCTTAAATTCACGATCACTGCCAAATCTCTGTTTTGATGCCTTATAGAATGCCTATAAAAGTATCATTCAGGTTAGAATCAAGATCCATAACTTAAATCTCATTTTGTAGAACGTGTGATAAAATTTCACTATACATGCATCAAAGCATAAGAATCACATGGTGGAAATGCCCTATCATATTAAAAAGAATGCGCCCTTCAAGCATCTTCACGCACAATTTAAATTTGCATGAACTGACTTCAGTGCTTAACAAAGCACATTTCCAAACAAAACAATTTGGTTTGACCTCATTAACTCCCTAATATCACCTTTTAGAAGAAGAATAATTATAAGATAGCTTATTCAAATGTAACCCATCCTAAAGATTTGCTACTTTACTAAGAAAGAAGAGCATAAAGAGCAACTCTGTGATGGTGACTACATAAACAAATTTTGTCAAAATCTGAGTTCTGCAGCTTCCTTTCTGGGATTAAAATATTAACATGTGTGGCCACCTTTTATCAAGAGCGCATCTTATATACTGGAGCATGAATGAATTCATCACTGTTTACTCGCACTTGTTTGGTTCAAATTGTAATTTGTGACCCAAAGTGAAACTTTAGGTTAGAAAAGGAAGAATAAAAGATCCATCAAGACCCCAAACAATCTTAATGCTTTCACTTACCTGCAGATCCCTGACAGCTGTTTCATTAGCATCTTCCCAGTTTGAAAAATTTTCGAAGAGGAATTCAATCAACATGACAAACTGCAAAACACAAAGGAAAACTTTGAGCTATATGGTAGTGGTACTGCTACAATAGTTTTTTGATAAACAATGAAAATTTCATTAAAAAAATGCAAAGGTCACTCTCCAAATACACAAGTTGTATACAAGAGAGAGACCTATATAGTAAGAGAAACAGATACAAGAAAATGATGTAAATTGAGCCCATGAAAGTCTATAGAAGCTGTCCAAATGAGTATTGAAAAAGAAAGTCTTGAATCCTCCGTTGTCTGTTCACAGTCGTAAAAATTATATTATATGTTTCCCTAAATACACCATACAATGGAAACAGGAACCATTTTCCACAATGCTGCAATGTATGTTACTGGAATAAATGAAAATGGGGGATATTTACCTTTGATATAGAATAACTCAGTTCAAGATATTATAAATTCACAACATCCATTTCATTATGGATGAAGTTGACATCAACCATAAACAACACAGCATTCAGACTTGCACAAAGAATATGAGTTACCTAGTCTCTGAAGTAGACAAGTGTTGGATCCAATGTTTACAAGCAATCTAGAAGGTGGATTTCATTATGAGGTTACCTAAGTGACAACATGGAGGCGGCAAACAAAAGCATCAAATTATGCTTATAACATGCCCTCCTGCCAGGATTAGGAGTGTTACTTAACTACTTTCCATAACATCAGGTAATAAAGAGTTCTATAAATTTTAACATCTCAAAAGAATATATGTAACAGATGAAATATATCTAATCTTGAGGGAAGAAACATAATATCATAAATAAGTCTAATCAAAATCCTAAGCCTGCATTATAAACGCTTATTTCAGTCTTCACTAGATCAATAAGTGTCCTCTACTTACTCTGGCCCACAGACTCGTCCTCATCTTACCTGGGACATTATAAAACATAAAAATAAGAATCAGTCAAATATGTGAATAGCATCAAACTCTAACTGTTTTCGCCTTGTATTTCCTTAAAACATTTTTAAACACATTTAACATCACATGCACATCATCAAGAGGAAAAAATAAATAAAAATTTATCTCTGCCCCTTTTTATAAAAAAATAAAACTTCATTAAAAAATTGCAAAAGGAGATCAAGGTACTGCTTCTCCTCTTGGATGTAAAACACCCTGATGGACTACAACTTCTCAGTGGCTTGAACATCCACCCCTCCAACTTCGGTACCATCATATCCTCTACAAACATTTAATATTCACGCATTCATACATTATAGTTCTTTCTTTCCTTTCATTATTTACTTTCTCATAACTTTATAACATGAGCCCTTTCAAAATTTCTCAAATCATAAACATTCACTTAGCTTTCATAACACACACACACACACACACACACATATATATGTAGCATATGCATCACATATGTAAAATGGGCTTACAAGAAAGGCTTGTATCATAACATATAACTTGGAATTCATTTGAGGAAAAATGCAACATTTTATGTTGAAAGGAAAGGACATGATCACACTACTTGGCCATTGTGATGAATTTAGTCTCTTCTTGAGATTGTCAAGATGTTAAGCTTTATTGTTTATTAGAGTTTTGATGCTGTTATAATAGTAAGTGTATCATATTTAAGTAGTTAAAAGTATTTTTAACTTTATATAAATTTTAAAAGCTTACATATATAATATAATTAATTAATTTCTATTATTATATTAAAAATAAAAAAGCCTCATCTTCAATTTTCGCCTTATGCCTTATTTTATACCGGGCCGCCCCTGCCTTGGAGGAAAAAGCCTGCATAAAAATTGGTGTTTCTAGTTCTCCTAATCTGTTTTAAGATTTCTAGGATTCCCATCCAGCTTAGACCTATACATGGGGTCAACTCCACTTCAACCAGATCAATTTTCCCCTAAACAGATTTGGTTTTTCCAGAAAAAAGACTCCTGGCAGCTTACTGCCTCCTCGGGCAGTCCTTACTCTCTTTTTTAAAATAACTTTCCCCTATTTTTCTAATACAAATTAGTTTTACTGATTTACCAAAATTAACAAAAAAATACAAGGAATATTTTGACATCCATATCAAAGAACTTCCTATAAATAGAAACCCTCTAGATAAAGGGCACCCTGGTTTCCAAAATAAAAACCCTAGAATCTGGGGTGTGACACTACCTTTATCAAATTAGGAAGACCTATAGTATGTTAGATGATGGCAAACTTGGAAGAGAAGTTTTATTTGACAATTTCTGTCAAGAAATCATTTTGCTTTTGAGGTCCACTACAAGTGAATGGATTTGACCAAGAAACAAGAATCAATGAGATTATGTGCATAGAGCAAGAAACTATAATCATAACTTGATCCATTATTAAACATAAACAGCTACTATGTAATAAATGTACATTATTTATAATAAAAATACCTGTGTCCCCCAGTCACCAACATGATTTCGCCGAAGAACTTCAACATTTGAAAACTCAAGCATACGGGCAAGCTTATCCCCAATAATAGTAGACCTTAAATGGCCTACATGCATTTCCTTTGCTACATTTAGGAGAAGAAAAATCAACAATGGCTCTTTTGATTGGAAGCCGTGGTGCCCATGTGCCGATACCATCAACTAACATTTTTTGAAGACTCTGCAGCAGCAATATTTACCTTTAACCAACCACAAAAATTGGTTATATCCATTACAATAGTCTAAATCCTTCTCTTACTTTATGTGTTTCCTTTTTTGGAGATGATCGTGATTACAAAAGGTAAAAGAGAAGTTCCTTCTCACAAGAAAAAAAAAAAACACAGATAAGTTCCAATTACAGCCAAAAAAATGTTAAAACATGTGGGCACCTTAGCCATCCAGTCTTTTGATAATACAGCATTCACAAATCCTGGCCCAGCAACAGAGCATGATTCTATCATTTCAGATTGAGGAAGGTTTTGGATTATGGCCTAAAAATTAAATAAAAATTAAGATAAGTAGAGATAATTATCCAATACTATTAAATTAAAGTCTAACAGAGATTAGAACATAGTTGTAAATGTCAATACCTGTCCAACAGATAGAGGACCCTTCAACTCATTTTGCTTTCCTTTTATTTTAGACCATAGGCCCATTGCATTATTACTGCAACGAAGATAAAAGTCCCTAATTAGCACCAAAAAAACACCATAGGAAACCTGAAGCCAACATTTAAATGCATTTCTAACACTCGGGCAATTCCATAAATACAATTCGCCTATATTTCTCATACGCAGATGAGTGCCATACCACTGGTAATCACCAAAATTTGCAGTGCAAGCAGGAACCAAAGTCTCTACATCTGGCTCATTAGGCACCGTTGACTCGAGTGCTGCTTTAAACATTTTTCTAACTGTCACTTCACACTCCCGACATTATGTTCCTCCTGTGCCAAAATTCAAAATTACTTTTTCAGCAACAACTCAGTCACATGCGTGCTGAAACTAGCAAAGCAATTATCACCAAAAAAACCAATTGATCGCCCACAATATCGCAGATACACGCTTGAATAAATAAATTATCTCTGGGGGGCTGGGGGGAACTAACAGCAGTATATAGGTTTGAGTTACGTTATGTTGGTGAAATTACAATAATGTAATAAAAATTACAATAAAGTTAAAATTAAAACGAAGCCAGTTTGGACTGAGGCACGGAAATCTCGCTTTCTTTAAGGAGATTCAAGCCCTCTACTGTGTACAAAGTCTCAGATCAACTGATGCAGCAGAACTCTTCTTGACTTAACTCCTCCAAGATATAACAGCTCAACTAATTGTCGTATAACCCAAACCAACTCTGCACAAGCAGTTGAGCTCAAAGCTTCACTCAAAGAACACATTTCTATTGTCCGTAAAATCTCTCCAAAATATTCACACTTTTAACTGTCTCTTTTTTTTTCTCAAAAGAAAAAACTCTACTTTGGCACGTCGAAAAATAATTCTAGAAAAATTAACCGCCACACATGACGCCAATCTGACTTCAATTTAAGCAAAAAGTTGACATGTATGCGAAGAATGTTTTTCAAGGGAATGACAATTGAATGAAAGAAATAAAATGCCAACATTAAAACTCTAAACTGAAAGAATAAATCAGCCAACACCAACGGATATTTTAATGAGCTTTAACACACCAACGGCTAAAGACTATAAGTTGGCAAACGGCTATAATATCACCTTCTATATACGTACATGCATCCAAAAGAAGAGAAATAAAAACTGAATTAAGGAAGTAACGGTAATAATCTCTTAAACAAAAACGTTACTAATAAATATTATTTATCAAAAAATACCAACATGTTAACTTACATTTTCCATTGTCGAAACAGATTGTATCTGTTGCCAAAACGAGCCGCCTAGATGTCGCCCACAACCGGTATGTCTAGTTTGGCATCGGCCAAATCAAATTATCACGAGCTCCATAAGCAACTTACTTCAAAACAAAGTAAAGGACTATAAAAACACAACGAGAAATGGAGCATAGAAGAGACACAAAAAAAAAACAAACAAACAAACAAACGGTTTGCAATATCATGGTTCAGTTCAGTTGCTACCAGAAGCGAATAAATCCACACACACGCACACACTCTAGATAACTAAACAGTGAAATCACAGATGGTGGAAACTGAAAAGAGTAATCAAATTGAAAAACAAGTTCCTACTAGAGATGCCCATAAAATAAGAGTGAGATAGGCGATTGAAGGAAAGGAATGCCGGTGGAGAAACAGACAACGGCAATTGGGCTCGGGACGACCCTTTCGTTTCTCTCCTTTTCTTGTATAGTTTTTGACTTCGTCCCCTTTTGTTTGAGCTTGGTAAAGAAGTTCGAACTGAAGTATTTCCAAGCGAGAGTAACGGTAGATGTAAAATCTTTTTTATAATTTTTTATTTAATCACGTTTGAAGTTAGGGTATTTTTACAAAATGATGTTATTTTTAATAAATTATTTTATAAAAATATGAACATAATTATATAAAGGATGATAAAAAAATAAAAAATAAAAAATTGTATGTTTAACATTTCCTTTTCCAAAAAGAGAAATGTTTAACATCTTTACAATAAGTAGGGGTTGGGTACCCGCACCCAATCCGCCTGACCCAACCGCACAGGCTTGAGGCAAGCGTGGCAGTCCCCCCACATAAGGTGAGCAAACGGGTGGGTATGAGGGCCCCTAGGAGGACTGGGACAGGTGGGGCACTACACCTCCAAATTTATATATAAATATATAAATTTACATATTATTTAATAAATTTATTAAATGAAACGGCATCATTTTATTTTAAGATAAAAACATTCTCTCTCTCTCTCAAATCACATTTCTGTCTCACTCTATCGTCATTGCTTCTTTTAGTGTCGCCGCATCTCCGTCGTCTCCATTGTAACTTGTAAGTAATTCAAAATCCAAAAATGCATGGACATTCTTGATTGTCTTACATGATCAATGGAGGATGGATTTGTATTTTTGATGCTTTGGAGTTAGATTGTTAGCTACCATTTTGATTGTTGATTGTGATTTTTGTTTATTTTCAAATCTTCGATTTTGATTTGATTTTAATAGATGATTTAGAATTTCAATCCAAAACCCTAATTTAGGTTAGGAGTTCAATTCGAACACCTAACTTAATCTATTATGGAGTTTCAAACTGAAACTCCAAACTAGATTGAGGTCTCAATCCCACAATAAATATAATGAATAGGCATCTTTTACCCAATAAAAAAGGATTTGAATCAAGATTTTTGATGAATGGAATAAGGCATTAATATATCTGTCACATAATTTAAATGTAAAAATTTGTCTTCTAAAAAGAGAAATATTGAATAAATAGATCGTAAACTATAAGTTCTTACGATTTGAAATTTTCAGAATGACCACATTTAAAACAAAAACATCTTAGAGATAGATAGAGAGGTCGGAATTTATCTGAATCATACTCTTTCGTATGCGTCAAGAGTCTATTGATGAGAAGGAATTGGAAAAAGCTTGAACTTACTTCCTATAATAATGAATATAAGCACAATTGAAATTCCTAGAGAGTTATATAAGTGTATATTGATAAGACTATTCACTATTTCTTAAAGTTCGATCTTTCTCTTGGATGAACTATATAGACAAAAAATACCATGAACTAGAATAAAAGAACAAGCCCGCTTATGAGTAAATACGGCATAGTAGCCTCATTAGATCATATACCCAAGACAATCTAGTTTGGGTTTTCAATTTGAATTTGAAACCCAAAAATATATTGTGTGATTTTAAAAACCTAAAACTTGTTATATTTTGCATCATGTCAGGTGTTTGATATATTTTTAGTTACACGGATAATGTCGATTGTAATACTGTCGGTGATCATAATACTCATCCAAGTAGAAGACTAGTACTAGGGTTACCTCCCCGACTCCTATCATTATCCCTACACCCATGGGTCCACCAAATAAAAAAAATTTGTCTTAATCATGTAGGACATTTTATCAAGTCAGAAGCTGGTGCCTAATGACCTACAAGCAAAAGGTAATTATTGTGATATTGCTTATAGTTATCACTATAAACTACATGGTGCTTTTTAGTTGAAAAATCATTTAGAATAGCAATGCAAGAAGAGTGTATAAGATGTGGAGAATTCATGCAAATAGTTATAAAATTCAAAATCATGAATATTTCTCTTAAAAGGAAAATTTTGCATGTATTTTTAAATTCACATATTTTGATTTAAAGATCGAGACAAATAAAGTTTAAAATTTGTAGACGAATTATCTTCAATCTAGTGAGAATGATGCAAATCTAAATTGATATGAGCTATCCGGATTCAGATTCTATGCTAATTAATGTATTGAATTACGTTAAGAATGTGAATCTATGCAAATACGGCAAGTAAATCTTAATCTTCATTCAATTTGGGCAATTCTAATTATTTTTTTCTCAAATATTCTATTTACGTTCAGTTTTATCATCTTAAAAAAATATTTCATTTCAAGTTTTGAAAGTGATTTTGATTTCGGCTAGATTTTTGGCAAGTTTCTTCTTTACTTGTGTATTTAATTTTCATGCCATACTTTAAATTTTCCATTTTCAAAAAAATCTTCATAGTTTTGAATTTTGTAAGTATTAAAATACTATTTTATTTATATTAGATTAGTAAAAGTTGCTATTAAACTATTGACCAAAAAAGTGGATTAAATACTTTACCATTATCATATTTGCCCAACGGAGTCGTTGTTTATTCTAATTATTATCCTAATTATTCGTTATTATTTTTTATACTAATATTTTATATCATTTTGTCTCGATTATTAAAATTAGTATCTATCATATGAAGAAAATAGTAATTGTTGTTTACCGCATTCAATATAAATTAATGAAAACAATATTATAGCCACCGACTTTAATTATTAAAAACTATACATTATTATTACAATTAAGTACACCGAACTATGAATGGAAACTAGAAAGTCTAATTTCATTATTATTATCTAAAAAATATAAAAAATAATTTTTTTCCATAATAGAATTTCTTAATCCTCAAATTATTAGTCACCTACATCTATATTTATTTAAATTTTATGAAATAAATAGTAGAATTTGAATACCTTCTTAATTTTTATACTCTTTTATTTTGTTGGTACAAATATACACTATACTTCCTACACTTCTATTCAACAAAAGAAACCATCGTCCACGACAAAATTTTATGTAAGAGGAAAATATACAGCGAATATTATGATTTTTGCAACATTTTCTAAAACTCTAAGAGATTTTTTTCAAAAGGAATTTTTAAATGAAATAGAGGAAAATATATTTTTCTCTCTCTTCAAATCAAACCAATCATATACCATTAACCGAATGAATCAATGGGTTTAACAAGACAATGATCAATTTGTCTTTGAAGAATATCCACTATTATAAATTATGTCTTTTTCTCATTTTTTAAAAAAGATCATTTTTCAACTTCAATCTAAACATTTTTATACATTTTTTTTATGTGTTTTTCAGAAGAGATTTTCATCTTAAACAACTTCTATAAATTATGTTTAAGCTCTGTTTAGATATTGAGCTGAATTGAGATGATTTTAATTTCTTATTAATAGTAGTAAGTTAAAATGGTAGAATAAATTTTTTAAAACTCACTTAAGATGAGTTTAGATATATTTTAATATTAAGATAAGTTTAAATGTATTTATGATAAATTAAAAGAAAATTATAGATTTCACGTATAAAGAGATATTGAGTTGAAAAAAATTGTGAGTCTTACGTGTAAAGAGATTTTAAGTTTAAATGAGTTTAATGATTTGATAATCATATTTTTAAATGTTAGATTCAATTTAAAATTAGACTGAACTGAATTAATCTCAGTTAAATCCAAATTTCAAATGGAGCCTAAGTTTTTGCAAATGGAGCCTAAGTTTTTAAGTCTTTTCAATTATTTTTTTTAATCATATTCACAAATCCAATATAAAATAATCTTGAAAATTTTGTTTATCTTAGCAACTTGTTAGCCTGTATATTCAATTTCACAACATTCAAAAAAAATTTCCAGAATTCTCGAATTACAGAAGTACTTCTTCACTCACCAATAATGTATATTTTCCGTAATTTATGAGAAAAATGGTATATATAATGTTTTGCTTGGAGTGAACGGCAAGTCGAATTGAATAATTAATAGCTTTCAAGTCCTTTGTCCAATTTGGGGATGGGATCAGCAGTAAAGCAAGACGATGTAGTTGATGAAGAATGGGATCATGAGTTTCGTGGCGACAAAGAAAATACTATTGGCTCAGACTGAGTACTTGAAGATCAAGTATTCAAATAAAAATAATAATATCTGTAATTATAAAATATACAAACATAATATTTTTTTAATAAAAAAATAAATAAATATAAAATTCATATAAAAAATTAATTTTTTATTAATGAACTACGTTCTTTTTTTAAAAGTGTGACGATTATATAACTCATAACTGTATATAGTATTATTCAAAATATTAAAATATTAAAATTAAAAGCTTAAACTCCCTCTACCCTTTTATTATTTTTTATTTTCTTAATAAACCATGTGGTACCATATTGTGGTGCTACATCAAAGAGCTAAAATGAATGGTATAATTTAAGGTCTGGCATGTTTTTACAAACTTTTAAAATTATCTTATCTCAATATTCAAATTTCAAACACCATTCAAATATAAACATTTTTTAATATTAAAATTTTAACTTTTTTATCTAATCATTACTTAATTATTACAACTTTTCTAAACTTTCAAACAAAATACAAAAAATAATTTAATTTTTTCAAATTAAAAAATAAAAATAATATTAATTGTATTCCAACCATCTTTTAATATTATAATTTTTTTATTTAATTTTTTCTTTCTCATTTCTTAAAACCTCGTAAAAATCTTTAGTCAAACTATTCACAAATTATCTTATTATTATTTATAAATTTATTATCTCATATCATCTCATCACATCTTAGATATGTAACCAAATGAGAGCATAAGAAGCACATATTAACATTTCTCTTTATAGAATGATTTATAATTTAATTGGCATGACTTACCTTTATAGAAAGAAATAAAGGCACAAAAACTTCATCTCTCTCTAGAGAAAGAAAAAAGGAAAAAAGAAAAATCATGGATATGATTGATAATGCGAATTAGTGTATGTGTTGTACTAATTCACCATATTATTCTTCCACATTTTGAAAATTAATTTATGCAAATATTTTGCAAGTCTTTTTAGAGGGACAAAAAGACACTTTTTTTTTTTTTTCCTTTCTCAACAAGTAAGATATTTTATAGATAAACTAATAGATACAAGATATAAGTTCAATGGGGTGAGAGTTTTATATAATCTTCTCGAATCCAACATACATTACAACACAAAAGGAAAAGAAAAAAATAAGTAATCAGAGTCAAAAGATTGGCTCCCACCCCATTCCCATAAAAGGAGACTGTTTGGTGACTGTTTTAAAATAGTCTGATGAACAGACTATTTTACTGTTGCTAAAAGCCGCAGTAAAGAGGGGTGTTCTACAATGTGTTGGTCTAGACGGGCTAGAAGGAATTGCCACAACCACTTTCACTTGATCTTTGATTATGAAAAGCGAGAACATAAAAAAGCATCCAAAAACTAAGATGAATTGTCAGCGAGGGACCACCACTATCAATGACGGTGCGTGCAGCACACGTGCTGTAATTGGAGAGGAGTGAAAGGTCAAAATAAGAAGATCCAGCATCACAGAACCCTATCATGCCACCGGTGGAGGCAGAAAGTGTCCCTAGATGTGATGGTGTGTGAGACGAACACAATGGCGTGTGAGACGAACACGCCATTTGAAATGACATACTTCTTTTATTAGCTTGAAGATCAGTGCCCAGGGAGGTTGATGGCAGGGTGTGTGATGGAATGAGATCACCGGAAAGCAATAAAATGCCTAATTTTGGAGCTAACGAAGAAGAGAAGAGAAAAAAATAAAATAAAATAGCCTTAAACAGACGCTAGGGCTGGCAGAGAAGGGAGGTTGATGGAGTCAAAGAGGCTGGGGCTGGCAGAGGAGGGAGGTTGATGGAGTCAAAGCTCCAATTGCCTTCCCTCCAGCAAATGGAGTAGGGCTCTGGCAATGGTTTTTCGCAAGGTTTCTACAGAAACGAGCAGAAAAACGGGGCTTTACTCTCTCAAGACTTACAAAAAGGAAACTTAAAACTGCTTGAGTCTTGAAAAAAAAAAAAAGACCCACTTGGAAAGGTCCACTGTTTTATATTGAGGGTTTTAAATTTTGTTTTCAAAATATTTGAACAATACTGTTAATTTTAATGTTTTACCAAAATTATTTTTTTGTTTTGTTTGTTTTTTTGTTTTGTCACAAATCGCATTGATTTTCTTTTCTAAATGGATTCATATCAAATCTAGAGTGATTTTATATTCAATTATATATCTAAGATTTTTTTTTTTTTTGATGGAAATATGCTTCATAGCATTCATTCATAAACGAAGTTACAACTGTGACTTATCAATACAGGAGAACCAGACTATAAGTCAACTAACGCAACTGCTCAGGAGCTTCCCCGCCAACAAATTTCTTTGTGACGGACATTGTCTTAACTTCTACACCTTCTCTCATGACCGCAGTCAAAAGAGAAAGCGCTCTGTCAAACCAGAGCTAACACAACCTTTCTTCCGAAGAAGAGAGGTACCCACACGCTCCATCCTCCCAAGGAGGAGGAGTACAACCACACTCTCATCCCAAGGAGGAAGAGTACTTACACCCACCTTCCTCCAAAAGAGGAGTAGGACAAACACCCATATTCCTCTAAAAGAGGAGTGGGACAGTAGCCTATTTTATTATTTTTAAAAAACTAAAACAGATTAACTACAAAGCAAAAGTAAAGGGCTGGAAAAAAACAAATGGGCCCTGCCCTAGTTAAATGTCCAGCCCGTAGGAATCTGAATGGGGGCCCGTAGGAATTTGAATGGGGGCCCAACCCGATTAGGGTTTCATCTCATCACAAAGCCGCCGCCGCCCGTCTTCGTCGCTACAAGCCTCAGCATCCTTCCCCCGCCCGGCTCCTGCTCAGTCCTGCAAGGCTCCCATCAAAACAGGTTTCAGACAACAGAAAAAGAGATGGTTCCATCCCCGTCACCGTCGCCAGCCCACAACCACCAAAAAACCCATACAACACCTCGGCTAGACTAAACGGAAACAGGGACGCTAGCCAAAACCAAAACAGAGACGAAAACACTGTCCATATCCCATCCCGTCTGTAGGCACTACACGAAAAAAACCTGCAAGCAAATAAAAGAAACCATAAACATAAAACGGTGCGTCACCCCCAATCCGGCCACCATCCAAGAGAAACTCCACCGTGAGATTAGCTTGGACTTCAACCCAGAAACCTCCATCAACCCCCATGCCTTCCAGCCGCTCATCCCAAAAATCACCTTTGTTTTCCATGGAAAAAACAAAGTCACTGAACCGCTCGGGATAACACCCCAGAACAACATGCATACCAAGGCTTCTGAACTCAAATCCATGGCTCTGCACACACTGAAGGCCCTCCCCTTTACCACCACGTCCAGCTACGTGGTTGTCCATGGTGGTCCCTCTTTCAACCGAATCGCACTCACAGCCAAAAAAACGACATCGAAGCCCTCCACCTCCATCGTGTAAAATGCCTTCATCCCGACCGATTGAAATAAAAAGGTAGACGGCTTCAACATCCTAGACCAACGACGTCAAAGCCCTCCATCTCCATCGTGTAAAAAACGCTTCCATCCCGTCCGATTGAAAAAAATGGTAAGCGGCTTCCATGTCCTTGACCATGTGATGAAAAACACTTTCCGGCCACCATGATCGCCTCCAACCGACGCTTATTAAAACGGAAAACAATCAAAAACCAAACAAAATGGGTGGAGGAGGGGGGAGCCGTAGCTCCCACCCCCCTCAAACGGTTTAAAACCTCTCTTTTTCTTAGAGAGAAGGATGAGCTTCTCTCTCTAAACTTTTTCTAGCTTCTCGATACATATCTAAGATTTAAGACTCGATTTGTATTAAGGTATAAGATAGTTTCATCTCATTTCTATTTATACGGTAAAACACTTCTCAATTCAAACCACTGTCTTTAAATTATTGAGATAGTTTTCATAATTTTTACTAATGACAAACTAGAATGAAAACAAAAATGACTCATCATCTTCTCGTTACTTTTAAGAGATATTTACTTATGCAAACTACAATACAAAAAACGAATCTTCAAAATTATAATTAAAAGATTTGAAAAATACTGTTAATTTTAATTTTTTACCAAAATTATTTTATTGTTTGTTACGTTTAACATGTCACATGGCGCGTTGATTTTCTTTCCTAAATGGATTGATGAACTTATCTAATTACTCTATTATTTTATACACTCTTCGGTAAATAACGATCGAAGTTCCATAGGAGCTTCCCATGCTCCCCACGTGATATCGTACATGCTCGATCTTATCGGATTACCTCGATCTTCCAACCACGTCGTTACACGCCCACAGAAGGGGCAAACAATAGTCCGCCATCCCTCTCACCTCCCTCCCTATATAAACAGCTGTCCTGGCCCAGTCCAACCCACCTGAGTTGAGATCGGAGTGTGAAAATGAAGAACGCCGGGAAGAGTTTCAAATCCAATGTGAAAAACGAGGGGAGAAAGGATCGGAGATCGGGGACGGGCATGAACGGATCTCCGAAGAAGGGTGGCCATGGCGGCAAGTTCACGTGGGCAGGGGTTGGCTACTCTCAGTCCGAGATCGGCTTCGAAAAGGAAGCTCCGGATGCCAAGGACCCGATGTTCGAAGATCCAGAAGAAATCGCAAAGGTTTGATGGCGGCGGTGGCGACGATGATCGTACTCGTAGGTTTGACTATGATAATGACTATGAGGTGTAAATAATCCTGGACTGTGATCCATCATTTCCACTTTCAATAAATTGTGTGCATAGTTTTGTACTGTTCTTAGAATTCTGGATCGAATACTAACATCTTTTAGCTGCTCGATCTTCTATATGGGCTGTCCAAATTCCAATTCTGTTATTAAGAACATCGAAATTGTGGAAGGGAATCTAAACTGGATCAGGATTCCTTAAAACATTTTATATAATTCTGGACTTTAGGGACTTGCACCATCCATAGGATTAGTATTTGTAAAAAGTTATGAATCGATTTAGGAGCACTTGATGATCATCAATAAAAATATATATTTTTTAATTCTTTTAGGTGTATAAGAGTTGAGAAGAAAGTTGAAAAATATTGATATAAAAAAATTATTTTTATTATTATTATTATTTAAAATTAAAAAAATTAAATTATGTATTAATATTTAGGTGAGAATTAAAAGAAAAAAAAAGTAATTATAAGATAAGATGGGTTAAAATATAATAAGATAAAATATTTTTAGTGTCTAAACGGGATTTTAATGTTTCAATTTAATTAAAAAAAAACATTATTGATTATTACCTGCTAGTAAGTGTGTAATTTCGTATCTTTAAAAGAAAAGTGGGATCTTAATTAAAAAATAGATTTTTATGTGGATTTTAATTTTAATTTTTTTAAAGAAAATAAGCAAAAAGTACATGCCTAAATTTTAAGAAAATATTTAAAAAATAAAATGAGATAAAGAATTTTATAACTAATAATAATAAGATAATTTATTAATAGTAATGAAATAATTAAAATTAAATCTTTATTAAATTTGAAAAAAAGAAAAGAATTAAATAAAAAATATAATATAATTAAAATATTATTAAAATATAATTTAAATAATATTTAGAAAGAAAATAGAATAGAATAAAATTAGAGAGGGAGGAAATTTTTTTTGAACACATTTTAAACGTACTTTGGTTCTTCAATTCGTTTTATTTAATTATTATAATTTTTTTAAATTTTAATATAAAATATAATAAATAATTTAATTTTTTAAAAATTTATAATAATAATAATAATAATAAATATTTTAATAATATTTTATTTTATTTTTAATTTTTATCACAATTTAATTTAACTTAACATCTAAATGTAATTTAAATGTCATTTTTTTATTATTTAATCGAGAAAAATGTTACCACTTACCCTAAAAATAATAATTATAATAATAATTGGCGAATTCAAGCGGGTGTTGCGAGAAAACTGGAATTGATGATTGATCCATCAACGTGAGGTTATCAACTTGTGAAAGTTAACTTTTGTACAAACTCTTTGATGGAGTTCACATGCCAAGGATCATTTGTCAACTTTATCAGAAAAAAAATAATCATGTTAGGGGGCATTAATCCAATTAATTTGGATACTGAGATAATATGAAATAGTAATAAGAGTCTGTTTGAAATTATGTTAGGAGTATTAAAAAATATTTAAATAATTTTAAAAGTTCTTTAATAAAAAAAATTAGATGGTTTAGATGTTACATATTAAAATATTTTATAATTATAAATAAGTTATAAAGTATGTTTGAGAAAAAATATTATTTTTTAAATGTGTTTTTTCAGATAATCTGAAACATAGTTTAAATTTTAAAAAATTGTCAATAAGTAAAAATACCTTTACAATTTTTTAAATAATTACAATTTTTAAAATTTTAAAAATGTCAAATTATTGTTATTTCTAACTTAGAAATTATTTTTTTAATTTGTTTATGAATAGATGTAACATGTATAAAAATATTTTAAACATCATAAACGCTTCTAACATGTGCCTTCTGTTTTATCTAATTATCGGAGACCAATGAAGAGTGGCCACATGTAGGTGGTATATGCAAAATCCACTTAGATGCGCAACAGGCAATCTAAACATCCCCTAACCCCCTTCTCTCTGCTCTTATTCTCTCACGCGAAAGAAATCTCATTCCCTCTCTCTCTCTCTCTCTCTCTCTCTGAACCGACGTGAATGTGGTGAAAGGGTTTTAGATTTTCCACTATTGGCGCATATTCCGTCTCTCTCTGCATACGTACACTGACGTTGTACTGAAAATGCCACAATCCCACTGTTGTGGTGAAAAGGATTTTCGATTTCAACTCACCGTTCACACACCGATGAACCCATCATAGTATTAAATTTGTGTTTAATAATCTTGTGTGCATAATCTATGTTCGTGCAATCTGTGTTAATGCATGATTTTTGTGTAATTTTTTTTTCAATGCAATCTATGTTAATGACGTGTGGATTAAACTAGTTCAAAAAAGAACAGAGTTACCCTTTTTTTTTCCCTCTACATAAATTGTAATCATCTGCACTAGTATATCATACGTAGTGTAAATGACACTATCTATGATTTGAGTACGTTATCACCTCTATCCTTACAGTTTTTGTTCATCTTCTTCCCTTTTCTTTGTGAGCTATGTTCTATTTTTCGTATCAGCAAATGGTTTTCGATTTCACCTATGGTTTAAACTGCTAAAAGAGATTTAATCATTTATTTCTATTATTATTTTTAATAAATATTTTTTATTGATTACATTGTTTATGTTGAGATGAACGATTTTAAGTAAAGTTCAGATAGTCATGATGTTGAAATACTAATGAGTAGAAACTGTCCACAAGTTGTAAATAAAATTTTTGAGAATGAAATCGTGGTAAAGTAGTTTGATGTAAATGTGGAAGATGACATGAATTTAAGAGATGAATTGGATATGGGAGATGCCGTGAATTTGAGAGATGGTGATAAAGATGGAATGGATGTGGAAGATGGAGATGGAGTTAATTTTGTTTTCACTTCTAGTAGTGGGCAGTTTAAACCGTTCATTAGAAATGAATTTGATGAAGTTGAGGATATCCAAGCATTTTAGAAGGCTTATGCAAAAAGAAAATGTTTTGCAATGAGGATAAATCATATGCAATTATCGAGAGGGGACAAAAAATTAATTGGAATATACTATATTTGTATAAGGGAAGGATTTAGGCATGAAAGTCTCAATAAAAAGAAAGAAAAATTTTCAAACCTGCTGAAACAAAAATTGCGTGTAAAGCTACCGTGTGTATAGAAAAGGATGATGAAAGGTGGATAGTATGCAAGTTCATACCTGAATACAACCATGAGCTACTCATACCAAGAAATACCAGCTTGCTCTGTGGACATAGAGGAGTGACACATGTGCAAAAAAACTTCATTCTCACTTTAAATGAGTCTGGTGTATCGACAAGGAAGATAATGTCGATGTTAAGTAAAGAAACAAGTGGTGATTTTAACATTGGTTGTATTGGAAAGGGCGTAGAAAATCTTTTGAAAAATAAAAGAAGAAAATTGTTTGAAGAGGGAGATGGACAAAGGTTGTATGCATACTTTCTTGAATGACAGTGTAAAGAACTTGTGTTTGTGTACTTCATGCAGGTTGATGAGAATGAGTGTATGGGAAGCTGTTTTAGGGCAGATGCAAGATCAATGTGTGCATATCAATATTTAGGAGATGTTGTCACGTTTGATGTGACGTACCTCACAAATTTTTATAAGATGTCATTTGTGTCATTCTTTGTAGTTAATTATCATCACCAAACCATTATATTTGGTTGTGCGTTGTTAATCAATGAAATAGCTAACTCCGATATATGGTTGCTAAGAACATAGTAGGAAGCAATGCTTGGGTATGCCTCTTCAACCATTATTACTTATGATGACAAAGCCATGGCCAAGACCATTGCAGAGGTAATCCCAAATACAACTCACGAGTTGTGCTTGTGGCATATTTTACAAAAAATTTAAAAACATTTGGCACATGTTTATAATAAGTTTCTAGACTTTTAAAAAGAATTCCATCATTATATCTATGATACAGTAACATCTGATGAGTTTGAGGAGGAATATATTTCAATACTGGTGAAGTATGGTCTAGTCGGTAATGATTGGCTCTAAAATATTTACAACCGAAGGGAGAAGTGTGTTATAACTTACTTGTGAACCACATTTTGTGCCAGTATGTCAACTACACAAAGAAGCGAGAACATAAATAAATTTTTCAAGGATTATGTGCGATCGAGCACGATGGTGAGTGGCTTTTTACATCAGTAAGAGAAAACCTTAGATGCACATTATTTTAAGGAGAAAAAAAATGATATGAGAATGAAATCGACTAAGCCAGTTTTAAAAACATGTTGGAAAATTAGAGAAGAGGTTGTCAAAGTGTATATAAGGAAGTATTTCAGTATATTTCAAAATGAGCTATTCAATTGCCAACGGTACAAAACAACAATAGTTCAGCAAAAGAGTGAAAGTAAGATGTATGAAGTGGGACCTAAGGGCCAAAAGAAACGTATTTATTATATTACTCTGGACAGTAGATAAACAAAAGCAATATGTGCATGTCATATGTTTGAGTTTTTGGGTATTATTTGTAAACATATCCTATATGTCTTCATGAATATCTTACTTTCACCCTCTTGCTGAACTTTTGTTACTTTGTACCGTTGGCAATTGAATAGTTCATTTTAAAAGATATTGAAAGAGGTGGGACCTAGGGACCAAGGGAAACGTATTTATTATGTTACTTTGGATAGTAGAGAAGCAAAAGCAATATGTACATGTTATATATTTGAGTTTTTGGGTATTCTTTGTAGGCATATCCTATGTCTTCATGAAGAAATCAAAATTAGATATGTTTCCATATGACTATGTTCTAAATCGATGGATCATCAATGCTAAGAGTCGAGCTATCATTGAAATACCAAATTCTAATGGGCATGTTTTGACACAAGAAAATCCAATAATGCGAAAAAATTATTTGATGATACAGTTTTACGATATTGTAGAACTTGGTTCACAATCATAATTTAAAATGAATCACATTTCTTTTGTCTTGGACAAGGTACACAATGAGTTGCTTTTGGTGGAAGAAGATACCTTAATTTTTATGATGTGATGACCCGCTTTTAAGTGTATTTTCGCTGAAATAATTGTTTTTATTTTAATTAATATATCAGATATTTTATTTTATTTTAATTGCGTTTTTAAAGTCGGTTTTTAATTTATTTTAATTTATTTGAGGTTGTGTTTTATTTCTTTTAGTTGTTTTTGTGGTTTTAATCTTTTTGGCGGTTTGTTTCTTTTCCCGGAGTGAGGACTGGACCTCATTTCTTTTCACATCTTTTTTTTTTTTTCTTTTTCTCTTTTTCCTTTTTTCTTTTCCCTTCTTTTCTTTTTTCTTCTTTTTCTTTTTTCTCTTTCTTTTCTCTCTCCTCTCTCCCGCTCGACCCGGATACCCCCCCCCCGTGCTCTCTCTCTCTTCTCTCTCTCTCCCTACGCCGGCGTCACCTTCCCTAAGCCCTACCGCCGCCGTCCGGCCACCGTTCGGCCTCCCACCGGTCCCATTCTCTTCCTCTCCTTCCGGTCTACCTTCCCTCCAAAACCCACCCCCAACCGGCCGGCCATTTGGCCGGAAAAAGCTTCCAAAGGGCGCACGGATTTTGCTCCGATCCGCCGCCGTCGCTCCACCTCCGGCCACCATTTCTTCACCACTTCATCACCGACTCCTTGCCATCCTAACCCACCTATTTCCGGCCTCCAACGACCACCGGAACAGCTCCTACGAGCTTAGTTTCCGTTTTGGGTAATCCGGCCATTTCCGGCCATTCCGCCGCCACCCACGGCCGTCCGTCACTTCCAATAGCTTCACAACCACCTCTAGACCATTCCCTATCAATCCCGTGTCCTAGTTTGTCCCCGTTCAAAAGTGGGTTTTTCGGACCCACGACCACAGTGAAATTTCACTGTGACGTTGCTGTTTTTCCGCCGTTTGCAACGCCTCGTGTTTTCTAAAATTGCCGTATAGCGCTGTAAGTATTTTCCAAACCCTACTTTCAGATTTAAATATATATTGCTCATTCAATTATTTACTGTTGTTGGTTGTTGATTCCGGACTGAGTCCGAGGAGTTTCGGGGGTCGGATGGATGGAGGACGGAGTTGCTTGTTTATTTGATTTATGATTGTTGGATTATTTTATTGTGCATTGTTATGGCATTACATGGTGCATGCACGTGTGTTGTGGGTTTATGAGAAAAGCCTGTGTTTTGGCGTGAGTGTGTTGCGGGTGCGTGGGTATCATGAGCCCAAGCCGGGATGGGTTATTATCTCGGTGGAGCTCCTTTGGTCACTCGGGAGCGGAATAAACTGAGTGATGTCCCCTGAGTTATCGAAAGCGATAATGGGAGCGGGACTAGGGGGTGTTTGGCTACGAACGCGCCGGGCGCGGAACCGGGCATCGGCCTACTCACCGACTCCGTGGCCCTTCGCTGGCGAGGGCTAGAGGATGCTTGGCTACGCACGCGCGGGGCGCGGAACTGGGCATCGCTCGTTGGGTGTCACATGCGTGGCGGTACTCTGCGGTGTGACACTGGAGCCAGGGTGTGCGGATGACCCCTAGGGGAGGTCATGGTGCATACGGTTAAAATTGGATAATGGTTTGAGATGTCAAATGTGTCTTTTGGCGTGCGTGGAAAACTTGTGTTTTACGGGTTTGTGCATTGGGCATGTTTCATGCATCTTGTTTGAGTTATATGTGTTTTTATCTGGTAGTGTTTGGGTTTTACTTACCTGCGGTACCATTCGTGGTTCCGTAGCTTTTGGTGCAGGAGATGAGGTTGAGGAGGAAGAGGCTGAGCTCGAGGACGCGGCTCCGCCGGGTTGCTGATGTTATCTTTTTATTTGTTTAAAACTGTATTTGTGGTATATGTAATATTTTATCTATGTACGTTTTAAACAGCTTGTATTATGTTAAGAAAAATTCTGGTACTTAGTTATGACTATCTTATCCGCTGCGTGTTTCTCTGTACACTTTTGCTGCCTTGCACACACTCGGCACCCGTCGATGGGATGGTGACCCGGGGTGTCACCATCCGGACGTCTCAATTTCCCCGTGTTCGGGCGTGGGGATTTTGGGGGCGTCACATATGCTTTTATTGTCTTTCATGTAATATTGGAAATATAAATGACACATATTACAAAGGGTGGATCTTGAATAAGAAACATGTAGGGACAAGGTACCAAATTTTTGTTTGTGTTTTAATCTAATAACTTAACTTTTATGCTTTTATTGTCTTTTATGTAGGGATATTGGAAATATAAATGATAACATATCATAAATGATGGATCTTGAATAAGAAATATGAGATTGGTGTTTAAGTTGGAGTATGCAAGTTATGTGTATGGAACGTGATGGTACATTTATTGCCAAAACTTTTTTTTTTTTTTTTTTAATGTTACAAGAAATGCCTATGGAGATAAAGGAAGAAAATCAATGGAGTTTGTTATTATTTAGAGTTGTTGAATTTTTGGCCTTAATGTATTTGGAGCATCTAATGTATTTTGCCTATTTTGAATATTTGTATTTGTAATTTTATTTTGGAAGGAATTGTGTTATTTACTGCATGTGAAATTGTGTCCTTATTTGGGGTGGGTTGTAACTTCAACTTGTTGAGCAAATAAATTCCTTGAAGTGCTTATTACATTATATAGGGTGGCTATGTAACTACTGTGTTGGGTTGAAGGAATCGAGTTACTCACATTTTTTGGCTGTTGTGTGTTGTTGTCCCTCACTTTGCTTGCAGATATCTGCTTTGTGTTCTACCTAATCACCTGATGACTTTTGTATTGTTTTGGTGGTGGACATGGCTGCAGTGGTGGGCCTCTGGCTATAATGTTAATTGACTCGCTGCACTCGTGTATTTGCTAGACGTGCGAACCTATTTTTGTTTGCATTCCATTGCTTTGTGTATTTGTTTCTATCTATGGTTGCTGCACTAAGTTAGATTTCCTCTTTTTGCCATTGTTCCATGTTCTCGTGTTGATGTTTATATTGGAAGTGCTGGTATGATATGATACAATTGGTTCTGCATTTGAGGCGTAGTTGTATCGTACAGCTTTCTATCACGACTTACCCCAAAAATACCAAATTTGCAATTTTCAATCACTAAAACATCTGACTATTAAGGTCGTATACTCCTTTGACAATAGAAAGATAGAAAAGCTATAAAAAGAAGTCAGAATTTTATAAATAATAAAAAGATAATTTATGAATAGTAATGAAATAATTTGGATTAAATATTTATTAAATTTTGGAAAAAGAGAAAAAAAGATTGAATAAAAAATATAATAAAATTAAAATATTATTAAAATATAATTTTTTAATATAATTTTTATTTTAAAATTTAAAAATATTGAATTATTTTTTATTTTTTGTTTAAGATTTTGAAAATATTGTAATGAATAGTTTAAAAAATTGCAATAATTAATTTAAAAATATTTATGTTTATATAATATTTAGAAAGGAAATAGAACAAAATAATTTGAGATGAGATGAAAATATTTTCTAAACACATGCTAAGGTCTTGTTTGGTTATTGAACTCAATTGAGTTCAATTCAATTCAGTCTAATTTTAAACTGAATCTAACATCCAAACACCCTATTATCAAATTACTAAACTAATCTCAAGCCAAAACTTTCTTACACGTGAGATTCACAACCTTTTTTAATTCTACACATCTTTCTATGTGGAACTTACAACTTTTTTCAATTTATCATAAATAGTATCAAACTCATATTAACATCTAAACACAATTAAATTTATTTTAAATGGATCCTACATAACTCACTACTATTCATAAAAAACTCAGTTCAACTCAACTCTGCTTAACATCCAAACTCAGCCATGTCATTTCTCTTTATTATTTAATCGAGGAAAGTGTTACCACTTAATGAAAAAATAATAATTATAATAATAATTGGCGGATTCAAAGGATGTGGGCGTGAAAATTTGAAAGATTCACGTGAAAATTTGAATATTATAAATTAAATCTTATTATTTAAGTAATGTGTATAGTGTACTGTAAATATTGGATTAAGAATAGAATAACTCTAATAATAAATAATGTTTATCAATACTCTTTATTACTTTAAGTATCTCCTGATATAATTTGATTTAGAAGATAAATATTTAAAATTTAAACTTTTCAAATCAATCTTGTTATTTAAGTGATTGAACGGTGTATTCTACACGCTAACATACAAATATACAAACTCATACAAATAATAATTATAAATTTAAATCCAAATTGTGTTACATCAATAATATAAATGATGCAGTTTCATATAAGCTTATAAATAGAATGAATGACTCTATTTGAGATTTGGCTGCTTTAGCTACTCGTATAATTTTCTAAGAGAAATGCTATATATTATCATTTTTACTATCATCCTCTTAATATAAATAATTGTAGAACTATGCTACATGTACACACAATATTATATGTATAGAGTAGTAGTCTCATTTTATCCATATTTTTTTATTTGAATTTTAAATTTTAAAAATTTTCTCATTTTCAATATCTGACACATTAGTATTTACGATTATGCAAATAAAATTGTATCTATATGGTATTTTGAAAAATTCTACCAATCATCCTCACACCACACACTTCACATAATTTTTTGTTTTTTTATTTTTTTCTCTTACCAAATATGTGATATATGAATAATAAGTAAAAAAATTCAATTAGTTTAAAAAGAATAAAATTTTAAAAAATTTAAAAATAAATGTAATGTGTGGTATGTGGAAATAATGAGTAGCAAAACTTTTTTATTTTCATAATTTAATGCTAGGAGGAAAAAAAATAAAAAACAAAAGGCTTTGTTTTAGGTGTAGTTTGGATAGTGAGATGTGATGAGTTGATGTTATATGAATGTTAAAAGTTGAATAAAATATTGTTAAAATATTATTTTTGAATATTATTATAGTTTTAAAATTAAAAAAAGTTGAATTATTTATTATATTTTATATGAAAATTTAAAAAATTTGTAATAAAAAAATAAAATAAGATGAAACTATTTCTGTATACCAACTAAGCCGTGGTTTCTTCCGTTAGTAAAAATAAAAGGAAACCTTGGTCCTGTCTGTTAAATAGCATATGAGAAATTAGGAGTGTAACTGATCCAGTTTGATTCGATTTTAGATTAAATTTGAGACCAAATTGATATGAACCGGTTTTACATTTTCAAGAATGGATTCCTCATCTTTTACTCTCCTAAACCAGTTCTTTTCCTAAACTAGTTCCGGTCTGGTTTTTTAGTTTTAAGATATAATATATTATATTATAGTAATAAATTATTGTAGTATATTATAATATATTATAATTATATTATAGATTGTAGTGATATATTATAATATATTATAATATATAGTGATATAATATTAGTATAACTATTATTATGTATTATATAATATTAGTATAACTATTAATATAATAAATTATAATGATATAAAATTTTAAAATTTAATATTATATTAATTAATAATTTATCATATAATACAAAACTATTTTATATATAATTATACATTTATATATATATAAACGGGTCCAATTTGATTTTAGAAAAATATAAATTAAAATTGGATCGATTTTAATTGATTTAAAAAAAATATCGATACTGGATTAAATCAAATTCGATATGGGTCTGTGTTTATTTATAAGTAAATTAATAAGCGACTTTTTATTTGAACGATACAAAACTCTTTTTTACATCCCCGTAGGAAACATTGGAAACCCGATCCCAATCCTCAACAGATTGAAGATCTTTGCTCGAAAGTCGAAACGGGAAACTCGACTCTCAAATACGTTTCGGAATCAATCACCCGTAGCAAAAAGGCCTCAGTCGTCCCCCTTCCTTCGCAGACACACAAATGGTTGCTCAGGACGCAACCACAGAAGAATGAGAATAAGCGAGCTCGGCGCAGAGGCACGGAATGGGCAACAAGATCGCGCGCACCACCCAAGTCTCCGCCTCCGAGTACTACCTCCACGACCTGCCGTCCTCCTACAATTTGGTCCTTAAGGAGGTTCTCGGCCGAGGCCGTTTCTTCAAGTCGATTCTCTGCAAGCACGACGAGGGCTTGGTCCTCGTCAAGGTCTATTTCAAGCGCGGCGATTCCATCGATCTCAGAGACTACGAGCGCCGTCTCCTCCAGATTAAAGAGATTTTCCTTGCCCTTGATCACCCTCACGTTTGGCCCTTTCAGGTCCCAGTTCTCATCGCGTTTGTTTTCCTTTTCCTTTTTTCTTTGGGAATTTGAACGCAATGTTTTGTTGCCGAGAAGATTCAAGAAAATTAGCGCGAGTTCGGTTTTTTGAATTTTAAACTTTGTGCGGCTTTATTATAATTGAGCTGCTTCGAGTTGTAAAATTTCAAGTTAGCGATACAAAGTTCTAAGTTTCTTTTGGTTACCCAGAAAATTGGGTAAGAGATGGGGATATAAGATTGATGCTAGATGCTGTTTTGCTTAATTTAATAATAAATCTAGAGTTTATTTCGATTGAATAAGATAATGGCACTAGTTGTGATTGCGGGAATGTTTTGGTTCTAGGTGGAGTCATGAAGAAGTTTGTTGGATTTTTAGGCAGTACTTGAATTTCATCTTCAGGCACTTGAATAGAGCATTATTGTTGAAAATACTCATATGGTTTTCTGTTCGCTTGCAGTTCTGGCAAGAAACAGATAAAGCAGCTTACCTTTTGAGGCAGTACTTCTTCAATAATCTACATGATCGACTAAGTACTCGGCCTTTCCTCAGTCTAGTCGAAAAGAAGTGGTTGGCTTTTCAGGTTTATCTTTCTCTGACCCTCAAACCCTGAATTCTTAAGTGTTCAATGGCTACAGTTATTCTCATCATTTTTATACTTTTATGGATTTGCAGCTACTTCTTGCTCTGAAACAGAGCCACGAGAGAGGAATTTGCCATGGTGAGTTCTAATAGTTGAAGGAATCTGCTTGTGATATGTTTTTTGTCCTAACAATTAGTTGGTTTTATACACGTTGATTTTGCATCTTCTCAGGTGATATAAAGTGTGAGAATGTTCTGGTCACTTCTTGGAATTGGCTTTACCTTGCTGACTTTGCATCCTTCAAACCCACTTATATTCCCTATGATGACCCTTCTGATTTCTCCTTTTTCTTTGATACTGGAGGAAGAAGGCTCTGTTATCTTGCACCTGAAGTCAGTTCTTATTTAACTTCTATAATTATTTTATGCCATTTTGTTCCTTTGGATGATTTTATTGTTATGAAGTTTCTCCTAGTTTTCATGGGTTTTTGGGTGATTTGGGGCACTCTAGTATGGGCTAGGTGTTTTCTTGTATACGTCCAGTGTACTTGGTTACCCCTATTTATATATATATATAATATTTTTACTTATAAAAAAAAAAAATGAAGTTTCTCCTTCTATTTTCATTATTCCCTATTATATTATTTCTTGAGGAGATAATTCTCATTCATATGTTAGCACTTTTTTCTTCTCCCAGAAGTTTGATAACAGCCTGTAGAATGGATGTTATAACGTACACATTTGTACTGTAAAATTACAGCACAAGCTTGTAGGTTCATAAAAGGACATTCTATCTATCTTGATAGGAAGCATGCTGGTCAAGATTATTCCTTGGGTCAATTCTTAGACTAGCATCTTATATACTCATAGGTTAGAATTTTGGTTCTCCTAAGTCTAGGGGTGTACAGACTGACCTTCATTTTCAGTTGGTTTAGTGCACAAAGCGTAGATCGAGCTGAAGGGTGAGAAACTCCTTTGGCACCAACTGAAACTGTGCAAAGAGGCAGTGCTAGTCAACCAGTGCTGACCTCAATGATGGTCAGCCAGTTTTGGTCTGGGGTCTGGTTGGAGAGACCAATCACTCTACTGTGTCTATGAACAAAACTTAAATCCAAATAAAAAAATGATTCCAACTCTACAATTATTTCCACCAATCCAAATAAAGACAAACAGTGATAATTAAGGGGGGAAGAATTGTTACTTGGTGAGACCGAGTGGCAGAGGGAGAAGCAATATTGCAGTGGAGCCAGCATCTTGAAGCATTTTTTGGCAGAGATTTGACATTGAGAGAGATAGAGAGAGGAGGCAGAATTGAGAAGATGTTAATCAATTAAAGAAAGGCTGGAAGTTGATGGTTTGGATTTCAAAGGAAAGGCTGGGCTAGGCTAATATATTGGGCTTTATATAAATAGGTTCAGTTGGGTGCAAACAATATTTAGGGGCCATCATACTGGGGGATTTTCCCCTGGAATTACTGGAGGTGCACTTGCGGGAAAGTTCTTGCCGAGGTCCTGTGCACCATTGGGATTAGTCGGGATACTGTTCCTGACACCTGGTGCCAATAAAAAAAATAACTAGGTTCAGTTGGGGTTTATGTATATGAGATCGATTGGGTTCGATCTGGTCCACATGGATCGAGTCATCAAACAGCATTTTAGTATATTGAAACAAGCAAGATTCTATAAAAAGACAAGAAAGTCTTTCTTTAATTGATCAGTTTTTAACTTTGTAGGATTGATGAACTACCGATTTTGGTGAAGAATTGGCTCGTTCCGGTCGATCTACTTGGTTTTTGGTTTATATGTACACCCTTACTCCTGAAAATTTTGTGCAAGACTTTCTTGTCTTTTTATAGAATTTTGCTTGTTTCGATATACTAACATGCTGTTTGATGGCTCAAGTCCGTTTAACAGCCTATACCAGAAGTCGGTTAATGATAATGGATACTAGTGATATGCATCTGCATTTGACTTGGTAGCAAGCCGTCATCAATTCTGAATTAGAAAACCGTTTAATTGATTGTTTTTGGTCTTCGGTTAATTTCAGAGATTTTATGAGCATGGAGATGAGATGCAGGTTGCACACGATGCACCTTTAAGACCATCTATGGATATCTTTGCTGTAGGGTGAGCTCTCTCTCCCTTGAATATCTTTACCTTGAAAGTAGTGTTTTGAAAATCTCAATTTTGACAAGTATCGTTGAGATCATATATCTAAAACGTTACAGATGTATCAATGCACAGGTGTTATTGAGAAATTATGAATTTGTGTGAATTTGCATGAAGAATTTATTATTGAGGCTGTACTTATAGAAAAACTGTGCCAAAGTGACATTGTTGCGTAAGGTTGTTTACTTAGAAGTGCACAAGTTAACATCAGAAGCAGTTTTGATAACATTTTCACAATGGGTGAAAGACAACCATGATTTTTGAAGAATTTATGTACATGCTTCTCCCATAGGGTTAGAAATACTACACTTAAAACAAAAAAAAAAAAAAAAGGAAAAATACTGCACTTCAAAATAAACCTTGTAGTAATAGATCCATAAAAATTAGAGAAATACTTTAGCCACAAAGGGACATATAAAAGTAAACCCACAAACTAATGTGGCTTGATGCAGTGCGTCAGATTATAAAGTTACTTTCATTGTAAAGTAGATCTAACGGATCACATGAAATCACGTCAGTTTGTGGGTTTATTTTTGTGTACTCTCTTTGTGTATGTAGCACTTCTCTAAAAATTAATACTTCCATCCGTACTTCATTTCTTACAAACTATAAAGAGGAATGTAGCAAAGTCTAAAAGTAAACAATACTTTGATGTCACTGCATCCTTATAACCCAAAAGTTAACACTATGTGACCGACTCTTATTAGGACGCATCTAAGGTGTAGTCTCATTTTGTAATACCTTGGAATGTATATGGAATGTTGGTGAGTGAGATTCCACATTAAATGGGAGGGAGAAGTTTGGGCCATTTATAATAATTACAAGGGACTCGAATAGTGACATCAACTTGTCCTTTTGGGATATAGACTTAGATGTGTCCAAACCTTTCTTAGGCTGTTACACATTTACTAGTTGTGGTCTGCTTGTTTGTTCTCATCTCACATGGAAAAATGTAAAACATAAAAACAAAAATGAGTTGGTCACTTGGTAAATACTATATCATAATGTACCTGTGTACATGGGCTATGCCTAATTTATTCATATCAATAAAATTAACTTCTTACTTATAAATATATATATATATATATATATATATATATCATTATGTAAAAAGGTTTTGAATCAGGATTTATTTTTGAAAGCTTCCTTGAACAAATTTAAACGTTTGAACAAAATCAATTAAACACTTATTGTAATTACATTTACTTGCATAATGGCCAGCACACATTAATCCTTGTGTGCAAGGTTGTGTATTGGTCTCACATCCCGTGTCCATATGGGGTATCAGTATACTATTGGATGTAACCATCCTTGAAGGATGATAGGGTCCTTAAGGATGCCTTTCCTGGAGTGTATGGGATAGTGAGGTGTAAGAAGCCTCAAAAACTGATTTGTTGAAGTCTTCCAATGGCATTATCCAATGGAACACCATATTTACTATAGGAGCACATGAATGGGGAGTAGAGTAGGAGATGAAGACCAAATTTTCTGGATCCCTTAAAAAAAAGGGAAGTTCAGAATCTGCACTTTCTATCTCACTCACTGTTCAAGATACAAATCCTTTTCCTTGGACAAGTATTTGGAAGATTAAGGCACCTTTAAAGCATCTTTCTCTGCATGGAGAGCTTCCTTAGGGAATATTCTTGCTGTTGAAAAATTAAGGAAATGCCAGATCATTGTAATGAACTGGTGTTGCATATGCAAAATGAACAGGAATCCCGTTGTCTACCTACTTCTGCATTGTGAGATAGCAAGAATACTGTGTAATGAGCTTTTTTGATAGGGTAGGATTGGCATGGGTGATGCCTACAAGGGTGGTCGATTTCTTAGCTAGTTAGAGAGGTTTATAATGCAATCTGCAAATTGCTGCAATCTGAAAGATGGCTCCTACTTATTTTATTATGGTACCTTTGGAGGGAAAGAAATGGTAGAAGCTTTGAAGATCGTAAGCTTGTGATTGTGGAGTTTTACCTCTTAAAACTCCCAAGGTTTTGTCTCAATACCTAGGAAGTTCGAGTCACTGCAAGGGGTGGCTTTTTGGGGTCAAACTATGTCTTATCAGAGCCTGGAAAAAAAGTCCAAACAGCAACTCACAGTGCTGCAGAATTTTCTGCAATGGCCAACCATTGCCTTAATTACATGTATGACAAGTATAGCACATATAGAATGCATCACTCATGAATTCTATCTTCTATGCATGTCGTGATCATGCCAACTTATAAGTTTTTAAACTGAAAACACAAGGAAACCAGTTTTCATTATTGGATAGAATCTATAAAATCTGACATTCAGTGAAAACCTGGCTTCAAGTGATCAATTTATCACATATCATCATAGAATACCATTCATAAGCCTTAAACAGACCTAAACCAACTCTTACCTAGAGTTTCCAGTTGTATCCTAAAGGGGAAGATCAAGTGCCAGAATCTGTCATTCATTTTTTTCTTTGCCCAAAGTTGATTCCTTGCACTTTCTAGCCTTAGAGTTTATGTTTTGACATAAAAAATAACGAAAATGTTTGGTTCACAAAAGATAGGGAAATTCGAATTTAGGGATAATACTTGATGGAACTTACCTTGGGTTCAACTTTGAGGTTGCAGAAAGAATTGCAGCCTTCAGGGATTTGTTAGGACTTAACATGGGTGCTGTAGGAGTGTAAAAGAAGCAGAAAACTTAGGATTATCACATTGATTTAGTTGCTGGAAGGTAGGCAGTGACTTCTACTCAAAAAATGAAGAAGAAAAACACCTCAAATATGTGTTCTTCTGTCTTTTACTACTTATTAGAGGTTGATTTTTCAAGTTCACAGAATGGGAGATTCAGATGGCCATTCTCACTTATGAATTGAATTGAATTCTCTGTTTGGTTACATAAATGTGAAAGTGATATATTTCATGTCCTTTTTTTTTTTTTTTCATTTCAAATTAAAACGTGTCAGTTCTTCTTATTCCCTCTGTCTCTCTCTCTCTCTCTCTCTCTCTCTCTCTCTCTCTCTCTCTCTCTCCAAAACTGCACTCATTATCTGACTGCTTTAGGTGTGTAATTGCTGAGCTTTTCCTTGAGGGTCAGCCACTATTTGAACTCTCCCAGCTTCTTGCTTATCGTAGAGGGCAATATGATCCTAGCCAACATCTTGAGAAGGTTCTCTCTCTCTCTCTCTCTCTCTCTCTCTCTCTCCTGATTCATAATCTTTGAGTTTTTTTTTTTTTTAATTACATAATATCATTCAGTCCCTCCATCCTCAGCCTTAATGTTTTAGCCTTGCCTTCATTCTTATCTGACATCAGACTTGATCCATGTATTTCCTTGCTCGTGTCTGACTATTATAGCTGGCTAAGTTTCACTTACCTTTTTCATATGAACTTCCATTTATCTCAATGATTTTCCATTCATTGCTCTCTGGGTGCAGATCCCGGATTCTGGAATCCGCAAGATGATACTACATATGATTCAATTGGAACCAGAGTCACGACTTCCTGCTGAGAGCTACCTGCAGGAATATGCAGCTGTCGTGTTTCCAAGATATTTCTCCCCATTTCTGCATAATTTCTACTGCTACTTGAATCCTCTTCATTCTGATACGAGGGTAAACAGCTCTGGCTATGTAATATTTGAAAAATTTATCTATCCAAAAAAAAATATGAACTTTAAATTTTAAGATCTCAACCGCTTCCACTTATTATGACTCACATATGGTACCTTGCTCCTTTGTAATTGATATATATAGGTTGCGGTATGTGAGAGAGTTTTCCGTGAGTTACTTAAGCATATGATGAACAGTAATGGCTCTAGTGATGAACTGTCACAAGAAATGGTTGCAAAACAAAACATCAATTGGACAAAGGACTCTTCAAGGAAGAGAGAGCAGATGTTAATTCGTGACCAGTTTGGGCTTCTCGGTGACTTTAATACGCTTCTCAGGGATGGTAAACAGAATAATGATTACCCTAGTGCCAAGCCGGTGCTCGAAGATGCAGCCAATACTGATTTTTCCCAAAATCTTAAAACGTATGCAATGCAATCACCTGGTGACCTACTTCAAACCATCTCCAATGCATTTAGGAGAAATGATCACCCCTTTCTGAAAAAGATTACAGTGAATGATTTGAACACATTGATGACCGAGTATGACAGCCAATCAGATACCTTTGGCATGCCTTTTTTACCCTTACCTGAAGACGGTGTGCGATGTGAAGGAATGGTTCTGATTGCCTCTCTTCTTTGCTCCTGCATAAGAAATGTCAAGTTGCCTCATTTGAGGAGGGTAGCCATACTTTTGCTTAAGTCTTCTGCACTATATATTGATGATGAAGATCGGTTGCAGCGAGTGCTTCCATATGTTGTTGCAATGCTTTCTGATCCAGCTGCAATTGTGCGTTGTGCTGCCTTGGAGACTTTGTGCGATATTCTGCCTTTAGTTCGAGATTTTCCTCCCAGTGATGCAAAAATCTTTCCAGAGTATATTCTTCCAATGCTTTCCATGCTACCTGATGATCCTGAGGAAAGTGTGAGAATCTGTTATGCCAGCAATATTGCTAAACTAGCACTCACTGCTAACAGATTCTTGATTCACTCAATAAGCATGAGTGAGGCAGGAGTTCTTAATGAATCAACTTCCGCACAGAAGCCAATGGCATCGTATAATGAGACATCTGAACGACTTCAAAGGATAAATAGTGATGCACGACTAGCACAGCTGAGGAAATCCATAGCAGAGGTTGTTCAAGAACTTGTTATGGGTCCAAAGCAGACACCAAATATCAGGAGAGCACTCCTTCGGGATATTGGCAATCTATGCTCCTTCTTTGGGCAGAGACAGAGTAATGACTTTCTGTTGCCCATCTTACCTGCTTTTCTAAATGATCGGGATGTGCAGCTAAGGGCGGTGTTCCACGGCCAAATTGTTTATGTATGCTTCTTCGTGGGCCAAAGAAGTGTGGAGGAATATCTTCTACCTTACATTGAGCAAGCTTTAAGTGATGCATCCGAGGCTGTAATTGTCAATGCTTTGGATTGCTTGGCCATTCTGTGTAAAAGGGGCTTCTTACGGAAGAGGATACTGCTTGAGATGATAGAACGTGCCTTTCCATTATTATGCTATCCCAGCCAATGGGTACGGAGATCTGCTGTAACTTTCATTGCGGCCAGCAGTGAGAGCTTAGGTGCGGTAGATTCCTATGTTTTCCTTGCCCCATTTATACGGCCTTTCCTCCGCAGACAACCAGCATCTTTAGCTTCTGAAAAGGCTCTCCTTTCATGTTTAAACCCTCCAGTCACAAGAGAGGCATGCTATCAAGTCTTAGAAAATGCTAGGAGTTCGGATATGTTAGAGAGACAGAGAAAGATATGGTACAACTCATCACCACATTCTAAACAATGGGAAACCATGGATTTATTCAAGGGAGGGTCAATGAAGAGTTGGCCAGATAACCCACGAAGCCCTGAAGATAAAAAACCTGTGGGCAATGCATTACAACAGCCTGAGCTAGCTGAATATGATGATTGTGAGGCTAAGTTGAGAAGTGCGGGAAACTATATTCGCAATGCTTCTAGCACAATTGATATTCGTGACCCCCTAGGCTCAGAAAAGTTAAAATTCTCAGGCTTTATGTCACCACAGGTTAGTGGTGTGAGTAGTTTTATGTGCGATAAATCAGCTGAAGGAATACCCTTGTATTCCTTCAGCTTGGACAGGCGGGCAGCTGGAATGCCTCCTGCCTCATCTGATTCTCCATTACAAGTAAAATCCCCTGGAATTGGTTCATCATCCATGCCTTGGATGGATCCTGTAAATAAATCATTTAGCCTGGCTAGCTCAGTTCCAGCACCTAAGCTTGTTTCAGGCTCATATAGCATCAGCAATGGTTCTAAACAGTTCCATAGAGTGGTACATGAACCAGATGGCAATGATAATGATCAAATGGCCTGTGTTAATGGAAAATTTCAAGAGACTGGATCATCTGGCATAATGAAAGGCAGTTCTATTATGGTGGACGATGCCTCCAATTCAAGTGATTTGATAGGATTGCCAACTTTTGCACGAACATCAACAATTCCAGATTCAGGTTGGAGGCCACGAGGAGTGTTGGTTGCGCACCTTCAGGAGCATCGCTCGGCGGTTAATGACATAGCCATAACTTCTGATCATAACTTTTTTGTGAGCGCATCTGATGATTCCACTGTCAAGGTTTGGGATTCGAGAAAGTTGGAAAAGGACATCTCGTTTAGGTCAAGGCTAACTTATCACTTAGAAGGAAGCCGAGCACTGTGTACTGCAATGCTTCCGAGCTCTGCTCAAGTTATTGTTGGAGCATGTGATGGCATGATACACATGTTTTCTGTTGATCATATTTCTAGAGGTCTTGGCAATGTTGTTGAGAAGTATTCAGGCATTGCTGATATAAAAAAGAAGGATGTTAAGGAAGGTGCTATACTCAGCCTTCTGACCTACTCGGTCGATAGTTCTTTCAGTCAGATGGTACTGTTTAGTACCCAAAATTGTGGGATCCATCTGTGGGATACAAGAAAAAACTCCAGCTCATGGACACTTAAAGCAACTCCAGAGGAGGGCTATGTGTCATCTTTGGTAAACGGTCCTTGTGGGAATTGGTTCGTGTCAGGATCTTCAAGGGGTGTGCTTACTCTTTGGGATCTGAGGTTCCTTGTACCTGTGAATTCATGGCAGTATTCTCTTCCATGCCCCATAGAGAAGATGTGCCCTTTTACTCCTTTTGTTCCTCCCCAAAATGCTTCTGTATCTATCGCTGCAAGACCCCTTATTTACGTTGCTGCTGGTTGCAATGAAGTTTCTCTTTGGAATGCAGAAAATGGGAGCTGCCACCAGGTACATGGAGATTATTTAGAATTGTTTATCTTTTTGTCCTGGGCATTTATGATTGTTTATAAAAAAAGAAATGTGATGGCAATGCACGAGTTAGGAGTGCCCACATTCCCCTATAGGACAACCTAGGAATCACAGACCACATATATTGCACTTATGAAGATGGAAAAATTATTTGATAGTTATAGCATGGTTTTGGTGGAAAGCAAAGATGAATTTGCAAACCACTACAGTTCAACAGAAATTGATATAATAGTGATAACATTCTGTGCTCTTTTTAGAAAGCAGCCGGTATTGTCTTTAAATTGTGAAATACCAAAACATCCCTTTCTTCAGCTATTTTGGGTAGTTGTCCTAAACTGGAATTCCATATGGGATAAAATTTTAAACTCATTAGCAGCCCTAGAATAGGATCCCAATGGCCAAGTGGATAAGCTAGAGGGGAAATATATTAGCTAGGTGAAGTGGATGAGCATAGCATCTGCCACCTCCTTTACTTGATTTTTATTCGAAGTTGTACTCTGTTGTGGGAATTACAAAGTTGCTTGTGTATTAGTGAAACTGTCGAGTGCCACTTATCTTGATACTGAAAGGGGAGAAAAGGGTGGGGGGTGTTCGTACTTGCAATCATTTTAGTGTATGTTCTTAATTGCTGATAGATGGAATGGAGCACTTTGGATTGCCACTGCTTGTATTATTGCTTGGATTACCTAGTAAAATCTGTTTATCAGATTCTTTGCTTTTGTTTAGGTGTTGCGAGTGACGAACTATGACAATGATGCTGAAATGTGTGATGGTCCTTGGGCCTTAGCAAGACCATCGAGTAAATCTAACCCTAAATCAGATCTGAGACGGAATGTCAATCCAAGGTACAGAGTTGATGAACTGAATGAACCTTCTTCCCGTCTTCCTGGTATTCGTTCATTGCTTCCCTTACCTGGGGGTGATTTGTTAACTGGTGGTACTGATTTGAAGATACGCCGATGGGATCATTATAGGTTTCAATCTAACTTCCAGTCATTCTTTGTTGCTTCCCCTCGGAGTGCTGTCATGTATTTGACTTTTAACTCTTGAATGTTGCAGTCCTGATCGAACTTATTGTATCTGTGGGCCAAACTTGAATGGAGTTGGGAACGATGATTTCTATGAAGCTAGATCTAGTTTTGGTGTGCAAGTTGTGCAGGTATGTTTTATGTTTCCGTGTCAATCTTTCACAGTTTTATTTTGCATTTTAGCCCAATGATTCTGTTATCTTCCTACTTTCCTTAATACTTGGTTTATGGCAACTGTAACTTGGTGCTTTTGTTCTGGCGCACAGGAGACAAGGAGACGGCCTCTAACTAGTAAGTTGACATCAAAGGCAGTTCTTGCAACTGCTGCCACCGACTCTGCAGGTTGCCACCGTGACTCCATTCTAGCTCTTGCTTCTGTTAAGTTGAACCAGAGACTCTTGATATCGAGCAGTAGAGACGGGGCTATCAAGGTTTGGAAGTAAATGACTTAGGCATACCCAATGATGTACATATTTAAGGCCAATGCTGGTTGAAATTGTATATATTATATTCCAAGGCTACCATGCGTAGATACGAAGTTATACCACTCTGAGTTGTACAGCACGTAAGCATGTAGGATTACTTAGCAGATTGTAGTGCTGGATGCTAGGTTTCGAGGACATTATTTTATATATTCTTTTAAATTATATTTTGCCCATAAAAAGAGTAAATCTAGAGATCGGAAAGAGATTTTCCCCAGTAATTTGTACCTCTGCTTCTACGTGGAAAAATCTATTGTGACAATGCCTCCTGGTCTGTTGAGTTGAGCCTTTGCCTTTGAACTAGGGTTGCAAACTAACAGGGCTGCTCGTGATCACTTCATTTTGAGCTCTACTGGTATAAACTCAGTTCGGACTTGGTTCATTTAATAAAGAGAAATGATATTTACAATTCTAGAATATGTAAGTCTCGCGTATTATTTTTGAAAAAATAGGTAAATATGAGATCCAAATGAAAAAATTATTTTTTTTAATAGTGGATCTTATTTTTTTTTTTAAAAACAGTACGTAGGGCTTGCGTATCTTTGGATTGTATGTAATATTATTTTTTAGTAAATGAGTTGTTTGTGACTACTAATATTGGTTTGAATATATAACTGTGACTCAACTTGGTTTAAGTTCGTGAACAAAATCATATTAACTTAATTCGTTATGGGCTTGTTACAATATTCGTAATATTTCTTTATATATATATACACTCTTACATATATTCTTACGTATATTCTTTTATTGTATATATTTTATGTGTTATATGTATTATTTTTGATATTTTGTATAAGTAATATATTTTGTTCTTTATGTATAACAAGGTGACGAAAGAATAATGTTGAGTATAATAACGTATTAAGTTCACAAAAAAAAAATTATTGAGTCAACTGTTTATAAAGAGTAAGCAACTCTATTTGATTACGACATTTTCTTATCTAATTTTATTTTGATTATTTGGCCATTTTTAATATTACTAGTGAGGGGTGCACGTGCATTGCATGTGTTTCCATTGAAAAATACAAATATATTATAATAAATATTTACATTTTCATATGCTCTTATGAAAATATAATTATTATATAATATTCACCTAAAATAATTATTAAGTATAACAAAAAAATGAATGTATGAAGAACAAATATCAATCTGATGGAAAATAATTTGACAGTAAGAAAAATATATGGTCTAAAGTATCTTAATTAAATACAGGTAAAATTTTCTCGAAGTAAAAAAAAAAAGGCTTTTCTTTCAATATCATTTTTTTAAATGGAATCAGTTTTATTAAATTATTTAAACCACAATACAAATGGCCAATTGTAAACAATTTTATTAAGTATTTATAAAAATATTTATTAATTTATTTCATTTTTGAAAGACACTAAGAAATAATAAACGTGTAAAACATTAATTGAATTTACATTCTTGCACTTCCGAAAGAAAAATATTAATAATAACATATTATATTTTAAAATTAATATGAAATTATAATATAATTCATTATGAAAATTTTTAATTATACTACCTCACCTATCATCATCATCATCATCATCATCAAGCAGCACATCAACTTGCCAAACTAGCATTAGCCTGTGATGAGGAATTAGTATGGATAGAGGAGGGACCAAGTGAGATTATGCATTGTATTAATCGTGAAAAGCAGTGTGTTGATGTTTAAAGTCAATAAAGATGGTTATCATTTGATTCAAAAAACAAAAAGTTAAAGTTGAATATGTATGTCGTATATTACGTAGTTGAATAACTTTTCAATTTTAAAAATAGAAAAAATTTAGTTGTAAGCACAATTATGTATTAATATGTATACCAATCTAATGTAATTAGTCAAAAAGTATATTTTATTAAAAAAATTGCTAATTTAAATTTTAAATATGAAGGAATCAGTATTGGTATACAGATTAGCATGTGATTTTACTTGTACATAGCAAAACTCTTAAAATATAACGTTTCAATTCATTATTATTAAACGATTAATTTTATCCAACAAAAAAAAAATATTTACATTTCGAAATTATATAGTTAAAGAAATCATTAAATCAAAATTATTAATAAAAGGAAATATATATATATATATATATATATATATATATATATATATATATATATATATATAAATATATATATATATATATAAGTTACTTAAAATATAAGCAAATAAAATATTGCACAATATTAAAATCTATTTTGTTAAGATTTTATTACTATTAGATTTTTACGAACATTTGGTATTTATTTGAAAAAAATAAAAAGAAAACATTATAGTGAAATTAGTAATCTCAGTACAATTATGTTAAAAGGACAGTGCTACTCTGTCGCCTAGAGTGCACCGCTCCTTTTGACCGCACGGTCATTTTTTTTCATTTTTCTTTTTAGATTTTTTTAATATATTTAAATATTTTTAAAAAATATAAAAAAAATATTAATACACTTAAAATCAGTTCCTTAATCACTAAATAAAAAAAATTAAAAAAAAAATTTGTAACTAGCGGTCACTTTGAAAGGACACGGGGAGAGAGCATCATAGCATTTTCCTTACGTTATTTCTCACGTAAGGATAAAAAATAGAGGTCTTCGGTAACATGAAGGGCCCAACCCGTGTACTGGAGCCCAACCCTCTAAATCCCACCCCAAAACTACGTCGTTTTTGGGTTGAGTTCCATATTCTCTTCCCCTCCATCTCTTTGCGCCGCATGACTCTAAATTCCATCATTCTCCCTTCTTTCATTTTCTCTGTTTTTATCTCTCTTCTCCTACCAACGCTCGTGAGCTGCTCTCATTGCCCCCATCGCCACCACCAGTCCACCATATGGCTGTGCCTCCCGTTGCCTTTGATCGCCGCCGCAACAACCCAATACTTGTGCTGCATTTTGTCATTTTCTCATGGGTTCTGCCGTGCTTCTGCTTGTTACTTGTTGCCGCCCATCTAGCTTAGCCACGCATCTGTCGAGCAACAACGCCTTGTCTCGATCAAACACCACCTCCCCCCTGTTATGAACTAACGACGTTGTGTGGTTGGAACAAAGTGAAGCATTTGAAGATTGAAGAATATGCATTTTGTTAGTTTAGGTTTTTTTTTTTTTTTTTTTTTTTTTTTTTTAATGATAAGTTTTACTAGTGATCAATATCACCATATCAGGATCATTCTACATATGATCTTACTATAAGGATTATCAAAGCATTTTAATTGTTTTAGTAAAGTCTCTGTTTTAATTGCTCTTTCAAGTGGGTTCTATGAAGAAAACACCGCTTTGTATCTGGCAATCTGCGAAGAAAATGTCGGCCATAGATTTTGAATCCTCTGAATCTTTATTGGTATTTGTTGGTGCAATTTTTATCTGCATGGCTACATTTCGTTCTACTATTTTTCTCTGTTGGTTTTCTGAAGATGTATCTCAAGCCGAGCTACTCAAGCTCGTATCAACTCGATTATTTATTTTATTCGAGATCAAGTCGAGTTTGATCTTATTACACGTTAGGTGAGTGGAGTTCGATCAGAAATATTTAATTTTTATCCAGCTCGAGTAAAGTTCAAACACATATTTACACGTTAGGCTCAATTCAGTTTATTTGCAGTACTAAGCCTTTCATATCCCACATATTAAATATTAAAGATTTTAGAATCATCTCAATTACAGTGATGTGCTTCCTTCTCTTTTCCCCCTTTTATAAGATTCCTTATGGGTGAAGCATTTATCTTCTTCATTTCAATATCACAATGCATCTTAAATCATGTGGTCTCCAAGACTACCATTTTGAGAAATTTCTCTAAGACTAACTCATGGTTTGGTGTAGTGATTCCTTGTCCTGTCGGAGACATCCCATTTACAAAAAATAAATAACCATTCACAAAAAATAAATAAGTAAGAGAAAGGAAAAGCGTAATATTGTTAGAGGCTGGATAGGATTTATTTTTTAGGGCAAAGTAAATATTGTTTTAAAATTAGGGGTGTAAGGAGTTCGGTTCAGACAGGAAAAATTGATAGGACCCAGACCAAACTCTAGTCCGATAGGTCTCAGTCCCATAAATTGTGAATTGAAAAAATTCGATCCTGTCCCAGGGTGTATAAATTTTAGATTGGACCAGACCGAACTCATATATATATTTTAACTTTTTTTAATAATTTAATATATTATTTTTATATAGTAATTATATAAGATAATAATTTAATTTTCATCTAATTTATTATTATTAATATAAAATATTTTTTTAATAAGTTAGTTACATAATCCACATTAATAATTCACTTAATTTTAATTTAGTAATTTAAATAATTTTCTTCAATTTATTTAAAAAATAAGAAAAAAAGAAAAAAATAATTAGGCCGGACCGAACAAACCGATAGCTATCAGTCTGATCCCTATGGATGTTTAGTCCAATCCACACCCCCATATGTAAAAAAATATTTTTATATAAATAAATATATTGTATATAGATATATATACATTTATATATATAGAATTTGTTACAGAGATGTAGTTGTATTCAAGTTATTGAATTGTCTTGGTACTATTAAGTTCCATATTGCTTGAGTATAATTATTGTATTATATAATGGTTGGCTTAGGAGGCTAAGGTAATCAAAATGAAACTACAATGAGTTTAAATTCTTTTTGTTTTATAAATTTTAATTTATAATTTAAATTATAAGTCTATTTTTTAGACCTAAAAAATAGTTTTAGACCTAATAAGTCTGCATGGTGCGAGAACCTCATCCGCCCTGCCCCCTCCCCCCCAAAGGAGGTGGGGTTGCAATCCCTACTCATTATTAGCAACAAAATCACCATCTTATTGGAAAGTCCATAAAAACATTATTAATACTAAGGAGAATTTGCCGATGCAAATACTTATTATTAGCCACGTCAGAATTTTATTAGAAACTTTGATTATTAACAACAAAATATAATCACTGCAAAAGTATATATATTAGTATTTGATTATTTGTAACAAAAAACTAAATCGTTGTAAGTGAATTTTTATTTATTTATTTATCATGACGAATAAAATTTGATGATTTGTGACAATAAGATTAGTTGGAAATATTCATATTTTGTTGCAATTACATACTTATATGTAAGGATTTAATTTTCTTTAAAGAAACTTGTTATTTGCAACGAGCTCTGATTAATTAGTTGGGAATGTATATTCTTATTAGCAATGGCCATCTCAGTTAGAAATTAGAATTATCAAAATATCGTTGCAAAATCTATGTATTTTTATTTGCAACCAAATTATGGTCGTTGATAACATTTATTCTCATTTGCAACAGCTTTCTTTGTTGGAATTTTAAAAATTATCATTGGAAAATCTTTTTAACTATTTACGGTTAATACTAACGAAAATTTATCATTGCAAATCCAACTATTTCTAATGAAATAATTTTAATCGTTGCAAATGATGCATTATTAGCAATAAAAATAATTTTCTTTGCAAAAGCTCACTTTTACTGTAGCAAAAGGAAGGTGAAAGAGGTGGCTAACCCTAAGAATATGGGGCTAGCTGTTTTGAACATGGGTTTAGTTTTTTAGTGTTTGAGAAGCAGTGTTGCCGAGTGCAACTTTGCTTTTCTTTCTTTTGGTGGACCTAGAATTTTGCAGCAAAAGCTTTAAAACAATGGAGTTTTGTGGATTTGTCTTTTTTTTTTTTTTTTTTTTTTTTGAGTTTTTGTGAAATTTATTTTGATTTTTGTATTATTCTTTCCACCAAAAATTTTGCAAATTAGTAGATAAAAAGTTATATATATATATATATATAGAGAGAGAGAGAGAGAGAGAGAGAGAGAGAGAGAGAGAGAGAGAGAATATTTGAAAAAGAAAATTCGAAACCAAACATAACCCTGATAGGAGGATAATTGGAACTCCTAAAAGAGTTGGTTGAGTCTCGTGACCACCCATTATTGGTCGAACTGACCACTTATAGCACTCCCTTCTTTTCGAGTTTTGGTCACGGATCGTGTTGAGGTGGTCTTACCCTTTGTTTCTTGGCGACATTCCTTAATTCCCCTTTTCTACATTCCTTAATTGCTGAAAAACTTTTCAATATTTGCTTGGATTTGACAGAAACTACAATGATGCACCCGTTTGAGACATACATAGCATGTGATCGAAAGAGGCAGCATATGCCCAACATTTACAAGTTATTCCTTTTTAAAATTAAACTTACCCAAAATATGATTTGAGATAGTCTATGATTTGATCTTTGTGATGAGTTACGTTTGAGGGACTTGACTATCTTAAAAGTGAACCTTATAGTATTTATAATTGCCCAAATGAATTTATCAGGTAATACCAAATGTTTAACAGATGTTATAGATCGAGCTCGCTTTATGGGTCTCATTCTAAGAATTTTAAGCTGTGTTTGGTTGTAGAACTAACTTCAACTCATCTCAAATTAATAATTGATGTGACTTACTATTGTTTTAACTTCACATAAAAAAGTTAAACTTATCTCAACATATTTCATATATTTCAATTTAAAAAGTTAAACTTATCTCAACGTAAAAAGTTAAACTCATCTCAATGAGACTCAGAAAATGTTACTATTCATAATTCAACTCATCTCAACATCTAAATACAGTTTTTAAGAGATCTAATCGATACATTTGTATTTATAGAAGGCTGGGTATATTATATATATAAGGTTGAGATCGAACTGCTCTGAGAATATATATAGGGCGCGCATTTCTGATAAGATCAGATCAATAATCGATATCAGTAAGAAGGACTAATACAGGATAGGGATATTAATAATTGAAAGGTAACGTCTAAGCAGGTCCCTTCATGCTTGAAGGCACGCAACTCCCTTAATTTGATGTTAACACCGCCATCAACTACAACTATTTGATGACAGGTAGAGATTGTCTAAATAATTAGAGAAATAATAATGTTAGATATAGTTTTAAAGTGTAAGTCTCGCGCATTTATTTTTTTAAAAAAATAGGATCCACAATCAAAGAAATATCAACTATATTAAAGGATACTTGTGCACTAAAATATATGTAGCATGTTTGTTTGTTTTTACAAATTATTTCAACTCATCTCATCTCATTATTATAATTTTTTTAAAATTCTCACATAAAATAAAATAAACAATTCAACTTTTTCAAATTCTAAAATAAAAATAATATTTTATTCAATTTTTAATTTTAATTTCAATTCTTCCCATCTCATCTATGACCGGGCCTGCATTTCTTTTTTCGTTGTTCACGGGGCCTAATTCTCTCACAAAACAATTAGAAAAAAAAAAAAAAAACAAACTGATTCTTAATCTGACATTAATTCTTGGTCTCATCACTGATGAAAAGTTTTATAAATATAGAGAGTTTAGGCAAAACATTATATGCTTTCTAAAATATCTTTGATGGATTATGAATGTTTTATGTTTAGAATTGGACAGAAAATATGTTTGAGAAGAAACCTTTCTGATCAGATGTATTTTTGTTAAAACACTTTTGGTTCTTCAGTTCATTAATCATTAAAATAGGACTAAAGCAGAGATGAAAAGAGATTTTTTTGTTGCGTTTTTGAGGAAAATGATCTCTCTCTCTCTCTTAATAGAAAACAGAAAGCTCTTTGCCACCAAAATTTTCCTCTCATATTTGTAATTTATTTTCACACTCGGATACCTTTTTCCAAAGTCCAAAACATGTGAATTGTTGTTTCCTCATTTTAAGTTAGAAATTGACCATTTTACACAAACGTCCCGTATTTTCAATTATGGGACATTACGTTTAATTCTAATTACAACTGAATTCCAACCAACTCAACATTCAAACAATATCCTTGAAAATCTTCATTAGAGTAGCTCGTGTTGCAAACAAGCTTAATATATAGTTGACAATCCTCTCTCTCTCTCTCTCTCTCTCTCTCTCTCTCTCTCTCTCATGGAAAATTATTGCCTAAGATGGAATTCATGTAGTTATAATATATAGTTCCCTCTCCCTTTTTTTTTTTTTTCTATTCACGCTTTCTATTATAAGTTTTTTTAAAAACTTCATAATTAATTAATCAAGAACAACACAGATAAAAGATATACAGAGTGAGAGGATTCCAAAGTCGTAGTGATACTCTGATGTAAATAGTTTACTGTAGCTGACATCACCAAATTGCATGCTCACACAAATAATATTTGGTTATACAAATGAGATGAACGTCAAATAAAATATTATTAAAATATATTTTTTAATATTATTTTTATTTGTTATTTGAAAAAGTTGAATTGTTTATTATATTTTATGTAAAAATTTTAAGAGGTTGTAATAATAAGATGAGATAAACTGAGATGAGTTAGTTGAAAACAAACTAAGCCAAACCGGTTTGGATATCAACCCACTTTAACTTATATCGACTCATCTTATCTAATCAATATAATTTTTTCATATTTCAACACAAAATATAATAAAAAATTTAACTTTTTCATATGTCCAAATAATAATAATATTAAAAATTAATATTCTAATAATATTTTATTTAATTTTTAACTTTTATTTCAACTTAACTCAACATCTAAACACAACCTAAATCTTTGCAATAGTAGAAACCAACTAACCTATACCTACTAGTTTTAGGCCTGAAAGTCTGAACAAACTCTTCGAAAAAAAAGTGGAATTCCACGTAGAAAAAAGGAAAAAAGAAAAAAAAGAAGTATATCGAGAGAAGCTTGCCCTGGTTATCACGATCTAGCGTTGCTATTTTAATTTTTGGTCCAACTATTTGCTAGCCATTGTTCAGAAGTTGGCTTTCACTACTCAGAACAGAAGGTAGGAATTAAGTTGGTGACAATGCGCGCATTAAGATAATTGCATCACAGAAACAGGCAATCATCCCGTCACGAATATATTCATTTTCACACACTAACAGGGGGAGGGAACACTCACGGGCACCACCAAACAAAAAACAACAACAAAAGGTGCCGACTTTTTGTAGAAATAAATGATTTTTTAAGAACAAAAAGTGCAACATCTCTGAGGATCAGATTGTTTGCTCTACAACCCCTCTCTCTCTCTCTCAATATGGATGTCAGTAGAAGCACCCGTGACCTCTCACTTTCTGTCAATGATTCTCCAAGTCTGCTTCACTTTCCACCTAAAACCAGTACTAACTTACAGGTACACATGTATATATAAAGAATACACAAACCCGCTATCTATGGCACTTCGAATTGCAAATATGTAACATTCCCCCTATACTATTCTCTACTTCTCGGTTCCATTCTCTTTCAGGATGTCAAAACTAAGGCGCGCTTTCTATCTTGTTCTTCTTCTCCTTTTGTTTAACGTAAACCCAACACGATGCCACACCAAAGGATTTCGACCGAGGAATTCAATGGGGAAGCAATTCGCAAGGAATTTGACCCGAACCCAATTCTCAGAACAGCAGTTTATGAAGTGGGTCAAGTTTGTTGGTAAGCTCAAACACTCGGTTTTCAGAACCGCAAAGAATAAGCTGTTCCCTTCTTACACTCTTAATGTGGCTAAACATCCGGGGGGCGGAGATTTCACATCAATTCAGGATGCCATTGATTCATTACCATTTATCAACCTTGTGAGAGTGGTCATCAAGGTCCATGCAGGTGTTTACACGTGAGTACTTGGCCTTCATTTTGTTCCATTCCAATTTCCAATGGAAGTCTGTTTATGCTGTTGTCGTTTATTTGTTTAGCTTTTAATACTTATTTTTATCTGGACTCTACCAAAGTGGGATGATTCTTGTTATTTGTTTTTTATTTTTCTATTTCAATATGGTATAAATTAAAACTCACATTTTTGTTTTTTGTGATGTCTTTTTTCCTCATATTCAAAATCCTCTGTTGGCTAAGCAAGACTTTGCAGCTGATGAATTGTCTTTTGTTCTAGTACCTGAACTGTTTATGATTCTTATCTCTTTTTTTTGTGTGTGAAAATATTCTTTAGGCTTGAAAATTGCCACAATTCTGAAACGGAGAAATCGGTCTAATTGGAAATGTTGGGATTTTCAGGGAGAAAGTTAACATACCACAATTAAAATCCTACATAACCATTGAAGGAGCAGGCGCAGATAAAACAATTGTGCAATGGGGAGACACAGCTCAAACACCAGGACCAAGAGGGCAGCCGATGGGAACCTACGCTTCTGCAACTTTTGCTGTGAATTCCCCTTATTTCTTGGCCAAGAACATCACATTCAAGGTACCTACTAAAGCCCTCTCTCTCTCTCTCTCTCTCTCGGTCTGATTGTGATAGATAATATGATGCAGAACACAACCCCAGTTCCAGCACCAGGGGCAATAGGAAAGCAAGCAGTGGCATTTAGAATATCAGCAGACACAGCATCATTCGTCGGGTGTAGATTCTTGGGAGCACAGGACACGCTCTATGACCAAGTGGGTAGGCACTATTACAAGGATTGTTACATTGAAGGTTCTGTGGACTTCATCTTTGGCAATGGTCTATCTCTTTTCGAGGTAATTAGTTTAAGAGATTCTTAAGAGTTGAATCTCCGAGTGAGCGAGTTTGTGGTAAAATAATTTCGAATACCATATATAAAATATGATGGATTTTTTTTATGTATATATAGGGATGTCACGTGCATGCAATAGCACAGAACATGGGGGCCCTAACAGCTCAAGGGAGGAGCAGTCTTTTAGATGACACGGGTTTCTCATTCGTGAACTGTAAGGTCACGGGCTCAGGAGCACTCTTCCTTGGGAGGGCATGGGGTCCTTTCTCTCGGGTTGTCTTTGCTTACACGTACATGGACAACATTATCATTCCCAAAGGCTGGTATAACTGGGGTGACCCTAACCGTGAAATGTAATTCTCTCTCTCTCTCTCTCTCTCTCTCTCGGAGAAAAAGAAAAAGAAAATCTGCAGTTTCTAACAAGTAGGAGACTAAATACCCCATGATTGCTTTAATTATTAACATGTCAATTTAAAGGTATATGACTATAATTGTGCTTAAATCCTGTACATTAGTCACGCACGAGGTTCTTGGAAACCAAGCCCAATAATCTTAAACCAATATATATATATATATATATCTATAGCTTGGGCCCATTTTGCCTCAGTGGATTTTCTCTCTGTTTTTTTTTTCTTAAAAAAAATTGTTTTATTTCAATATATTTTGCCGACCCATTTTCCCCTAGAGGAAGTGGGACGGTGCTGTCTAGTTTCCATAGTCATCCTGCAGTAAATGGATACTGCAGATGCAAGTACCCAAGTGCTCATCTTTTCCCTTTCATTATCTTTATCCATCCAAATTTATAGCCATTTATTTTTATATATACCAAAAGAGCATATCCGGCGCAACAACATCCATCACACATTCAATTTTGTGACCTAATCCATCAGATATGTTATTGTCCTTTTCCTCCTTTGCTACTGCAAAGTCTACGTGTAATGCACCACAGTACATACATATAAAAAGAACAGTACTGTACATCCACCCTAAAAAGATTGTGTAATTTAGTACAACCACACAGGCATACGCATGTTATCTAGACAGTTAAGCAAACCTACTCCAAATTGGTTGGTTCATGTTGGAAGTTTCATTTTGGCCAGAATAGAAAAGTAAGCATGCGCATGCATAAAGGTTGGTTGATGCTGATTTTTATGTTTTGTGCATGGGTTTTCTGGTACGAATGCAGGACTGTGTTTTATGGGCAGTATAAGTGCACAGGACCAGGAGCTAGCTTTGCAGGGAGAGTGTCATGGTCTAGGGAACTTACTGATGAGGAAGCCAAGCCTTTTATTTCACTTAGCTTCATTGATGGGTCTGAATGGATTAAGTTGTAATTAATCCACAATTTTTGTTTTGTTTTTTTAAATTTTACAATCATTGAAGAAGAATATCAAGTAGTGGGAACCTCACCCAACATAAATAATGTTTCTGGATATATTAATTAGAAAGGTCACAATTGCATTACAAATCATGATAAATTAATGTGTCTCTTATGCTCCAATTGTCGTTCTCTTTTGTTTTTATTATTATTGTTATTAATTTGTGGCTATTTTCGAGAAGCCAATCCAATTGGAATTACAATAAAATTTCCTTTTTAAAAAAAAAACAGGAATTATATTTAATTGAAACTAAAGAAAATTCAAGGTACATCTACTTCAATTAACCGCTTCAAAATTGAAGAAAGGAACAAAATCAATGGGAATGGATCCAAACAAGTGATAAAACAAAGCCCACTCACTCACGCACCCACACAGAGAGGGGACTCTGGCAACTGGCATTCGGGCCATGTTACCCCATTTTTTAGAAGGGACTCAAAATTTTATAATAATATAATAAAAAAGAAATAAATATACCTTTTATCAAATAAATTATCACCTTTTGTTTTTTTTTTGGTTCATTCAACACCTTGTCAAAAGTTTCAAGTTATACTTTAGAGTCTATTAAAAGTTTAAACAAGCACTCTAAAATGGTTCATCCGCTTAGCCAACTTCTAGCCAAATTTAATACCTCTCTCTCTCTCTCTAAAACCTCTCCCTATCCCTAAACCCATATTTTCAATCTACAAAAGGTATGGAAGTTGTGACATTCTCAAATTCTGTTTGGGATCGGACGGACATTTGAAGAGTCAAGACATGCAACACAATGTTACCTGCCCCTGTTCATGACATATAAGATGCAATGTTCCTAACATGCATTTAACATTATGCAATATTCGTAGCGGATAAATTTTTTCTTTAGCAATATTATGCACCAAATTGAAAATATCCCAAATGCTTAAAACATACTTCATACATAAAGACCTATTGAACAACTAAGATCACAATATTAGTTCAAAATAATTATGATCCAAAAAGTACTAGAGATGCAACTCCATCGTACAAGTAGTAATTTACGTTAACTACTATATTAACATTGACGTCGCACCGTCGCTCAGTTAACTGTATCTAGTAGGCCAGCTCCTGATTTTCCTTCAGGTCCTGTAACAAGATCTACCATTTGAGGGGAATGGTAGTTGAGATTACCATAGTGAGATTTGATTACAAATCTCAGTAAGTTAACAAAAAAACTTTCACACAAGCTAATGATGCATGAATGATAGTAAAAGCATAAATGCATAATTAAATTCATAAGTGATTAAAGCATAACTTGACGTACAACATAGCATAACTGACATAACTTAAATTGAAATGTGAACTAAACTTGACTTGACATGAACTTGATTTGAAACTTGACTTAACATGAACTTGTTCTGAAACTTGACTTAACATAAACGTGATCTGAAACTTATTCATTAATTGCTTAAATACATACTCTACAGTTGTTGTGGCCCTATGTATTCTACGTGTCACAATTGCTGTGTCTCACGTAGTGTATGCATCACAATTGTTGTGACCCCATACAAAAGTAATCAAAGCATAACTTGATGTACGACATATCATAACTGATATAACTTAAATTGAAACGTGAACTGAACTTGACTTGACATGAACTTGAACATGAACATAATATGTACGTGAACATAACATGACATAACATAAACCTGATCTGAAACTTATTCTTTAACTGCTTAAATACATACTCCACAGTTGTTGTGGTCTCATGTATTCTACATGTCACAATTGCTGTGTCTCACGTAGTGTATGCGTCATAATTGTTGTGACCTCATACTTTGTGTGCCTGAAACTTATTCTTTAATTGTTTAAATACATACTTCACAGTTGTTGTGATCCCATGTATTCTAGGTGTTACAATTGCTGTGTCTCACGTAGTGTATGCGTCATAATTATTATGACCTCATACATAAGTAATTAAAGCATAATTGAACTTGAATTGCATTATGACAATAAAAAATGATTTCGCTAAAAGTACCTCATGTGAATTACAAAAGGAGATGCTCGGACAATTATAATGATTTCATCACAAGTATCCTAGACATAACAAATTTGAACGTAACTCGAAAGACATGACGTACTTGAGATAAAAACATTTCGTAACATGGCATAACATGTAATAGACAACATATTTAACATGACATACTTACAACAGTGAATATTACATGACTTGACATACATGTAATAGATGACATATTTAACATGATGTACTTGTAATGTATAGTAATAAGTGACAGAATATCTTGTGTAACAGATGAAAACTCATGACAGAATAAATTCTATGTAACAGACAAATATGTGATAACTTGGCATGACATGTCATATATGATAGCACATATACATACACTGTAGTTCCTTTACTTAGCACACATATACAGTAAACTATTAGTAAGTTAAAAACTAACTTACCTCGATCTTCGTTTTTCTTATAAAACCTCAAGCGCGATCACGAGGAATTGTAATTAGTAATTCTAAAACTTAGAACTAAATCACTAATAATTTGAAATATGAAAAATACTAACTTAAAGAGTAAAATTTTCATTTTACCCTCTACATGTAGGAAAAAGACTGTTTTACCCCTAACTTAAAGATTTTGTATGTTAATTCCATTTTACCCTCTATAACTTATAAAGATATGATTTTCAAACCAAACTATCACGTGATTTAAAAGATGTCCTAAAACATATATAAACTTCTAATTCAAGATCACATGGTAAAAATTTAACCAAAATATAAATTTAGACAAAAAATCCATACTTTGGCCTATCTGAATATTTTTTTTACATAAAATTTAATATTTTTGAAACTAACATCAAATATTTTCAAAATAATATTATAACATGTATATAAGAGGATTAGGATCCTTCGATAAAATTATCAAAACCATTGGAATAGGTTTAAACCACTAAAGATTTAAACTTTCTCAAAACGGAAACTGTTTTTCCTCTTCTAGTTTCTAAGTTTCTAGATCTAAGAAAATCTTTCATCAAAATTTTTAAGCATGCAACAATCCTCAACCAATAATCATATACACATTTTAACAATACTCTATAAAAATTTTGGACCAATATCTATCCATTAGCTTGGTCAAAAACTCTAAACTATAACATATTCTCTAGTTTATCTCTCAGAATGACATTTCTAAAGTTTAAACAATATTTGACTAAATAAATGATTTTCAAATATAGCAAATAAGATATCCACGTAAACTAGACTTAAAAAGGAACAACTTGTATGAAGGAGACTTTATGATAAAACACTTAAAAAAAACTTCAAAATGGGCGTGCAAAAGAATATTTAAAAGCTATCCGAGAGAATGTTTGGTGTTCTTTCAATGAATGATGTAAAGGAAGATAATTTCGTGGAGAGTGGCTGGAGGTATTTATGGACAAAATATGGAAGAAGATGAGGCTGGAGTGAGAGTTAAGTGTAGGTCTCTCTTACCTAGAGTGAGAGTTGAGTGTAGGTCTTTCTTACCCAGAGTGAGGGTTGAGTGTAGGTCTTTCTTACCTAATAATATCTACAAAAATCAGCTCAAGATATTTTTATCCAATAATATTCACAATTTTGAATAGACTGAAGATATTTTTATCCAATAATATCCACAATTTTGAACAGACGTTTTGTCTGAAAATATAAAAAAGAGTTATTGCGCCATAAGACCTTAAATAACCCACCGAGTCTAATGGTACAAACTATAATACATTTTGACACTTCTAACTATCTCCAATAATTAAAAACACACTTCTGATATCATAATGAGTAATAATACTAACTATATAGTTAGACTAAAAGCTATACGATTAATAGATTCGTGAAAACTTATGAGATATTCATGAAGTTTTTAAAGCTAATAAAAATTTCACAATTAAATTTTTAGCGAGCTGTTATAGAAGTGGTCCCTCCCCTCGCCCTTCCTCTCCCATGGTTTACAAGCCATGGATGTAAAATTTGTTTATTTTTCTTATTTGAGAGGAAAGATGGTCTATTTATCTTCCGATAATTTTTGAGTTACATGCACCAAATTATTGAATTTCCAAGTCGCCGTTCTACAATGAGTAAGAAGCTGGGGTTGCAAAACGATGGACGAATCTGTCTCACATTTAGCCCCATCCAATTCTTGATCCTCGTATATTCAAGATCTGACCATCCATGCCCCTCCACAACCAGGACGGAGGCCTTACAAGTTGAAATGGTCCCTCATGCTTTCTTACTTTGGTTTATTATTATGATTTCCTTTTACACTTCTTTAATTGACAATTTAACACATAAATTTGAAAGCTTTGGACTGATTATAGGTTCCCCAACCCCACTTGCTGTACTTTGATTTATTATTATGATGAAGTCATTTGCTTATCAAAAAGAAGAAATCAATGCTTTTTTTTATTTTTATTTTTTTTTTTTAAATTAGACTATTCTTTGTTTGGCACGGTTCTCATGATTAAAAATATATTCAGAAAAAAAATCCACAAATTTCTTCAAATTAACATCTAATTTGCAACCATCTCTAAACTATTAATTTTGACGATCACCACCCAAAATACTAAGAGATTCTAGTAAAAGTGGCTCATCCAGTGGTGGCACATGAGACTAGAATACCATCGATGGCTGATATGGTCTAAGCGCTAGGCGTGAATGGAGGTCATGAAATGATTAAGGCAGCTAATCTGGACGCTAGGAACCTTCCAATGAGGCTCGTGCTCAGTTTGTGATGGGTGAATTTGTGAAGATCTACTTCTAATCTTCCTAAGATACTGAAGAACAAATGTCATTATCGAGATAGTTTCTCTCGTCAGCTAGGCCCACGTGGTTGTCCACCATGTGCTCTTGCAAAAGTGGTGGAAAAAGGGCCAGGTGATATCGGTCTGGATCCTTGGATGCTCAAGTCAGTTTCTTATGAGATAAAGCCTATAGAGAGTATAATGGTATTCAACCTTACCTTAGCTCTAGTCCATTTGAAGCGATATTTATAAGGGGCTATTGGGTGGTTTTAGTGAGAAGTTTCCCTCCTCCTTAAGATACTTGATTTCTTGCATTTAATGTATGCTTTTGGCCTTAGTTCCGCACTGCCTTGCTGATGTCTCTTCGCATTTAATGTCTCCCCTTCCGTTGAGTGAACTTCGGCATTATTGGAGTGTCATCTATCTCATCGTACGTGTCTTCATCATTTGCGTTCTCGATGGATCATTTGTCATGTTCATCGCTTGTTCATTTGTCAGCATGCATTCCCCACATTTTCTTTTGCCCTCCATCTAAGTAGGTAGTTTTTCGTCATTTGCTTATTGTTTCCTTGCAAACTCTTTTTTTTCATCTTTATACCCGTTATTTGTCGGCTATAACTTGAGCTAAGGATTCTCACCTCCAGATTTTTAGAACTCCTCACCTATTAAAAGAAAGTTGGTGTAGGGGTGTCATTCGTAATGTTGGTGGACAGATGTGTGCGGCTTCTTCTATTTTTTAAGAATAGGATTCTAATAATTTTATTGAATTGAGGAGTTTATTAGAAAGCATTAGGAGATGCTGTCAACTTCGTTTTTATTAAGTGAAAATTAAAACTGATTCTCAAATTCTTGTTAATTGGATTAAAAAATGGGAGTGTAATATTTGGTATCTCAAGAATTACTGAGAAGAGCTTAAAACTTGTCTTCAATAATTGGAGTATAAAGTGATATATGTTTTTTGTGAGAAAAATACTGTTACAGAGTTTCTCTCTAAATAACGTGCGGGGCGTTTAAATATGGATTGGTTTGGTGATCAGCTTCTATTGATCAGTAAATTAAGAGGTCTTTTTCGTACAGACATAATTAGTCTTTCTTATTTTGAGGATTTCTTAATGAGGTATACTTTCTTAACAACATCGGCTTAACTCTTACTTATTATTTGCATGTTTGTTTTTTCTTGCAAGTTGTCACATTGGTTTTTTTTTTTCTATGATCTTTTTGGAATTGTATTTTGGTTTGATTCATAGGATTTTTTTGATGCAGTTTTAGTCTTTCTTCGAATATCTGTAACCCTCAAGTTTCGGATTATAATTACGATTTTCTTTCCTCACAAGTGAGAACTATTAATAAAATTAGAATACCGTTTTTTTTTTAAAAAAAAAAAGAAAAAGAAAAAAAAGAGCCGGAGACTGAATTTAAGAAAATCATCCTGCCATGTACTAGTAGGCGAAGTGTAACGTAAGAGCCGAAGCTCTCCCTCGGCCTTGGGAGTGAAATGGTTGAAAAAAACAGTGAGACATTCGCTTTAGGTGAGAACAAGAGAGAGATCAGGGCAACCCACTACTCTAAAGTCTAAACATTGCGCGTCCCTGTAACTCAAAATTATTTACCAATCTCCGACGTTCTTTCTTTCTTCTTATTTATTTATTTATTTATTTTCTATATTTACACCTGATCTAACCTTTACATGAATTGAGCTCCCACAGTCACAGATGATGACGAGATATGTATTGTCAATAGGCCCTACTCACTCCACGAAGGATAAGTGTTCCAAGCCCAAATGCTAGAATACACTGCTACCATCCATCACAAAGCCACAAACCCATCATATGGCAAGCATCCAATGGTCATAGACTCATAAATACCATTTTGTCTATCATCCTATCCTTAGGCCGACAGATTCTGATAACAAAGTCTGTCTTGGATCGGACTGTTCGTTGATTGATTCCTCAGTTAATTTTCCAGCTATTATCAATTAACATTTAAACACATCAACATCAACTTATTTAAAAAAAAAAAAAAAGTACAGAGAGAGCAAGACAAACATAAACATTCCTAATTCAATAATTTAAAATTTGAAATTTCAACCATATATACAGTGAACTACTTTGTTTTTAATGTTTTAAGACTTCCAGATTAAAGTACCCTGTGGCCAAAACCCCAACCTAACTTCCCTGGTCTGTCATATCTCGCACATGAAAGGTCACCACTAGCATTTGCCGATGGAATATATAAACCAGACCCACCTGGGGTTGGCAATGACCAAATATATTGAAATTGAAATTCATTTGATTAACGACTCTGAGTACTAATATCTGGTCCAGAACCCAATGGATGTCTTACCACATTATCTTTCTTTTCTGTCAAACTATTTTATCTCAAGCATGTAAAACTTCAAGAGCTATTATGTAGGCTGTGAACAACACATTTTTAGAAGCCAAGCAATGCTCTTTCTCTAGCCTCAATTTATATTCACAACCTCCTCTGCAATGAATAATGTCTGTCTGCTGGCTCTCTTACAAACTCTGAGGACCTCTGTAGCTTGCCCATTATAGCATTCTTGAAACTAATAACTTCCTGAGCCTGTGAACACGACCTTTGCATCCGAACTCCACTCAAACTGCTCCTAGACTCCATCATTTCATTCAGTGAAAGCCTTTTCTTCGGCCCCGGTTCAGGTCTCTGCTTAGGAGCGCTATAGGACCTCAACTTAGCCTTAGAAGACTGAGTATTCGCCATATAATTCGGGAAGTTCCCGTATCCCCCGAAGAAGTTGTCGGCGCACACACTCTTTGCAGGCGTGGCCGGGGACTTGGAGTTGAAGAAACGAGGGGTGCTTTGTGCGGTGGAGAATCTACACTCCTCGCCAGTTAAGCCCCAGTCATGGTCATGAAAGTTCCGGCAATCGGGTATCGAAATCCGGGCAGGAAGTCCACTTGCCGGGAGTGGAGAAGACAGTGTTTGATAAGTTGGGTCATCACCAAAATCTGAAACTGAAGTGTTTGTTCGACGGGATCTTGATTTAGGCCTGCCAGTATCGACCTCCACAATTTTGGGGCTTCCATCAATGGAGTTAATTGCGGTGTCCAGAGAGGCTGACAGCCTTCTGCTGTGGAGTGGGCCTGTGTGTTCAATTCTAGTGTCATCGAATCTCTCCTGCAAAATTAGAGCAAACAATAATGACTATAAATGCTAATGCAGATAATAAAATGTTCAATATTTTTATCTACTTTTGTGGGAAATTTGAAACTTGGGTTTTTGAGTTGTCACCATGAATTGTCGCGCTTGGATTTCAAATCTATTAGTTTCATTTTTGATGATCCCGCGAGCTTTCTGGGAACGAACAGTGGCCTGAGCTCTAATAAGAGCCAACATACAGTGAAGAGTTGCAGTCGCCTGTTTGCGCACTAAATAACCTCTAACCAGTGCCTGTATCTTCACCAGTCCTTTTAGTGCTCGCAGGGCCTTTCTGGCCTATATTCAGAATCCAAGATCCAAGGAAAAATTTTAATTACTAGATATCCAAACAGATAACAGAATTAGAAACTAAACTGAGTATTCAGGTCCTAGCAGTTCTAAAACAAAAGCTATATGTAAATGTAAAGACTCGTTTTTTAGCAACTGACTAGATCTTCAAGTCCGAAGTCATTTGTTTTTTCTTCATTTTCAGTGAATTTTGTTCAGCTGAGACCATAAACTTGAACATTCAAATCCACACGCAAGGTTTCATAGAGAACACCTACGGCTAAAAACACTGATACATAGCAAATACTTGATTTTGGTACGCTTATCTTAAAGACACTTACCAAATATCCCCTAAAGACGGTCTGAATCTTCACAGCAGCCCACCTCTCATGTCCACCACCAAACATGGTGCCCCTTCCATGGCTGGTTAGCCTGACAACAGCCACCGCCGCCTGCGCAGCAGCCACTGCTGCATCAGCGGCCGCCGCCGTGGCTGCCGCCACCGCAATTGCCTGCTTGTTTTGCTCCTCCTCTGATTCTGTGTAGTATGATTTTAGCCACGCAGCCTCGGCAGCGGATATGTTGGGTGGTATGGTCCCCGGATTATGACACAAGCCGCGAGAGTCTCTTCCGGAGTTGCCAAAGCTTCCTCGTTTCTTGTCTTTCCGGTCACTGGAATTGGAACTCTCTTTGTCTTTCTTTATCCCGAACAAGCCCCTTAGCCACCTTGTTGCCCTACCCATTTTCTTCGAGTTTGTAGGGTGAGAGCACCCCAAGAAACGACACTGCAGAGACAAGGAATGACTCGGAAGAGTGAAATCGGTAAGAAGCAAGTCAAAAAGTTTTTTAAGAGGAAAAGGCTGTTAATAGGGTTAGAATTCCGAATCTTTTAGGCGCTTTCCATGTCCCGAAAAGTTGTGGAAAAGAGTTCTCAAAGAAGAAAATGTCTAAGAATCTGTTCATGATTGAGAAATGGAAAAGTTTTTGTGACAAAAACATATAAGTTGAGTAGAAATTTGATTTTTTTTATTTTTCTTTTGGAAAAGGAAAATTGAAAAAAGAGCGGAAAAACTGTGTTCAAACCTCGTGAAAATCTGCATTACATGACAAAAACTTGTCGCTGAGCCTGAACGTGCAGAAGGATTAAAATTAAATATTAAGAAAATTAGACGTAGGAACTCATTGGGAAGTTACAAAAAAGTGAATAAACGAACAAAAGTTGGTCATTATATCAGGGAAAATCACAGTAAAATAATCACAGATCAGAGAAAAAGCCACCCTCATAGAATCAGATTCTTGAACCAAAAGCAATAAAAAAGAAAAGGATCAAGGCAAAGCAGAATGAAAGTGAAACGCTGGAATTCTCAATCCAATCAGGAACTCAGAAAACTATTATTAAAAGAAGAAAAGTTCACCTCTAGTGAAAACTGAAATCTCTCTCTCTCTCTCTGATTGCTTTCTGGAGCGACGTGTCCTTGAAAAGAAAGATACCTCAGTGTCCTCAGCTTCTGACAATCTCGTGAAGCCTTACATATTTGTATGTCTAATGTCTCAGACTCATAATACGTAGACTTCTCTTTTCAAAACAACTTTCTTATCTATTCTCTGCCACTGTTTCCCTCCTTCCATTTCAATCAAATCAATGGAACTCCTAAATTCTTGCAAATTTTTTTTTTTTTTTTAAATTTTTCAGCAGAACTATTACTTTCTTTTGCTCTTAAATCCCCATAACCTAATAAATTGTGTTGATTGGTTTCGTGAGGTTTTGAAGAGAAACAAATCATATGATGCTTCTGTGGCTGTCTGGCATGTGCTCTTTTCTCTGTTTCACCATTCAAGCAGAGCCAATTAGAGATATGTATTTGTCTGAATATTTTTTTTGCTCTTGTGCTCTGTTTATAAATGGGCAGACGGCCCAAGCGCTTTCAACCCCGACCTTCTTTTATTTCTCTTCCTTGCGTTTCAATGGATCTTTTGGTTGTTGCCAGAATCTAACAGTGATTTTCAGAATTCTTTTTTACACTTTTAAGATTGAATGCTTATTTTCTATCTTTTTCTTCTTTTTTGAAAAGTTATAAAAATACTTATCAAATATATAATTGGAGTCTTATTCAATCAATTATAAACATCAAGGACTTCTTATTAGCAATCAATATGAGATTTTATACACCATCTAACTATTGTCACAATAAAGATATTACAATCTCCTCTCTTAAATTTTCAAGGCCCTTATCAGGTTAGTTTGTCATTGATGATACGGCTCAAGTCTCACATTTTTAATTAAAACAAACTCTAATACTATTTGTAATATCTTAAGAGAGTCTCAAACTACATATGAGCCTACACCCCAAAAGTATTAGTCAATAATACAATTAGAGTCTTATTAGATCCCTTATAAAAAGAATGAACTTTTAATTCTTAAAAAATGTGATATCTCATATACTACCTACCTCTTATTACAATATAAATATCTCAATAATAATGTAAAAGAAAGAAAAAATAAATGGATAATGAGTCCAATAAATTAGATTAAGATCCATGTTCTTAGTGGAACTTAGTAGAGAATTATCAAATAAGCCGCTTTATAATTTGGCCGAAAGATTCTTCTAATACAATGTTGGGTCATATTTGAAGAGGGAACATTGTAGTCTAACTATTTTCAATGTTAAAGGGGTCTTAACGTCTTTTTCATCGTGATCCTCAATTAAAAAAAGGATAATGATACCCTAAATTTTCTTTACTGTTACTTTATTATTATTTTTTACACTCTTTGAAACTGAATTGAAAATATGAAGAAATGACATTCATGCATAATTTAAAAGAAAATAAATTCAATCAATTAATGTAATTATGTAATAAATTTCGTAAAAATTGACTAATAAACTCTATGTTCTGGAATTTTTAATCTAGATTCAAATAATAACAAGAGAAAAAAAAAAGTTTGAATAGTAAAATAATAGTAAAGAAGATGTAAATGTATCATTGTCCATCCATTATAAAAAGCTGGCTTGATAGTTAGGATTGGATGACCATATCGATGATGGCTTACTAGAGACAAACGTTGGTGAGTGATTGCAAACTTCTTGTTACAAACATTTTTGGGATATAAATTAAATGCTTAAATTAATCCATTCGATGGTCTTGATTTAATGTTTTTTTTAAGATAAATGGTGATCTAACATGATATGCAATGATAATCTGGTAAAACATGTCTGATTTTTCTTGGAAACCTCGTATCTAAGGAGATGCCTTTCAGATCCTCCAAAGTTCTTACCCAAATTCTATGGCGTAAACTGGAAGAGCAACAAACACAAACAATAAGCCCCACTGCATTATAGCTACACAAACAAATTCGAATATTTCATGACAGAAGAAAATAATCAGAAACACACATTTTGCATAAGAAATGTAACCTTCTGCGATGATCTTACTCCCACAAATAAATCATTGATCAATGATGTTGGTTAGTTTTCTTTATTATTAGTTTAAAAAACTAGAGATGGAATTGGATTCTTTTATCATGTTCTTTAAAGGTAACATTTTCAAATTTATGCAAAAAGGCTTCTTTGTTTTACTCAAAAAGAAAATTTCTTGAAGAATCTTTTAGATCAATCTCTTCAACGAAATTGAGAATATTTGTACTGTGAGCCACGTTAAAAAATGAAGTAAATAGATTCTAGGTGGCTCGCTGCCCACTTCATTACTTAGGCACTAATATTAGTAATTATAAAGTAGACGGTTTCTTATCTTTTACCAATGGCAAAAGGCTCCAACTGATAGAAGATTGCCAAGTTCTCGACAATTCCAACTAATATGGCTCATAACTTATGGCAAAGCTGCAAAACAACCATCGCCGATATCTCATTACTTTGTTCAACATCTTTCAAAGTAAAAATTCTTAACCGATTGAGTGTTATGAAATCTCGAAATTTGACTTGGCTTCTAATTCTCATAAAGGACTACACTCTGTTTCCTCTTCTCCTGCATTGCAGTTTGAGTAATGGCCAGTGAAATGTTTTCCTTACCAAGGCGTGTTGTAAAAAATGATGACAATAAAGCAAAAGTAAAAAAAGCAATAAAGAAACAAGCAATCACACGATTCAAATTTACGTGATTTGACAACGTCCTTATGTTTATAGAGTTGTAAAAAATTTTATTATGCTGAAGAATCATAAAATACACTTTAGGGCAAAATATTACTATTTAGTGCAGCCATACTGTTTATAATGAGCATGTTTATAGGGTTATATGACGAAAGTCTTAATTTTTATTTTTATAAAATATTCGCATGAGCAAAGTGTCGATTGTGCATTGAGCGAAAACTCTGTCTGGTGTTTGCTCGAGCGCCAAGTCGGGCGACTCTAACCCTAGCTTTGCTTAAGCCCGCTGTCGACCAAACTTTCTGTCTAGTGCTTCATGAGTAAAAAACAGTGTCAAAATTTCTCTCAATACCTACGAGGAGCCTCATTAAAAATGTACTTAAAAAATGTAACGAGTCATTATTGAGTTGGGTCATCAAGTCGAGCCGCCACAACAATAAACCAGACTCTAAAAACTCAAAAAGGCAAACTTGTCTTTTTCAAGTTTTAATCTCTATTGATGATTGAGGCAAGTTTGTGGAAGATACCAAACCAAAAGGAGCAGACAAGTCCTCCACGACTTTAGTTGAATGATCAATGTTAACCCGGATTGGGCACCGATATGATAAAACTTGAATTTTTTCATCCCCCAAATCCATAAAATTCGTCCCTAGTAACTACAAAATTGTCACCTTGTAATGTGTTAGGGACAACGGTTGGGTTTGCCAATAAACTATCAATCGATTCCATTGCCGTAAAATTTGCTCGAATAACTATTTTTGGAGGTTGAGGAACTGAATGTGGAGGAGGACAAGATTTTTTTAGCATTGGAGAAATATAAGTTGGGGCCGTATGGATCGAAGGTCCATATTGATCTTTAGAAGAACCACCATATAAGGTTGTTTTATGAGGAAGTGGACGCCCACTTGGAGGATGTTTGATTATACGACAACAAAAGCAAAATCCGGGAAGTCAATCGTATTGCAAAGAAATCCAGAGTGATCAACCCTAAACCACCAGCGATTTCCCTCGTGAAAGAGGTTTGGTGATATTCAATGCCACTTTGATCCTTAAGAACTGGTCCCAAGTAATACAATTTTGATCCACATCAACTTGCTCCACTGTCCCAAGCGAACCAACAATATGCTCTACAACCTGACAATTCATACAACCAAAGGGAAATTCGTGTAACTGATCCCAAAAGGATTCCATAGAGTAATCTAATCACATATAAATATATAATTTTATCATATTAATTTTTTTTATTTAAATATATATTGATGTATTTAATCTTAATATGTACGAGAGAATAAGAAGTACATTTCTAACGCTACTCAAAAACATTGTTTGACTAAATAAAGTAGTGAGGCAGGCTCTGGCTGGCATCGTTCTTGTACGAATGCACGTAATCATAAAAAAAACCAACCCTCGTTTGGCTTCATTTTCTTGGAAGAACTATATTTTATTTTTCTTTCCATAACTGAGCTGGTAGCTTCGAGTACCAACGAACCATACTTTCGACATCATTATATTTGAATTTTATTTTATTTTTATAATTTATAATAAATTAAATTCAAATCCAAATTAACATATGTTAAATGCTAGAAAAGTTGAATTCTTAATTTAATTTAAATAATAAATTATGAGTCAAAACAGAAATTGAAATTGATTTTTGCCACAAAGTAACAATGAGAGTTTGGGATTGTAGGTTTTACTCCTTATGGAGATGTTCTCTATTAGAGTAAATAAAAATAGAGAAATGAGACTTGCAGTTGAGAGTGTATAAAAGCTGTGTTATCATTTAAAAAATAAAAAATAAATACAAGTATTATATGAAAAAAATTAATTTTTTAATAATAGACTATTTTTTTAAAGTGACTGCATAATAAAAAATGGAAGGTTATTGTATAAAGAATATTCTTTAATAAATTGAATGAACAATAAAAGTGATTGTAGTGGCCACTATATACACTCGGAGCCTCTGCTTTAGACTGTTAGAGGAGTAAAAGACAAAAAAGAAATCCTACCAAATCTATTGACCATGTATAAGGATAAAATGTACACATATGATAGAATATATATATATATATACAAGAATGAATAATAACTTTTAACACTTCCCCCAAGATGTACTATTTATATTTAATAGTCTCATCTTGCAAATTAGAGCTTTGAATTGTTTCTATCCTAGACCCTTGGTGAAGATGTATGCTAATTGCATATTAATTTTAACATGTAATGTCTTGATCAAACCAGCTTGAAGCTTCTCTCTCACTATATGATAGGCAATATCAATGTGTTTTGTCCTCTCATAGAAGACAGATTTAGCTACTATATGCAATGCTACTTGGTTGTCACAAAATAGCAAAGTTGGATGTGAGTGAGGGACATGCAGATCTTTGAGTAATTGAACCAACCACATTCATTCACAAACTGTTGATGCCATAGATCTGTATTGTGCCTCTGCAAAGCTTCTAGAGACAATTGATTGTTTCTTGAATCTCCAAGAATTAATGGGTCCCCAAGGAAAATGCAAAAGCAAATGACACTTCTCATAGTGTCAACATAACTTGCCCAGTCTGCATCTACAAAGGCCTTCAAGTGTAGCTTCGATTTTGAGCATAGAAAGAGGCCTTGTCCAAGGGTACCTTTGATGTATTGTAGCACTCTATTTGATGCTGCAAGATGTGTGTGTTTGGGTTTGTCTATGAATTGAGAGAGAACTTGCATTGAGTATGAGATGTTAGGCCTTGTAATGTTTAGGTATATTAATCGACCAATTAGCCTCTTATATGGTGTTGCGTCATCAAGCAAATTTCCTTCCGTTCTACTGAGTTTCAAATTCTACTCCATTGAAAAAGTTTGCACTTCACTTCCTAAAATCTCACTGTTTTCAAGAATCTCTAGTGCATACTTTCTTTGATTGAGTACAATTGCACTACTTGATCTAGCTGTCTCAATACTCAAAAAATATTTTAAAGGTCCTAAGTCCTTTAATTTGAATTTGTTGTTTAGAAATAATTTAAGTTCTTCAACAGCATTCATGTCATTGGAAGCTATCAATATGTCATCTACATATATAAGTAGAGCTATAAAAGATGAACTCGTGACCCTAGTAAAGAGTGAGTGGGCAACAAATTGGATGAAGCCATGTGTGATCAAGGCTCTTAAGAATTTGCTAAACCATTGTCTTGAGGCATGCTTCAAGCCATAAAGAGACTTAAGTAGCTTACACACTTGTTTGCTCTCCCCCTGTTTAGCAAATCCTGGTGGTAAGCTCATATAAACTTCTTCATGAAGCTTATCAAGCAAGAATACATTGTTGACATCTAATTGAGTTAGATGCCAATTAAAAATGAAAATGAGGGCCAAAACGGTCCTAACACTTACCATTTTAGCAACTAGGGAAAAAGTTTCATATTAATCAAATGTTTTTAATTATGTATAACCCTTGGCCACTAATTTGGCCTTGTACCTCTCAATTGACTCATCTGACTTGAGTTTGACTTTGTAAACCCATCTACACCCAATGGTAGATTTACTAGCAGGTAGAGTAGTTAGTTCCCATGTCTAATTAGCCTCTAGAGCTGCTATCTCAATTGCTATAGCTTTTCTCCAGTGAGGATAGCAAACAACCTCATTAAAAAATTTTGGCTCAGAAATGATAGATAGATTGAGATTGAAAGCTTTTATGAGATGGTCAAAGATAATGATAAAAAAGTGTAGAAGCTAATGAATGAGGATTACCTACTTGATGAGGACCACTAGGAGAGGAAGATTGGAGTGGAGTTTGAGAGGGAAGAAGCCTTTGATGGAAATCAGATAAGTAGCCAAGAATTTTTCTAATTCTAGTAGATGCATGAGTAGGTAAAATGGAAGGGACCAAGGGTGAAGAAGAAGGCTCTATTTTATGAGGTCAAGAAGAAGCTTCTGAGTCTTTAGAGGATGTAGGAAAAACAAAATCATGAGGTGAAACAAGGGAAAAGTCATGTGGAGAATCAAATAATGATATTGGGAGTACAAGAGAAGGAGCATCATTGGAAGAGGGGTGGCAAAACAGAAGTAAGAAAAGGAAAAATGGTCTCATGGAAGATTACATCCCTAGATATAAAAGTTGTTTTAGTGGCAAGATCAAAGAGCTTATATCCCTTTGTAGTGTATGGATAGCCAATAAAACACATTGTTTAGCACGAGGGGAAAATTTATGTTTATGACTGGAAGGTGTTATAGCATAGCATAAACACCCAAAAACTCTTAAATGACTAAGAGACAGACTATTTTTATAAAGGGCAGCATATGGTGACATGTTACTTAAAACTGAAGAGGGGATTCAATTTATGAGGTAAGTGGTAGTCATTAAGTAGTCACCCCAAAAGGAAAAAAGAACACTTGATTGGAATCTAAGAGATCTTGCAATATTTAAAAGGGTTTGATGTTTTCTTTCAACCCTAGATTTTTTTGTGGTGTTTCAATGCAAGATTTTTTTATGTTTGCAACCTTTAGAATTGTAAAAGTTAGTCATAAGGAATTTTAGGCCATTATCATTTGAATACTTTTAATGCCAAACTTAAATTGGGTGAATACAAGTTCAAAGAAAGATTTGAGAATGGACCTAGTATCAAATTTATGTTTCATTAAGTAAGTCTAGGTACATCTAGTACAATCATCCACATTAGTAAAGAAGTATTTGAAACAAGAGTGAGTAGGCACAGAAAATGGCCCCCAAATATCATAGAAGATGAGATCAAAAGGATGAGAAGCAATAGAACTACTAAAATTAAAAGGGAGGCCTTTTTGCTTTGCTAGAGGGCAAGTAATACAATGAAAAGAGTCTAAGTAATTAATATTAGAGTCTAAATTTTTTGAAAAAGTAATCCTAGAGGCAGAAATGTTCCCAAGTCTAAAATTCCATAAATCAAAATTGCATGGTTTAACAGAATTTCTAGAAATAGAGTTATTCAAGGCTGCTTGTCTGTAGAAGTATAGGCCATCTTGCTCTTCACCCACTCCAATCATTCTCTTGCTGGTAATCAAGCAAGAATTGGGCATGAAAACAAGAGAATAGTTAGAGTCAAGACTTAAGTTACTAGCTAAAATCAAGTTGAAATGAAAAGCAGGAACACAAAGGACATTAAACAAAATTAGGCAAGGGGAAAGTTGAACCGTGCCTATGTGAGAAACATATATGGATGTGTTATTTGGGAGTTTAACAAGTAAAGAGCAACGTACAGAAGATGTAAAAAGAGAGGGATCATTTATCATATGATCGGAGGCACCTATATCAATGATCCAGGCATAAGAACAAGATACAAGATGAGAGGAAGAGAAGCATGCCATACCTGAGATATTGTGAGAAAATGTGAGATTGGTAGATAGCAGAACCTGTGGGCTTCACAGAATTTAAGTTCAGCATAGAGATGAGTTGCTAGTACTGCTTAGTGGTGAAGGACATAGTGGATGTTGCCACAGGTGAAGAAACATTAGGTAGAAACAAAGAATCATAAGAAGCAGGAATTGAATTGGAGGCACTAGTGACAAAAGCTATAGATGGCTTATTTTTTTAACTTAAAACCAGGTGAGAAGCCATGGAGTTTGTAGCAACGATCAATAGTGTGGCCTAAAATACCGTTGTGGCTACACAAAGGTCTCTCTTTGGCACAAGAAGGGGGCTACTTATTGGCTCTAGTATAGTCTTGATGAGATAAAAGAGCCAAGGGTTCCACAAGAGGAATATGAAGGATCTCACATTGTCTTTCTTCTTGATGAACTAGGGAAAATACTTGGTTAATGGGTGTGAGGGGTACCATAAGAAGGATTTGAGCTCTAACAATTGACGTATTCAGAGGGTTGAGCAGCAACAACTTCTTTGAGGGCACCACATGAACAGATAGGGAGGGGTTTGTAATTACTGAGTTCATCCCATAACCTTTTGAGAATGGTAAAATAGGCAGAAACAGAGAGAGCCCCCTGAGAGAGACCAGAAATTTTCCTTTGAAGTTGAAAAATACATAGGCCATTAGCTTGAGGGAAACGTTCTCTCAAGTCATCCCAAACTTCTTTAGCATTGGCAATGTATAAAATACTGTTAGCAATTTCTCTGTAAACATTATTTAGAAGCCAAGAGAAAATCATTTTGTTGCAGTGGCACCAAGCACCAAAAAGAGGGTCATTATCATAAGGGGATGAGTAAGGGTTATATCAAGGAAAAAATGCTTATTTTTGGCTTCCAAGGCAATAGGCATGGATTGACGCCATGAATGATAGTTGTCCCCTGAAATAGAGAGGGGTTGGGAAATAATCATTGCGCCTGGGCTTTCCGAGTGATGAAGGTAATAAGAGTTTGAAGGATGATCAGGGTTCACATCAGGTAGAAGATGAGGATCGGTAGGATTAGCCATGAGGATTTTGTTTGGCAATCGAGAAAGGAAAGGAAGGAATGGATACAAAAACTTTTTTCTCGAGAGTGCTCTGATACCATGACAAAAAATAGAAGGTTGTTGTATAAAGAATATTCCTTACTAAATCGAATGAATAATAAAAGTGACTGTAGTGGCCACTATATACTTTAGCATCAGAGGAGTAAAAGACAAAAAAGAAATCCTAATAAACCTATTGACGTGTATAAGGATAAAATGTACACATATGATTAAAAAAAAAACAAAGAATATACAAGAATGAATAATAACTTTTAATATTGCACGACGCTTGCATACTTCATGACTGTATGTAACATTATTCATAAAAATAAGTGAGATCTTTAATTATTATTATTATTATTATTATTATTATTTATATTTAGTAATTTATTGATATCATTTTTTTTTTATTCCAACTTAAGATAAGATATATTTATATATATATATATATATATGTAATATTAGCATTTGATTAAGTGCATTTTAGGTAATTTTGGGTTTCAAATGTGCAAGGTGCAATTTGAGAAAAATAAAGTGACCATTTGAGATATAAATTTGGGTAGGAATTCAAAACAAAAATCTTTCTTTTTATATTTTCATTGTCCCATAAATTATAATCATAACACTCTTTCATTGCTGCTTAGGGCTGTTCATCTGGGCCGTTTTTGTTTTTCCGGTTGCGGTTTTCGACTCAGATGAAATCCGGGTCGGAGTTCGCATTTGCAAAACCGAAAACATCCGGTCCGGACCCGGGTATGAAACCCGGGTTCCGTTTTAGAACCCGGTTAACTGGGTTTGTATAAAATCTTCAAAAAACCTCGTCTCTGTCTAAAGCCTCGTCTCCCGTGACCCGGTCTCCCAACTTCCCAAGTCCTCTCTCTCTCTCTCTCTAACACACGAAACCCTAGCCGCCCCCATAATCTCCTTCGTTCTTCACTCCCCAACTCCCCCACCAGTGACCACGATCTCTCTGTCGTCGAGCTTGAGTTTGGGATCCCGCGGTCTGAGAGTCTTCATTCTAGTGTCGATGCAGAAAACCCTCTCTCTCTCCCTCTTGGTAAGTCTCTCTCCCGATCTGTGAACAATGAATGTAAATGTGATAGATCTTGTGATTTGGTGAACTGGGTCTCTCTGTGCTTAGATAGATCTAGTGATTTGCCGAATGGGAGTTTTAGGGTTTTGTTTGGGGATTTCTCTTTTTCTATCTTAGTGGGTTTTTTCTTTTTCTTTTTTTCGTTTGGTTCTTGTTCTTTATTGCTTTTTTTCCTTACAATCTAAACAAATCTCAATAGATTTGAAGAGATTTTGTTTAGATCTGAGTCATTTTGGTTTTTGTTTCCTTACAATCTAAACAAAATCAAAGCAGTGTATGAAATGCTCGTTGGATATGATTTAGGATTTTTCTCTGTAGGGTCCTTTGCGGGTTTAGGTTTTCTGTCATTATACTTGATTAAAGTATTTGATCGCAGAGGGCATGTGGCAAAACTATGCATTGTTTTCCTTCCGCTGCTTGTTGCATCCCTCATTGGCATCTCATGGGTTAATGACTATTGGCACCATTGACAAGATGTATTTGCTGGAGGTGTTCTAGGTGTGTTTTTATATCATCACTTAGAAAATGAAATTTAAATTTTCAATATAAGAAGGCAGGGCCTGCGATGCAGAGGTGCTATAAGGAATGAACATTCTTACCTGCCATAATTTGGCTTCAACACCTTCAACAGATGCAGCCCCTTTCTTTATCTCTTCTGCTAGTTTCTCTACATGTCCATACATGGAATAGTACCTGTAGCAGCAAAAAAATAAAATAAAAAATAGAACAGATAGATTATGAGAGTTGTATGATAATCAGTTCCTACAATAGCAAACTGGAGAATAGAGTTTTACCATGACATCTGATGAAAAATACTAACTTGCTTTTAGTTCAAGGGAAAAATTGAGAGTACAAATAATAAAAAGAACCGTGATTACTTGCAAGTCTTTGGGAAAAAAAACTTGCTCAGATTTTGACCTCTAATGGATTGCTGAGTTGGAAGTATTTATCCAAAACAAATTTCTTCAACTTCTCAGTTTTGCATGTATGTGCATGGGTGTAGACTATTCCCAGGTTCCTTCTCAAGTTTTGAGCAGATAAAAGGCCAATGGCAAATCTTAGAAGCCCACCACACAGTGGAACAGGTAACTCACAGCATTTCAGGTAAACATATGGCTGGTTAAGGCATATGTTTTGATAACACCAAGAGCTTTGATAACACCAAGGGCTGGTTAAGGCATTACTTTTGAAGGGCTCAATATGCAACAGAACAAGTCTATCTTTTGCATATTTCCAAAGTAATTCAATTTTTCAAATTATTTAAACAAATTGTATTTTTCTCTGCTGAAATATCTTCATTCTCTTCAGTTTGGTTGGCTGCGAAGAATATACTAGGAATTCAATGTGGCGGTTGTCTCCAGTTTGGGTGGCTACAGACTTGAAGTTGTTATTTTGGTGTGATTAAACCACTGATGGAGGACTATGTTATTTATATGTAACTCTTATCTTGTAATTTTTATATTTTGTAATGTAATGTATATAATACAAAATAATGAAATATGTAGTGTGCTGTGTGTTGCATGCATATCATGATGAATATTTGTTTTTGACATAAAATTTCGTTTTTTATTTTTAATATATTTTTATTATTATAGATAATCTTCAATGTATAAGTATTATGGTTTTCAAGATGACTTCTTGAAAAATATATATATATATATATATATATATACAGGCTTTGTAAGAAAAAAAATTAGTAGAATATAGGCTTCAGATTAAAAAAATTGCTTTTCACCATTATCCTTTACTTATAAAAATCTAATAATATAGCCTGTGTTAAAAAAAAAAAAAAAAAAAAAAAAAAAAAAAACCGGGTTCATCCCGAAACCCGGATTTTCGGGTTGTAAAAATCTGGATACATCCGAGTTTCAGACCGGATCACAACCCGGGTATATCCGGACTGAAATCCGGCCCCAATTTGAGATCTGGATTCCGGACCGAGTATATTCAGATATCCAGTCCGAAACCCGGATGAACAGTCCAATGCTGTTGGCGTTTTCCCTCATACACAAGAAACTGGCAAATTATATTCCATCTAAGCTGGCATCAGACTGCCACTTTTCCGCAATACTGATGATACTGCCAATATTCCATCTTTGCAGGGGCCTTTTGGTTCTACCACTCTTACTCTTCTTTATAAATTAAGGAAGAAAAAGGTTGATATTTTTTGGAAATATTATTCCAAAATTTGTTGAGTATTGTTCATGCAATTAAAAAAATTATACAAGCACCAATTTTAATGGGATAAATGATATTTACAGTCATGAATTGTGCAAATGTCGCACATTTTTTTTATAAAAATATATAAATATGAGAGCAACGTAAAAAAAAAAAATTAATTAATTTTTAATGACAGATTATATTTTTTTAAAAAAGAATACACGACGTTTGCATAACTCATAACTGTAATTAGTATCATTGCTGTAATTGATATGACATCTTAAATTAGGATGAGAGCACGAAGTACCTAATAATTACACTTTTCTATGTACTAAAATCTCAACGAATTAGAAGAAACATATGCTTTAAGAAACATATGGGCTCTGCTGGATTAATCTCTACTTGGATTTCGTCATTATTGGGCTCCGGCCAGAGATGTCTGGCTTTCGCTGTGTTGGGTCCAGCATATGGACTCCCTCAAAAAAAATTAAAGCCTGCAGACTTTCTGATTTGGGAGACTAAGAACAGAAAGAGGCCCAGGTTTAGTAACCAAAAATACGAAGGCAATAGGTCAGAGGCCTTCTCAAGCTTGAGCTAAGCAGGACTGCCTTTTCTAAACCCATGCATTTCTTTTACAACCTCAGGCATGAACTTCATAGGCCCATTATTTTGGTACGTTTGAAAAGTACGTACGTTGCCTTGCTTTCGTGCTACTTTAAAATTGCCAAAAATGTCGGGAAATCTTTTGTTCATATGCATGCCATTTTGGCCAAATCCTTATGTCATTTGCTTGCATAGTGGTATATTTAATCAGCTTAGGCATGTGATGTGACAAAATGCTACCAACTTAGCCTGCTGCACAGATCATCAGCCTGTGAAATGTAATCTTTCTGGGCCAAATGCATAATAACTTTCACAGGCCTAACCTAGATTTTCTAATGCTGTAATGTTAGTCTAGTATGGTCCAAAAGCATTAGACACAGACAGCTCCCCACCCAAATGGTCGGTGGAATGGATGAGCTAATTTATTTTTGACATCATTTCATGACGACGATAGTACTGTCTCATGTCCAGAACTTATATAAAACTAAAAAGACTGGGAATGTTGGTACACAGCTGGTTTATATAGAGAGAGTACTACTGAATTGCATGCAGCATTAATCATGAACTTCTGTTTGCGTTTTGTTTGTTTAATGGATCACATTGGTATGCGAGAAGACTTTGAAGAAAAATTAATTAAGAAATTAACTGAGCATGCATATCCATGAATCGAGTACTGTACGTGCGAGTGGTCTTTCAAATTTCTCATTCTGGAAATGGAGGGAAGAACTCGAATTAATCTAATTTGATGAGCAGTTACTAATTGAAAATTTATATAATTTAGCAGGAAAAATATAGTTGCAAGCATAGTTGTGCACTAATCTGTGCACCAATATGATGTGATTGGTCAAAAAGTAGATTTGATTGAAAACAGTGTTAATTTAAATTTTAAGTATGAATAAATCAGTATTGGTACACAGATTAGTGCACAACTGTGCTTGTATGTAGCAAAACTCAATTTAGCAACCTGACACTACAGTACTACACATATGTGTGGTATAGAACTGCTTAGTAGAATAACTCTTACTAATTTGCTCAGTTTGGTTTCCTGGTTTTCATCTCATCTATATAGTACAATAGTTTTCTCTAGCTATCCAAACACATTATATTTTATCTCTAAATTTTAAAAACATCAACTTAAATAAAGCATAATAAACAGTGAAAACTGATAGTAGATAGTGCAAAATTGACACGAACAGTGCAAAACTGACATAAACAATGCATGAACAGTAAATGAACATAGTACAATTTGGCTCTCTATAAAATAGTGGGACCCACAATTTTTTCAAATCTTAAAAACTAAAAACTATCTCATCTCATGATCTCACTATCCAAACACACATTTTTTTAACAAACTATTTCATCTCATCTTAACTCAACAATTTTATTAATTTTTAAAATATCTAATCTCATATCATCTGAAGTATTGTGTATCCAAACAGGCCTTAATCTTGTTTTCCTCTTCTTTGTTTTTTTGTTTTTGTAATTTTATGAATCTAATTCAAATTCATATACCAACTCAAATTCATCATCATGTCTAACTCAAGACCTTATTAGGCTAAGAATCGTTAAGTGGAGTTGATCATGAGATGATATTTATAGCCAAATTAATATGGATAGTTATAAACTTGAACTAACTCATGTTAAGAAGTAGTAGTTTTCCCCTCTAGAAATGGCATAAAATTAAAAGATATTTGTGTAAAATTAAGCAACTAGATCTACGTACGTATACCGTCTGCAGGGTGAATAAATGTAGTACGTGCATGCATGATGCATGTAACAGTAGTATTGCTGTATCTAGGAAATGAAAATATTATACAGATCTAGTTTTGATTGACAAGCTAGAGCATATGATCTGTATCCTAATTATATATAGTTTCATGCATGTTTAATAAAAGAAACAACGAGTTTGAATATGATCGAGGAAGTGAAACTACAGTATTTTTTAAATATTTACTTACAAATAATCTAGCTAATTACAAAACATTTCCATATATATATATATATATATCTCATCTGATCTTTTTAACAAAACTTTTCGCAAAAGCAAGATTCTTAGAAGTTGTACAGACAAATTATCATGACCCATTCCTAGACGTTGTAGTACGTGTGATTGGGTACCATGGAAAGTCATGAGTAAATAGCTCCTTATAATAATATAATCAACCCTAGCTAGCTAGCTTTAATTCAAAAAATTGCATTATTATGGATTGGCTCCAGACGCGCGCATGTTGTCGTCAGGATAGGTACTAGCTAGCAGTCGGAATATTCTCACAATTTCTCTCATGATCAATCATCGATCGGTCAGACGAGAGGCGCCTAGAAGCTAGCTAGATAAATCTGATCCAAAACATCTTTTTTGCAACTTTTGTTAACTTGAGAGAGTTACGAATTGTCCAAGACATCTAGCTGATTGTTAACAGCTAGGACAGACATGCAATATGACTAGTTTTCACAGAAATTTGCATATCATCAGCTCAACCCTAAAC